>NW_022900951.1:100691770-100757234 GCF_012274545.1 Fukomys damarensis
GGAAGCCTGTCCTTGTGTCTTGCTTAAGTATTTTCTCATTTTTATTTTTGTTGTTGGACTGTCCTTGGTTTAATCTCTGGGTTATCACCCAAATCTTCCTGATATAGTTGCGCCCTAGCTTCTGAGTCCCTAATGACCCACAGACATTCTCATCTTCATAACATCAGAGAAAACAGCTCATCAAATCAACCGCAATGCTTTATCCCAACTGATAAAATCAGCAACACATTAAGATCAATCACAACCTGGAAACTGACCACCTGTGACAGTCACTAGTCTATCACCCTTAAATCATTTGAATTAAATTGAAATCAAGAAGCAGTCCAGAACATGTCTGCAGTGAACAAAATTTCAATATAGTGTATTTACAATTTAATGGCTCACACAGAGCAAGGATGCAAGACCCCTGGTCTCAGTTAGCTGATGGCTGAACCCCATGACGCTGACTGACCTCAGGCTGCAAGGCCCAGATTGAGTTCCCCAACCTTCTGCATGGTTGAACTCCTCAGCGTTCTATTACAGGTTTCCCATGCCCTTTCTTTAAAGATGTTCAAAGTTGGGAACTCAGAAAAATACCCGTGATGACCACCTCTGCCTCTGCAGAGTGGGTCCAAAGACTGGCACAGTCAGGAGGTTTGAGAGTGTGCACAGGTGGGGGGGGAGTTATGATGGTTCAGGGGCCTTCCGGGCACTGGAGCAATGGTGGCTTGGGCCGGAGAAGGCATGGCCCTCCTTCCTGTGGTGGATTGGGGCCTGGGTTACCTCCCGGTGCTGGAGCAATGGCCAGTCTTGTAAATTCTTATATATTTATATATCTTGTATTAAACCTATTCTCTAGTAAGCACTGACTCATACATATTTTAGTACTGGGAGTGGCTCTAGAGAAACAGAATTGTAAAGATGAAATTCTTTAATTGCTTTAACAGTTCATGGGGTTGGCTCTCTAGTTTTATGAGACCTAAAGGTCTTATGGTCTCTTTCTAATTCTGTGATGAATACTGATAGTCCTTGGTGTGAACTGTTTAAAGTAATACACAATGTGGATCTATTTGTTTATCCTAATTCACCACTTGTGAGATGTAAGGTATTTACTCTATATATGAAACTTTTGAATATATTTGGCAGAATGGGAATATAATGATGCTGGCTGGTTGCTCTTAGCATCTCTGGACAAACTAGTGAAGGAAAGCAATGAGCTGAAAACATCCATAGGAAATCTAGTCTTCTGACTGTGAAGATAAACTAATAAAGGAAAATAAGGAGCTCAAAGACTGAAATTACCAGCTCCAGTTATGTAAAAACGTTAAAATTTCTAAGTGTGTCTTGAAAGAGAATCTTCTCTCCTTTAGCTAAAGGGCCAAGATTGCAGAAACCCAAACAACAGGCCTTCATAATTCAATTGGCTAAAAACAGTGTAAGTTTAATGCTCAGACTTTAAATGTATCTAAAGTAAAGCTGTGGGAAATGATGGAAAAAGTATGGGATCCTGTAACTAGGATGAAGAAGTTTGAAAATAACCTGAGGAGGCTGAGGATATTGAGCTCCTAGATGATACTGAGATGTTTTGCCAGAGGAAGAGATTTCCCTACCCACAGTGGAAGAGGCAGCCCCACACCCATCCCTGTGGTGTTGGCCTCTTCTAATGTACCTGAGGGAAATAACCCTGTGTGATAATACTGACACACCTCAGGACCCACCTTTGCCACCTACTTTTGCCTCTAGGCCTATTAACCAGGCTCAAATCCCAGAAATCTACTAAGGATGAGATAACACACTGTGACCCATGCTAGATCCACTATTCTCCCAAAGAACTTGAGTTTTCTAACTCTGATAAGCAGAGGCCTGATAAGCAAGTTTAGGAGTGGATTTTATGGGTGTGGGATAATGATGGCAAGAATATACACTGGATCAAGCTGAGTTTGTTGATAGGGGCCATGAAGCAGGGACTCTGAATTTAATGTTGCAGCTTGGGAAATAAAGAAAGGCATTAAATATATTTGGCTGGTTGGCAGAAGTATGAATCAAAAGATGGCCCACTGTGAATAATTCAGAAATGCCTTACATTCCATAGTTTACTGTTGATGAGGGGATTCAGAGGCTTAGGGAAATGGGAATGCTGGTGTGGATTTGTCATGTCAAACATAATCTGCCACACTGGGATGATCCAGGAAATGTACTATTCACTAACACCTTGAGAAACAGATTCATAAGGGGAACACTGGTATCCGTGAAGAGTCTTGTCACTGCTCTTCCCTGTATGCCAGACCTTACAGTGGGGACTGCAGTTATTCAATTAGGAAACTTAAGGGCAATGGGTTTGATTGGATCCTGGAGTGGCAGGGGCCACATGGCAGTGCTTAATTTCTAGAGGCAGTGGCCAGGTATTTCCTATAATGGACAGCGGAAGCAAAACAATGATCAGAATGGTCTGACATGTGTAGACCTATGGCATTGGCTGATTAGCCATCGTGTCTCCAAAAGTGAAATAGATAGGAAACCTGCAAAAGTTTTATTAGATTCATATAATCAAAAAATTTAAGGGCAAATGAACAGAAACCAACTTCAAATCACAGTAACAGGAAATTATGGCCCCTTAACTAGTTCCCAGATATGAGCCAGTTTACAGACCCAGAACCCTTTGAATGAAGAGGACATCAGATCCCCTTAGGGAAGCATGCTGGTGCACTGTCAAAAATCTATATGTTCAACTTTTCACCCATCCTTCTCCAAAGGGAACCTAAGGACTTTTGCTCAAGTGACTGTATATTGAGGGAAGGGAAATGATCAGACATTTTGGGCACTATTGGACACTGCTTCTGAACTAACATAGATTCTAGTGAATCCAAAACATTATTGCTGCCCTCTAGTAAAAGTAGGGACCTGTGGAATGAAGTTTTAGTAAAGGTCAGACTCAGTGGGTCCAATAGGTCCTTGAATCCATCCTATAGTCATTTTCCCTGTTCTAGAATACATATCGGTTAGATATACTTAGTACTTGGCAGAATTCTTACGGTGGTTCCTTAACCTGTAGTGTGAGGACTATTATGTTTGGAAAGGCCAAATGGAAGACATCAGAGTTGCCTTTCTTGGTAAGATAGTAAACTAAAAAGAGTATCACATTCCTGGAGCAATTTCAGAGATTAGTGCCATTATCAAGGACTTGAAAGATGCAGGGGTGGTGGTTCCCACCGTGTGTCCACTTAATTTTTCCATTTGGCCTGTGCACAAGACAGATGGGTCTTGGAGAATGATGGCAAATTACCATATATTGAATCAGTTGGTGACTCTGCAGCTGCTGTGGTTTCCTTGCTTGAACAGAGGATCACATCTTCTGGTACTTTGTATGCAGCTATTGATTTGGTAAAAGTCTTCTCCATACCTATCCATGAGGCCCATCAGAAGTAATTTGCTTTCACCTGGCAAGGCCAGCGATATACAATCACTGTCCTACCTCAGGAATATATTAACTCTCCAGCCCTCTGTCACAACTTACT
Organism: Fukomys damarensis; assembly: GCF_012274545.1. Classification (NCBI taxonomy): domain Eukaryota; kingdom Metazoa; phylum Chordata; class Mammalia; order Rodentia; family Bathyergidae; genus Fukomys; species Fukomys damarensis. The sequence goes on from NW_022900951.1 coordinate 100,695,265, forward strand.
TTGCAGGGATCTTGATCACCTTATTCTCTCACAAGATATCACACTGGTCCATTACATTGATGATTGGAACAAGTGAGCAGGAGATAGCAACCACTCTGAATTTGTGAATAGAGCATTTGAGAGTGAGAGGATGGGAAATAAATCCAAGTGAAATTCAAGGTCCTTCTACCTCAGTGAAATTTCCAGGAGTCCAGGGCTGTGGGGGATGTAGAGATATCCCTCCTAAGATAAATACTAGTAATCTATAAAGAAAGACAAATTTGAGACATTTGTAGGAAAATGGATGTGCCTGTAAAATATAATGATGAGTGAAATAAATGAGACACACAAGTTTAAATACTGTACAGTATCTCTCTACTGAGTAAGGGAAAGTAGAAACATAGAACACAATAAAGGATGGATAGAAGACAAGGGGATGCATCTCTTACAAGTAGGAAGGGATCCAGGAGTCCAAGGGTGAGAAAAGCGGGGAGAAGAGGGGGAAATAAGTAGAATAAGGATATGTCATGTACAGGAACCTAATAACCTCAATTAGTATGAACATTGCCATAAACATGAGCAATGATTAATAATAAAAATAAGAATGAAAATACTGAAAGGAGATTTAGAGGAGGAGGGAGGGAGGTGGGAGGGAAGGAGAAGGGAATTAAAAAAAGAACCAAGCTTTATTATGTATATGTATCCACTCCCCAAGTTGATTGTAACTGCTTATACTGCAAACATGTACTAATAGAAAATTAATGACTACTATATTGAGGTGTCATTTGTATTCTTTAATTATTAAAATTGTTGAATTTCTTTCAAATAGTTACTATGTGGATTTCCTTGTTATCAAACATATCTGTTGTGGACCAGAACAATTTAGAGGAAAGGCAGGAAAGGCTCTCCTTGTATAGTGCTAACTGGGAGAGCAGACCTTGAAACAATTGCCTGAGCCATCAGGATATCCTGGGCAGGGAAGGAGGTGGCAAAAGGAAGAGTGATGCACAGAGTAAAAAAAAAAGGAAGGGCAGTGGAGACAGATGTTATAGGTTTGCCAAACTAACAGATGACAAAGACTATTATGGCAAAGGAGTACTTCTTCTTTTTTTTAACCACATCAGGGGTGGGGCTATTTTGTGCTATGAGCATCTTCCACATTGGAAATGAACTCAGCAAACACCAGTGTCTTGCTTGGGGTTGAGAGGGCTGATGTAGCACTAGGCATGGAAATTTTGATGAATTAGTATGAACTGGGGATTAGTTTGCAATGCGATTTGCATATCTGTGGTTTGGGGGTTATGGCTGGTATACTTTTGCTTTGACGTGAAGAACAGAATTAGTTGAGTGGTTAAAATTAAGCAGTAAGCCCTTGATCTGAAAAGATTTGGTAAAATAAGCAATTGTATGGTTTTTAAAAACAATGTATTTTGAAATAATTTCAAACCCACAGAAAAGTTACAAGTGCATTACCAAAACCTTCCACATCTCTTTCACCTAGATTCCTGTTTACATTTCACTGTTTGCTCGGTCTTCCCTTCTGTATGTGTACATTAGTTTTCTCCTGAACCAACTGAGAGTGAGTTGAACACACAATGCTCCATCATCCATAAGTAGTCTGGTGTGTACATCTACAAACCAAATCCAGTTTTCTAACCTACCAGCATACAGCTCTCTCACTTAGGATATCTGCATTGGCAAAATGCAATGTTTAATCTGTCGACGCCTAACAGCTTTGTCAACTGCCCTAACAATGCCTCTTTTATGGTCCAGGACTCCAACCAGGAATATTCAGCTGTCAGCGATATCCAATGAACATTTAGTCATTCTTTCTTATTAGGCTCCTCCAATCTGAGGTCTTTTCTTGTCTTTATGGACCTCACCAGTTTTAGAAACTACTGGTTCTACATTTTGTAGGATGACCCACATGTTTCCTCATGACTAGACTCAGGTCGTATTTCTTTGTCAGAAATACCTTAGAAATGACGCTGTGCTCTTCTCAGGGTCTCACATCAGAAGACACAAAATACCCACCTATTCTGACACTGGTAATGTTAACTTCGATCTCTTACTATGTTGGTGCCTGCAGGTTTCTTTACCATGAAATTGTCAATTTTTTTTCCTTGTCATTGATAAGTACTTTGTAGGAAGATATTTCCTGATCATGACAACATCCTTTTCCTCATCAATTCTCTGCCTACCATGTTTAGCTTCCCAAATCAATTGCTACAATTATGGGGGCCAAATAGTGTTCTTTATTTCTTTTCATCATTCTAAATTTATTGCTATGCCCATTTATTGTATTTAGTTGACATTCTACTATAGGGAAGAGAAGGGATTTTACTGTTTTTCAAGTATCTACTGCTATATATCAAACTAGCCCCAAATTTAGCAGCTTAAAATGATAATCATTTATCTAGTTCATGAATCTGCAATTTGGGCATGGTGCTATATCAGTTGGGGACAGAAAAGTGGAGTAGAGGATCCACTTTCATGGTGCCTCACTCACATGGCTGGGTACTTAGTGCTGCCTTATGGTTGGGACATCATCTAGGCCTGTCATCCAGGACCCTTACATGAGGCTTCTCCATGTGACTGCTTGATCTCACACCAGCATTTTGGCTGAGATTCCATAGAAAGACTGCAAGAAAACAAGACAGAAGTTTACAGCTTTTTTTTTTTTTAATCTGACACAACCTCAGAAGTCACATAGCTTTTTCTTCCACTGTTGCTCTTTAGGTCTTGGCAGTCACAAATATCAACATAAATTCAATGGGAGGGAACATAGCCCTTACCACTTGATAAGAAGATTAACATCACATTGTGAGAACAGATTATAGGATAGAATATAGTGTGATAAGTATCTTTGTAGAACACAGTCTGTTGTATCCCTTATTTAGTTATTCATTTATTTGTTGATATCAAGATGGGCATGAGAATCATGAGTTCAAGGCCATTGGGGCTACTTAGTGAGATCCCCACTGCAAAAAATGTACGCATGATCTCCTATTGTATATAGCTTGTAATAATCCGCTACCATCATTGTTTATTTTGGCTCCTAAGTTGTTTCATGTTTGACCATTGGGAGCCTTTTTCCAGATAGACTCTGTGTCCTTTTGACATTTTCCCACAATTTTGTAAACATTTGTTTAGTGGAGGGTGATGATTTGAAACATGATTTGAGCAATTAGTGTGTTCTTTGCTATTAGGCTATGGTTGTATATGTCCTCTTAGCAGATATAGGCAGGAAGTTTGTGTATATTCAGACAGCCTGTGACTTATCATGCTTCTAATTAAAAATTTCAAAATTTATGTTGATGCGAAGTAATACACATTCAGTAGAAACTATGCTTAGAAGTTTGAAATTATATCTTTTTTTGGGATAGTGACATGCCAAATGATACTCTCTCGAGATGCTGGGCTGTGACAGTAAGCCACATCTTCTAGTAGGCCACCAGATTTCCAAGATGAAAACAGACTCTCTTCAATATACTGCATTGCTGAGCCCACCTCTTTGGTACAGAGCAGCGGAGGGGCCCAACAGCAGCTTGCGACCATCAGGTGGGCCCACCCCTTTGGTACAGAGCAGCAGAGGATCTCAGCAGAAGTGTGTGACCCTCTGGTGAGCCTTCCCCTTTGGATAGGAGCAGCAGAGAAGCCCAGCCAGGCAGGCACCAACACAGGCATGTTTGTGTGTCATCCCACCCGCCACTGTGAACAAGAGAGAGAGGGCCTCTCTGAGGCTCTTAGATCAAAATTGAAGCCCATGGGAAAAGTGAAGAAAATCTGTGATAAAGGCACACCACGCCACCATAGTTGGTAAGTCGGAGGGACCAGCACCTCCCATCAGAACCTGATCTATCTTCAGGGGAAGGACAGATGGAACCTGCAGTAGAACCTTGCAGAGTTCAAATCAGCAGAAGGTCAGAGATCTCAATTTGGTCCTTGCACCCAGAAATCAGCCTAAACCTCAGGGGACAGCTACTGGCTTGCTGAAACTAATTAACTTAGATCTGAACACTCCTGCCCATGCTGTCTATTGTGTCAACAGAAGCATATCCTGAAGGAGGCCCTCTATTTGTATTTTTTATTTTCAGAGTAATGTTTTTCTCTTATCTTTAATCATTTAAAAATTTTTTGATCTTTTTCTCTTCTCAAAATTTTTTCCTCTTTTCTCTTCTTTATTTCTCACTCTCTCACCCACCTTGTTCTTCATTTCTCTCCCTTTTTGCTCCTGTTCCTGTCCTAATTCGAATTTCTTATTTATTTCTTTTTCTTTTCTTCTCTTTCCTTCTCTCAATAGTCATTAGTTTTAAAAGAAAGTCTCTAGCCTCCCTACTGCTGTTAGTCTGTTCTGTTCTTGTGTATATTTTGTTCTGTCTACAAAGGAAGCAATAGACCTCTACATTGAGAGCTGCAGCACTCTAAAAAAAGAGATGGAAGAGGATATAAGAAAATGGAAAGATACCCCCTGATCCTGGGTAGGAAGAATCAACATAGTGAAGATGGCCATACTACCAATACTGCTATATAGATTCAATGCAATCCCAATTGAAATCCCAGCAGCATACTTCATAGCCCTTGAAAGAAAATCCAAAAATTCATTTGGAATAAAAAGAGACCTAGAATGGTAAAAGCAATTCTAGGCAATAAAGACATGACAGGGGGTATCACAATCCCCAACTTGAAATTATACTACAAAGCCACTGTGATAAAAACAGCACGGTACTGGCAAAGAAAAAAACCCAAGGATCTGTGGAATAGATTGGAAGATGCAGAAACAACTCCAGACATACTGAGTTACCTCATCTTTGACAAAGGAGCCAACCATCCTGAATGGAGGAAAGACAGCCTCTTTAATAAATGGTGTTGAAAAAACTGGCTTTCAACCTGCCAAAGATTAAAACTAGATACCTAACTTTCACCATGCACTAAACTAAAATCCAAGTGGATCAAAAATACAAATATCAAAGCAAAAACACTAAACTTGCTGGAAAATAAATTAGGTAGAACTTTTTAAGACAATGGCATAGGAAAAGACTTTATGAGCAAATCCTCAGTAGCAAGGGAACTTGCATGAAGAATTAACAACTGGGATTACATCCTATTAAAGAGCTTGTGCAGTGCAAGAGAAACCAACAACAGATCTAAGAGACAACTTACAGTGTGGGAAAAAATTTTTACCAGCTGTCCCTCAAACAAAGGTCTACTTTTTAGAATATATAAAGAACTAAAAAAAAATCACACCCCCAAATATAAAGATCTGCTTAAAAATGAACAGACATTTCTCCTACAAACAAGTAAAATCAGAAAACAAGTATATTAAGAAATATTCAACATCACTGGTCATTTAAGAGATGCAGATAAAAATAGCACTGAGATTCCACCTCGCCCCAGGAAGAATGGATGCTAACAAGAAATTAACTGATATCAAATGTTGGTGAGGGTTGTGGGGAGAAAAGAACCCTTCTCCACTGTTGATGGGAGTGCAGACTGGTGCAACCACTATGGAAATCAATATGGAGATGCCTCAAAGAACTAGGATTATAGGTCCCATTTGACCCAGCTATCCCTCTGCTGGGTATCCTGGGTATCTGTCCAAAACAATTAAAAGCATCATACCACAGTGATATATATCCACACCCGGGTTTACACCATCACAGTTTATAGTATCTAAAACTTGGAAACAACATAATTTCCTATCAACTGGAGACTAGATAAAGAAGATGTGATTTTTCTCTAAAATGGAGTACTACTCAGCCACAAAAAATGACAAACTAGAGACATTTATAGCTAAATGGATGCACATTGAGGCCACACTCTTAAATGAAATAAATGGGACACACTGGAGTAAATACCAAACAATTTCTCTGGTGTGAAAAACTAAAATTGTAAATATGATCATAATTGTATAACTGATAATGTGAAATAGGAAGAAAAGTGCTAAAGGGGAAGGGGAAGTGGGAAGGGTAGGGGAAAGGAAATAAGGGAGAAGAAAAAATATGAAAAGAGGAAAAAATGGAAACAAAATCGTTGTAACTAGGGGAGGGTGGAGGGAGTGAAGGGAGGGCAGGGGTAAAGGGAAAACCCAATGATGTTTAACTGTACTGTATACCTAAAGTGTAGCAATAAACTTAATGGGAAAAATATATACTGTATTGATAGGTAGTAATGTTTGATAGATTAGTTATATTGTGTGCATTTTTGACCTAAGATTTTTTTCCATTTATGTTTATTAAAGATGTAACTGATCAGAAATCAAAGAGCATCTGTTTATATACATACCTGCACACAAATCTATAACTATTTTATATTTCTGTGAGTATATTTTTGTTTAGAAAACAAGTTTGTAACAAAATATCCAATTTACTCCAAGAACATTGGCATTCAGTGTGGTCTTCCTATATTTTCAAGTTTCAAAAAATTATTATTATTGTTGTTGTTATTATTTGTAATACTGGGGGTTGAACTCAGGGCCTTTGGACTGAGTTACATCCCCAGTCCTTTTTTAATTTTTAATTTTGAGACAGGGTCTTGCCCATTTGCAAATTCACTCAGACTGGGTTTGAACTTGCCATCTTCTTGCCTCAGCCTCCCAGAATGTAGGGATTATAGATATGCACAGACATGCTTGCCTCTATGCTTTTAGTCTCTTCTCCAACACTTTGAAACCCGGCATCTATTATCTACAGTATAATCATCACTTATTTACTCCATTAGTGCAACCAGTTTACCTAAGTGCCTAGTAAAGCACACTTCTGGGTATGCTTGGGTGAGTCACGAAAGCATGACCTCAGGTACTATATAAGGCCCTTGGTCCCTTCTTCTATGGCATTTTCCCCTGCACTCTGTTTTCCAGCCTCCATAAACTAAGCAGCTTTGCCCCCACCATTCCCTTACACCATGATGTCTCTGCCTTAGAGACAGCTAATAAATCTTTCCTCTAAATTGTAGGTGTTGGGTATTGAGTCTCAGCGATGAGAAAGCTGACAAATACTTCTCCAATGTGTCTCTGGGAAGCTCCCCTTTCCTCCACCTTACCATTCCATATCTATGGGTGTCAGTGGGCCCATCACTGACATCCTCCCATATGGCACCATCTGTCTGCCTCCTCAGCACGCTGCATCCTCAGGCAAAAGCAGATATGACACTGATGGTCCACTATCTGGCAGCCGTCTTCACTGCTACTGATGCCTCCAAGTCTGGAGGGGAAAGTGCAAAAGGAAAGGAAGCTGTTGTACGCAAGATTATTAAACATACCCAAACCATCTTCTGCCTTTGAACATCTGCAATATCTCCCTTTTAGTAATCTTTTAAAAATGCAAATTTGATCAGGTTGTTCTCCACTTACAGGCTAAAATCCAAAAAGCTTTGATTGGCCTACAAAACTTTACGCAGTTTGACTCCCTGCCTGCTCCTCCAAGCGTCATCTCTGGTTTATTTCTCTGGGTTCAGTCAGTTTCCCAAAACAATCTCTCAACCTCCTGTGTGGCATGCTATGACCTGGATGTCAGTATTTTGGAACTGAGCCAAGAAAGGGGACTGGAGGTCTAAGCATTCAGAATGTAGACTTGGACGTAATCCCGATTTTCAGCATGGCATGCATGTGAGGGGGGCTTTCTATGCTGGATTCAATGACTCATGTCTTGCTGGAGTGGAGGAGGGGACCTGGGAACTAACTGCTCCTTATAAGTATGTTCAATCAATAATTCTATTTTCATCCTCATATTCTCCCATTTTCAGAGATACCTAGTACCTTCAACGCTTGAGCCATTTGGGGTTCTCAGTGTAAACAGCTTCCTTGGGTTTCAGTTTTCTCTAACCTGCAAAGTCAATTACTACTTGTTTATCCATTTTCTCATTTCCATACTTAGAAATGTGTGAATGTGCACGTGCATGTACTGCCTTCCCTGTTGTAGCCCTTCCTATTTCCTTGGTATTAACTCCTTTACCATTTTTGAGGGGGTAGGAGTCTTAGGAGCTTAGATAAGTGCAAGTGTTCAATTTGCTGATTCCATGAACAGAAATTAAATTTCATAGAAGAATGAAATACTATAACAGAATATTCGTGCATTCTAGAGGTTCTTGTCCCTTCACTACCAAATACCTCTCATTGTATATCCACCCCATCCCCAGTATCCTAATCACATATCGGGAAAGATCTAGACTTCAAAATTTTAGTTTTGGGAATTTTTTTTTTACTACCAGAGATTGAACTCAGGACCTTTCACTAGCAAGGCAGGTGGTGGAACCACTGAGCTAAATCCCCGGCCCTAAATTTGGAAATATTAGTGGTCAGTGCCTTCATTTTACAGATAAGGAGACTTAGGGCCAGAGAAGTGGATTGCCAAAGTCTCATGGTTAGTGAGGCGCTAAATTTGTATGGACACCTAGATCTCCTACTTTCTGCCCTACTGCTGCTCTTAGATTAAGCACGTGAAGTTTCTGACTCTCACTATGGATGATCAGGTGAGGACAAATTTCCTTCTGACTTCACGCTGTGGTTTTTCTCAGCAACTTTATCAGTGGCGTTGAAACATTATTTCTTCTGGTGCCCGGGAGGACAATGCCTCTCTCCCACCTTAAACTGCCCTAGAGGACCAAGCCTTTTGAAAATCACTAGAGCTTCCTTAGGGGCATAGGCAGGGGAATTTTTTTTGGAAATGTAATGTTTTCCTTTATGACTGACGAGGAGAGAAGGCAGCGCTGGAAACATTTCAAAGCCAAAGTGGGATCTCAGTCAACTAGCTAATGAGTGAGGATGAACTAGGCACGTACTAAGAATTTTTCCCTATGCTGGAAGTCACCAGGGGTACTTGGACTTGGACACCAAGAAGTTGGTGATCAAATTGCGGACCAAACAGCTTGTGATCAAATTGTAGATCAAACAGCCTATCAACCAACACGTAACATCTCTTAAGGCAGGGTCTGTGTTTTCCCCATATCTTGTGGACTTGGGTGCACCTAGACTTCTGCGGGACATATATTAGATATCTGTGGTTTGACTGAAGATTACTTGTTGCATAATATTTTTCTCCCCAAAGTGGAAATAATGAGTGAGTGGTGAATCGATATGACCATGTAACCCTGACTCTCTGAGCCTCGGTAAAATGGCTACATACATTTTATCTGGAAACTCGCTGCCTTCTACAGAATTCTTTCATACTGGTAAAGGTTAACTTTTGCTATTCTCCTGAATCTTTTGAAAACATCTCCTTTAAAGGAGAAGGCTAACAATAAAACTCCTACTGTTTGTATAAGCTTTATAGTTTACTGTGATCTCATTTAATCTCCTATCTTTTTTCCTCAGTGCCTTGTACACAAATGTTATTGATTCCTTCCAGTGGCAGCCATGTGTGGTAGGATAAACAGCATGACACTGAAGTTTTAGCACCCACCTTTTTTTTTCTCTCATTGAGTTTATTGGTACATTTTAGGGATGCAGTACAGTTACATTCATTACCGGGATCTTGTACCTTTACATGACAGGTCTTGGTTCTCATTTTTTCCCCTTGTCCCTGCCCACCCTTCACCCCCCTCCTCCCTTCCCTATTTACAAATACTTTCTTTCCATTTTTTCATTTTCTCATTTTTTTCCTTTTCCCTTATTACCTTTCCCCTACCCTTCCCATTTCCCCTACACCTTTATCCCTTTTCTTCCTATTTCACATTGTCAATTATCTCATTAGGATCTTATGTACCATTATAGTTTTTCACACCAGAGAAAATATTCAGTATAGCATCCACCTCTTTAACCAACTATCCCAGGGCTCTTAGACAAGCTGCTTCCCCTCCCTGGGCCTCAATTTATTCACATACAGGAGAAAAGGGTTTGGATTCCACAAAATCTCAAGTCCCTTCTAGTTTATAATTGGAGTGCAGTGCCATTGTGTGGTTTCAGTTGTGGGCATGATTGTTCCAAACCAAAGAGCAAGGATGGGATGCAGTCTGATGATCAGGGACAGAGGAGGAGTGGCCCAGCAGCTTTGCTCACATGAGAGTCCCCACTCCCTGTCCTTAGATTTTCCAAGCTGTTTAAATTCATGATCCCAGGGTACTTCCTGTGCACCCCCTACCACCACTATCCTATTCACGGTCTCTTTCCCAGGGTCTGCTTTAAAGATGCTGGAAGAGTTTTGGCCTCATCTTATTTCTTGCCCTCCTGACATCCGAGGTCTGAAAAGAACTTGGGTTGCTGCTTAGGCAGGCTTGCAGAGGCTACAGTTTCTGTCTTCCGGGGCTGCGGGTAGGAGGGTGCCCAAAAGCAGGCAGTCATTGTTTGGGTATTGACTCAAAGGAGCAGGAGCCACAATGCACAGGAAAAAGGATGAGCTCATGACAGCTAAATGAAAAGATTCTTATCTTGGAAACAGTGGTTTCTTATGCAAAACAGGGGGCTGCAATGTGATTGTGCCCCACATTCAACAACAGGGATTTCAAATGAAGAAGCTATTTTGCATACCTATGGGAGCAGCAATGGGCCAGATTGTTCATTAATTAAAAAGAGGGGGATGAGGCACTGAAAAACCCACATTCACGCTTGCTGCAGAACTGAAATAATTCATTTGTCTTCCCCTCAGTCCCAGTTGTTCAGCTGAGAGACAAATGTTTTTTTCAACCCCTGAAGGGGAGGGAAAAAAGGAGGGGAGGAGTGAGGAAGGGGGAGGACAGGAGAAGGGTTGGGAGGAGAGTCCCAGATAACTAGAACAGCAGTGATCTCTCAACCATTTCTATTTGATGTTTAAATGTATTGTGCAGAGGTGGTGCTTTTTGTTGCCTTTTCTTCTTCTACCCAGGAGATTTACCTTCCCAGCTGTTTGATTTCATGTGAAAGAAGTCAGCAAATCACACACTGATGGGGAGGAGAGGAGAGAATTGAAGAGGGCGGTGGTGGGAGAGGCCAGAAATGTCCTTTGACAGCGGTACCTCCATTTCCCCACTCTGATGTGATGTCTCCTGAGGGGAAGAACTAGAACAGTGACTGTTCTGGAAATTCCTAAGTGTAGCTCCCCCGCTAAATGGGTAAAGCCATCACTGGAGAGTAAAGTTGAATGTGGTTACTGGTGGGAGGCACCAATGCCACCCGCATATCTTTCCTACCAGCCAAAGTGTTCTACCCTAAAGCATCTTTTGATTTAGGAATAAGAATGGTTCTCATTGATCAAGTACTACTTTCATATACTGTAGATTACATCTTATGTTCTTTCCTGTCATATGTGTTTTACATCTGTGCCAGGCACTTTCGTATATATTGATTTGGTTGAGCTTCTCAAGTACCCTAGCAGATAACTGCATATTGCTCCTGCTTTAGAAATGAGGAAACTGATGCTCAGAAACATTAAGTGGTTACACAAAATCACATAGCTCAAAAAGAGCAAAGCTGGGATTTAAACCCCTACAAGTCTTGAGGTGAAAACCTATGCTCTGAACCCCTGTGGAATGCTACCAATCTTCCTTTGGCCCCTCTTTTCCCTACCTCTTCTTTACCCAATTGTTATCCAATTGAGTTTGGCATTCTGGCAGGCAGGGCAATTCATGAATGTGAGACAATCCCCCAACTGTGCAAAACATTGACATAGAACACAAGTATGGTAGATCTCTTTACCAAGCCTTACTAATGTGATTAGCTGTTTTAAAAGTGAGGTTTATTGAGGTACAATGTTAACACAGTTCTTTTTAAAGTGAAATCCAATGATTTCAACGAATATCTCATCACCAACACGATCAAGATACAGAATAGTTTCAATGTTCCGATAAGCTCTGTACTCTTTTGTGGTCATTCTCCTCTCTCCATACCCAACATTTGGGAAACAATGATTATATTTTACTCTTATATTTTTTTTCCAGAATGTCATATAAATGGAATTATGCAGTGTATAGTCTTTTAGGTCTGACTTTTTAATTTAACATAAACCTTTGAGATTTAAACACATTGTAGTTCATTCCTTTTTATTATCAAATAATATTTCCTTGTATGGATACACCATGATTTGTTTATCCTCTCCTCAGCTAATGGACATTTGGGTTGTAATTAGCTTTGAATGATAATTAATAGTTATATGCATTTGTGTACAGGTTTTTGTGTAAACATAAATTTTTATTTCTTTTGGGTAAATACCTAGGTGTTAGATTACTATAACATAGTGTTACTGTGTTCCATGGTGCTGACGTCTCCACTTAGAGGTAGTTTCTAGGTCCTTTTGGTCTCCAACAAAGAATTGAGCAAAATAAGCAAAGCAGTGGCAAAGTTTCACATTTACTAGAAGTAGGAAAAATAAAAGAGGTAGGAAAAATTTTAAATGAAGCATAAGGGAGAAACTGTCTTTGCAGAGCAAGTTTGGGCCAAGTAAAAAGAGAGGAAAAATAAAACCCAAAATAGAAATATAAAATAAAAATAAAAGTATATGCTGGAGTACAGGCAGGCTAACGTGAGGTGGCACAATAGCGAGTTCTTTAATGGCATCTGTTTCCTTTTTATTCATTTTCATATTTTCCCATGCTCACATCACACACACTTCATACTATCAAAACCTGCAAGGGTTCTCCTGAGAAGTCCACATATGGGGTTCTGAGAATTTTTTTTTTTGGTACCAGGGATTGAGGGATCTAACTCAGGACCTTGCACTTGCAAAGCAGGTGCTGCTCCACTGAGCTAAATCCTTGGTCCCCTGAGAATTGTTTTGCACATGTGTTCTGGGATCTGGTCAAGTCTCCCTTCCCAGCCAGTTTAAGCCATGCCCTATCTTCCTATCTCAATATGGTAAATATATGTCTGACTTTATTTTAAAAATTACTAGTGGATTTGTTACCAGGCTTTGGGGTGCTGGAGTCTCCTTCTAGAGGTGATTTCTTTGTTCTTCCTCTCTTGGACAAAGAATTGGATGAAACAAGCATAAATATTGACAGATGTTTCACATTAAAGGTAGGAAAAAACAGGCTCTGCAGAGCGAGTTTGTGCCAAGTAAAAGTATGAAAAATGGCCGGCTATCTTGAAGAGACACAATAGTGAACGCTTAATGGCAACTGTCCCTTTTTTATATTTCCCACTCTAGCATCACATCCAGGTTATCCTATCAAAAGCCTGCTAGAGTTCTTGTGAGAAGTCCATGTGTCTGGCTTTGACAATTGTTCTGTGTGTGTGTCCTGGAATTAATAGGTCAGACCTCCTTTCTCAGCTAGTCTTAGCCAAACCCTAACTTCTTACCTCAAGTTCAGGATATGCTATCTTTAAATATACTTTAGCATTTGAGAAAATAGTAAAAGCAGGTGGTCACTCTTACTTTGCCTGCACCCTTCCCTCCTGAAGCAGGTCAGAAAACTTCGGATTTTCTGATTTTCCCTGAAACTCGCATCATGACCTTCTTCTCAAATGGCTTCTATCTAGAGAAAAGGGACATCCTCATCTCTGAAGTTAAAGGGGCAGAGAAACAAATCTGAACAAATAGGCCCTGCTACATTTCCCTCAGTTTATTATTGTCATATCAGATCATCTGTCTTTCATATTTCTCCATCTACTCCACATGAAATCTACTATAAAATATACTCAAGTTTAATTGTTTTGTTGGGTCTAGTGAAGGCTCCCTTGTCACATAATATTTATATTGCATAACTTATATGTTTTACATTTGTTACTCTATCATTTGTTACAGGGACCTCAGACCTGAAGCTAGGATTGGTAGAGGGAAATGTTTAACTTTTTCCAGTTTGACTGAACCATTATGAATTTCTACCAGCAATGTGTAGAAATTCTAGTTGCTATCACTGTGTGGAGGCACATACCTATAATCCTATAACACAGTGTAAGACCCAAAGTCTCACTCCCACTCTTCAGAGCATGAACAGCTGAAGAGGCCTCCATGACGTTGGGTCCTATGACCCAGTGGGGCTCCGGGAGCTCGACAAGCAGTGAGAAACCCAGGAAGGAACACACCAGGCTAGATGGTAAAGAGATCTTTATTAGTTCAGCCAGACAGCACTCAGAACCAAGTAGCTCAGAGAGGCACCAACTCAGGGGTTAGCACAGTTTTTAAAGGCAGGTAGGTAGGGGATTGCAAGCACAGCAAATGGGCAGGGGGGCAGGGGTCAAGGTTCTGCTGACCATCCGTGATAGTCAGCAGTCACACATCTATGATTAACAGATACCTATAGGATGTTTCAAAGGCCACCATAACTTTCAGGACGAGCAAACAGTTTGACAATTAACTTGGAGTCTCTATGTATGGTACATATTTTATCTTATAGTCTAGAACCACTAATTTACACGTTAATCATGATCTGGACTTCAAACAGTACAAGATTGCCTTACATTCCTAATCCAGGGTTTGAACAAAGGTAGGGGCTACGGCTACAATGGAAGGGGGTTAGAGCAGTAGCTCCTAGGCCCCTTTTACTTTGGCCTCACAACAGGAGACTGAGGCAGGAGGATTTCTGCAAGACAAGGCCAGCTTGACTTACATGAGTTCAAGGCTAGCCTGAAGTTTATAGCAAGACCCTGTCTCAATAAACAAAAACAAAAACAGAAACTAAGTTCTAGTTGCTCTGCATTTTTTCCAGTCCCTGGATAAGATCACTCTTTAATTTTAGCAGTTCTAATAGATGTGTATTCTATCTCATCACAGTTTCACTTTGTATTTTCCTAATGAATGTGAGGAATGTCCTTTTATGTGCCTATTTGCCATCTTTATCTCTTTGATGATTTGTTCTAATCTTTTGCTCATTTTTAAAAGATTTTATTTAGGTATAACTGATATACAAAAAATCAAGGTAATAAATATATCCCTCACCTCCAAAAATTTTCATATTTTTCCCATTTTCTTATAGTAAGAACACTTGACCAGAGATCTATCCTTTTAATACATTTCTAAGTGCATAATACCATGCTGTCAACTATAGGCACCACATTGCATTTCTAGAACATATTTTTTTTCTTTGGTCTTTTTTTTTCTTTTTTGGTACCAGGATTCAAAATCAGGGCCTTGTGCTTGCCAGGCAGGAACTGTGCCACTGAGCTATATCCCTGGCCCTTGAACATATTTATATTGCTGGTCATTGTTCAACTGGGTTGTTTGTGATGACTGAATTTGAGAGTTCTTTATATATTCAGATACATACCCTTTATCTTATATGTGCTTTGCAAATATTTTCACTGAGCCTTTGGCTCACCTTTTCAATCTTCCTATCTCTCTCTCTCTCTCTCTCTCTCTCTCTCTCTCTCTCTCTCTCCCTCCTTCCCTCCCTCTTTATCATGCTAGGAAAGCACTCTACCACCCAACACTTCTAGTACTAATTTTCATTCTATAAACTTATCTTATGTAGAGCAGAAGTCTGCCATATTAAAGAAGCTTTTAAAAAAATATTGTTCATGCTTTTTTAGGTCGTCATGTCTAAGAAATCTTTGTCTAATTCAAGGTCACATAGAGTTTTATGTTTTATTCTAGAAGTTTTAGTTTTAAATATTACATTAATGCCTATGGTTTATTTTGATATGATAAATATTATTGCAACCAGCAAGGTAAAAGAAAACTTGAAAAGTTAGAACTTTTTCCTTTCAAGACAAGCAGCTTCTCCAAACTTCCTCATGCCTTGGCATAACCCCTATTCCGAGCATATACAGATGCTGACCCTAGGAGGTCAGGGCCCAATTTCATTTCCACAGGGAAAGAGTAAAAGAAGGCAGGGAGCAATGAAACAAGCCTTTAGATGTCTATTATCTGTTTCTCGCTAGAAAAGATCCTTATACTCCTCTACATGTGGAGACAGAGATTTGACACAAATGAGGTCTCTTTATCTTCTTGGAGCTGGCCTTGAATAAAGCCTTTTCCTTTTCACCAAAATAAATGGCCTCATTTGGTTTGGTCAGTGGCCAGCAGAGGAGCCTGAGTGGCTGGGAGCAATAATGAGGTAAGGATTGAGGTTCACTATTTTGCAAATAGATATCAAAATTTCCCAGAATCACTCATTGAAAAGACTATCCATTCTCTACTGTACGTCTTTGCACCTTTAAATTATAGACCAGTGTTGGAAGAATGGACATGTCGCCCTATCAAATCTCTGATTCATGAACATGGTATGCTTCTCTATTTATTTAGATTCTCTTTATTTAAATTTAAAGATTTTAGCATTCACATCAGCACATATTTTGATAGTTAACCCTAAGTACTTCATTTTTATTATGCTATTGTGAATGTTACTGTTTGTTAAATTTAAATTTCTAATTGTCATGTAGTTGACTTTTATATTTTGACTTTGTATCCAAAGACTTTGCTAAACTTATTTAATAGCTCTAGTAATTTAAAAAAATTTTGTAGTGCTAGGAATTGAACTCATGGCCATGGGTATGCTGGATAAGAGCTCTAACACTGAGTCACCTCTCCTCTCCCTCCTCTCCCTCAAGCTTTCTAGCACCCCCCCTTTTTTTGGTACTAGAAATTGAACTCGTGATCTTGCACTTGTGAGGCAGGTGACAGAACCACTGAGCTAAATCCCTAGCCTTCTAGTATTGTTTGTGTGTGCTTTTTGTTATTCTCCATGTAGGCGATCATAATGCCTGTGAAAAACAATATTTTTATTTCTTTCTTGTTAATATTTATATCTTTTTAATTACCCTAGATTAAATCTCCAGTACAATATTGAGTACAAATGGCAAGAACAGAAATGCCTATCTTATTCATGCCCTTAGAGGGAAAACTTTCAATTTTTTAAACATTAAGTGTGATGTTTGGGGCTGGAGATTTAGCTCAATGGTGCTGCTGCCTGCCTTGCAAGCTCAAAGTCCTGAGTTCAATCCCTCGTACCAAAACAACAACAACAAAAAAAAAAAAAACAAAAAAATAAAACCCTCAGCCAGATTAAGTATGATGTTAGCTGTGGATTTTTAATAGATGCCCTTTGTCAGGTTGAGGATGGTTCCTTCTATTTCTAGTTTCCTTGGTCTTTTTAAAAATTCATAAATAGAATTTCATTTAGTTAAATGCCTTTTCTGGATCTATTGATATGGTAATATGATTTTTATTTTTCCAATCTGTTGATATGGTAAATTACACTTATTGATTTTCAAATTTTGATCTGTCTCCTAGGATAAACCCCATTTGTTCAAGAGATATTGTCCTTTTAAAAAATCTATTGCTGGATTTGATTTGTTAATATTTTAGAGGATATTTTTTCAATATTTATTTTTTATTAATACATGTTTGTAGCAAGGGGGTATTTTCGTGTATGTCCGTGGAGAATATTGGTCTGTACTTTTCTTATAATATATTTAGTCTGGAATTGATTGAGTTTTAAATTTGATTTATTTTTCAAGTAATGGGGCCAAATTTAGGGCTGGTTTGAGGCAATAGTGTTATAAGAAGTCAAAGTTTCTCTTAGACTTGATGTTAGTTTCCTTTACTCTGCAAAACTATGTTTTACTTTCTCACAAGTAAAGATGGCAGTAAACCCTCAAATAGTTGTCAGTGTTCTGGCTAACAACGCAATGCACAAAACGACAGATACTTGTTTCCTGTATGTGACTGCCAGATAAACAGTTATGTCAGACGTTGAGAGAGTGAGAGAGCTATAGCCACATCTTTTTCTATGTTTAGGGTCAATGTGAAAGATCTCCAGGGAGCCTCTACACTCTATCACCAGGGGTCAAGGCATAATGATGGGCATCACATCTAGTTTGTGAATGAGAATACTTTCAAATCATTACCTGTGCTTAGCAAAGATTTGAGAGCTCTCTGTATACCTCAAATATTTAACAAGCATTCTGATGCTGAGTAATGATTATAGCTGTACATAAAATAGGAAGATTAGAGTTTCAGTAGCCTGCTTAATATGTAAATATATCCAGTTATGTGTGAGTGCTTTTAATGAAGTAACTTGTACTTCTGTTTTCTATATTGAGAGTGACTGATGAAAAAATATTTTACAAACCCATCAAAAACTACCAGCCAGCAGATACTTCAAAAGAGCTCTATCATGCTGCCTGACCTGGGGCTAGGAGTCAGAGAGGTTGGGTTTTAGCTCTGGTTTCAGTTGCTTTCTGATTCTTTGGGCTTTAGGAAGTCCACTTACTTGTCCCCAGCTGAGATCATAGTTGTTGATAATGGATTGAGAAATAACTTTACTCACCTATATACATTAGGATGGATTCTCCTTTTAACATACAGAAATTGATGATTAAAAACAGCAGTTACCAGGCACTGTGCTGAGTGCCTTGCTTATATTAGTTCCATCAATCATCCTTCACACCACTCTTGGAAGATAAAAATTTACATACCCTCACATATACCAATATTACATAAACATTATGTACCACAAACATGTTTTACTAAAGAAAATGATCTAAAAATTTTACATACCCTCATTTTACAAACAGAGAAACTGAGGCTCAGAGAAGGAAAGTCCTTTGCCTAATTTTATCCTTTCTGTTGTGACTAGAGTGGGATTCAAATTCATATCTCCATAGCCAAGATGCCCCAGCTAGGGTTGAGCACTTCCTTCTACACCTCCACCCCGCCTTCCATGAGAAGGCCAATAACTGAAATAGCATCTTTTCTGAAGTCCGGCTTAAGAAGAGTGCAAAATTTTCACCTCTCTGTAGCAGTGAGGGGCTCTTCTTCCTTTGTACCTCACCATGGCTAATGAATGTGTTCTACCACACGTTTCTCATTGGAAAAAATTATACATAGCACTCATTATAAACAGACACTTCTCTAATCACTACCTATATGAACACACACACAGGGCTGGGGATTTAGCTCAGTGGTCTGCTGCCTGTCTTGGAAGCGCAAGGACCCAAGTTCGATCCCCGGTACCAAAAAGAAACACACACACACACACACACACACACACACACACACACACTCCTCATAAATGTTCTGTGAAAGCCCTTATTATTTATCTTTTCCACTTCACACATGAATAAACTGAGGCACAGAGAAAAATGGTTAGTCAGTTAGGTTAAGTCTGCTAGCTAGCAAGAGGCAGACCTAAGATTTGAACGCAGAGTGTGGTAACTAGACTTGTGCTAGTTCATAAGATGACCATCCATGGTTATTTAAATTTAAAAGCATTAAAATGAAAAATTCAGTTTCTCCATCATATCATCAACATTTCAAGTGCTCATCAGCTACATGTGGCTAGGGTGTGGGATAGGACAAGTATAGACTGCTTCCATCATCAGAGAGAATTCTGTTGAAAAGTGCTAGCCTTTAGTCTGTGCTTTTAAAAAGTTAAAAGGTAGCTGGGCATGGTGGCACACACATGTAATTCCTGCTACTTAGGTTGAGGCAGAAGGATCACAAGTTCAAGGCTAGCCTGAGAAATTTAGTGAGAGTGTCCCAAAATAAAATAGAAATAATACAAAAGGGGCTGAAGATATGGATTAGTGATAGAACACTTGCCAGCATCACACATTAGAGGGTGTGGTCCACTTAGAAGACAATCTGAATATGTCTCCTTATGTTTTGGGTTTGATCTCCACTTATGTCTTCTCTCCAATTTTCTATCCTTTTTCTTTTTTTAGGTTGATTGATGGACAGGATAGTATTTTGGTCCTTTTAAAACCAGGCTTTAAAGTCTGACTTAAGCTTCATATACTAACCTTCCTACCATCACCACGCTGACCTCAGGCCTCTACTGAAGCTTTCATGTTTAAAGAGCCATAGCCTCTGCTTGTGCTTTTGTGTTAGGTCTGCAGGATACTCTGGAAGCCCCAAATTCTGGCAGGGAAAAGAAAGATGCCAAGAGGGTGCTGGCTGCAATCCCTTTGTAAGCTGATTTCTCTAGATTTTCCCTTTATCACATCAATCAGATATTATTATACAGACAGCTAAGTTAGGTAGAAATATCATAGGCAGTCAGATAGGTCTGGGCCCTTGAGACAGTCAGTGCAAAAGATGAAAACATGCTACAACTGTGGCCAGAGGTGCATCAGTTGCAGGCCAGTCCTCAAGATAAAGATAAAGAGACCAGGCCTACATACTACCCCAAGGGATGAGTCAAGTGGTAACATCTGGTATAATGAAGTCTAGATAGACCTCAGTCACCTTGTTAGGTGACCAAGACCCTCAGATCCATCACCTTCCTGAGAAGTTCTTTGTTCTTTCCCTGTGCTACACGACTTGCTTCCCCACTGGATCAATATTACCTAAGTGACTACACTTGTAATGTCATTGGTTGTGTCCCACGTTGTACCTACCTCGTGATTTTTGTACCCATCTCCTGATCTTTGGCTCTATAAAACTTCCCCTGTGAAATGGGTTCCTCCACAACACATTTGAGATCCATCCTGTCTCTCAGGAGCTATTGCTCAATAAATATTTCCTACTCTTCATCTGTTGTTCCTTAGAATTTATTCTTCAATTTTGGAGAACACAGACTTAGTGTATCTGACATCTAGCAGGTTGGGAGTTATAGTATTTCCCCTATATCATTTAGAGGTGTGATATCATTCCTATATCAATATGTTGTGTAGAGAGGGGAACAATAGCTTTCAAATAAGCAACACAGAAGTCTGCAGCACTTATTCTCAGCTCCACTGATTTATAGACATTACCACAAAATTTCCCAGGGCTAGCACATTGAGGCACGTGATTCACAATGATTGCCAAAAGGGATTTTTTTGTGGTACTATATTTCAGAGGCCTAAGAAAGCAGAGTGCTTCTTACCAGTAGGTGGTTATCTATAAGGTGAGGTTTTGGGGGAAATTGATAAGACTCTATCATCCCCTATCCCATTATAAATGTCCCTTTGGGCTTTCCAGGAAGTCTATGGGTCCTTCTCTCATTCAGGGGAAGGCTATGCTGTTTACTTATCTAACTTATTGGAGAGGTACAGTATTGCTCCCTCCACAGGATCCTTAGATAAGTGCATTGTGGGGACATTGGATGAAGGGGGTAGTTTGCTGAAAACCTGTTGACATGTATGTCAGACACACTTCAGTTAGTTTTCTCTTTAGCCTGTGTCTGTCTGAATGTTCAAATTCAGGAAGGAAGAACTGCAGACTCTCCATCAGTGCAATGCTTCTTCTACGAAGATGTTTCTCAGGGCACCTGAGGATCGGGATTTCAAGAATGATAATATTAGGCTTTCAGAAAGATAAGGGGAAGGGCACTGTGTGGTTACTTATTGTCAGACTTTGGCATCTGTGGTTGATATAGCAGGTGCTTTGCTGTCAAGGCGTCTGCAGAAGTTCTTTATTCCATCTAGCACCCAGGCTATGGCTGTAAGGTAACTTGGACAGCCCAAGTGTAAGACAGTGCTGTTCCTCTCTTCTTGTTCTTATTGCTGGAAACAACCTGCTGCCCTCATGTGTGTTGCTATAAAACCTTTCCAGTATGTTTTGCAGGGCCCATCAGAGTAGTCATAACAACCTCTTAGGTCTCAATGGCCAGCTGCAGTTTTTAGAGCATTTTAAAATCCTTGATCTCACTTCACTCTCCCCCACTTTCTCTGAGGTGAAAAGGGCAGCCCTGTCATCTCCATTTTAATGGTGAGGATATGGAGGCTGACAGCAGCTTCAAGGATTCTTTGCACAAAGCATTTGGCGCCTGACTGGAATTCCAGATACCTGGCTACCCTTAGGTTTCTACAAAGTTCTAATGGTTCATCCTGCTGTCTATATTGTTATGCCTTTGGGAGGCAGTAGAGATATTTGATTGTTCAGAAGGGAGACACCATGACTGACACAATGAGTTCTTTTCCATGATTAAGTCAGCTGGAGGGGTTGATAGCATTAGCTTCTCTGGGCTACCCTTACCTGACTTTTGTTCCTCAGACTCCCCCTTTCTGAGCTCAGTGTTTTTCTCTCTCTTCTCTGGAGTCAGAATGTCCCTTCAGCACTTTTTTTTTTTTTTTTTTTTTTTTTTTTTTTTTTTTTTTTTTTTTTTTTTTTTTTTTTTTTTTTTTTTTTTTTGCTATTGCCCAAGGTCCATTTTGTCAGTGTGGATAAAGGTATCCAAGGGAATGTTCTGCACTGCCTAACGAGATAGATGTCCAGCATGGCTTGAAATGAAGTGCCTGAAATGGCAGGTTAAGTCTAGACTTCATTTCATAGGCAGAGGTTAGCCATGGAAGAGTCAGTGTGCCAGGAGTTAGACGGAAACCTTGAGACCAAGGTGTGCCTCAGGATTCTGCAGCAGAATGGTAAGTAGGAAGCCGGCGGACTCCTACAGGGAGTAAACAAGGTAAAGAAATCATCTCAGAGATGTGATCTAATGAAGTAGTTATTTTGCCAATAATTGAAATAGTTGGTTCTTTGCCTTAAAAGTGGTTATAACAAGCTGGTCATAGCCACCAAGTGTATTGCAACTGTCTACTTGTTTGCTTTTCTGTGAGTATGGAGGGCAAAGTGCCTAGGCTTATTCCTCAGCTCTACCAGAGAAAGAGCCACAGTAAATATTTGTTTGAGTGATGGAAATTTTAGAACTTCCATGTCAGAAGCTGACAATTATTGCAACAGGGGACAGAGACTGAACTCAACCTTTGAATACAACAAGTGCAAAGGGGGATTTATAGCCCACAGACTAAGGGAGTCAGTGAATGGAAAATTACTGAGTTTGATTAGACACAGGGTATGGAGTTCCCATTAAACTGGCTTAACTGCATTCTTACTAAATGTAGGCCAAATATATAGATGTCAAGGGTAGGGGGTGAAGAATTTGATCAGATATCAAGAGTGATCATCTATTTAAGATGGGGGTATTTTTGCTAAATGAATTTAACAAGATTCTTTTCTAAAGGTTAGGGCTGAGAATGAGGCCTGATCAAGAAAAGGACTTGGAGGAACTTGACTGAACTTTGGTGAAGGAGGGAGCCTTTGTTCTGCCCAGTTGGCTGGTGCATAATTGTGCAAGTATTATTATCTGGCTCCACCCTTTAGACTCACTTTGCCTCACTATTCATGGTAGTGGGAGCTGGTGGGAAACCCAAGCTAGTGCCACTGTTTGCCAAATGAGCTGCAGATTACAATCACCTGGGAAACGGTTTAAAACCACCTCCACCTAGGCCATATCTAACACCTGTTAGATCCTTATTATTGAGGAGAGAACGAAGCAACTATATGTTTAAGAAAGTTTCCTCATGATTTTCATCATTAGCCAGGTTTGGGGCCATAGGTTTACACTATGTATTGACCAAAAGTAGAGAAGGCGTGAGAACTGGCTGTTTTCGTAGGAGATAAAGTGTTGGAGGACACCAGCTCCTGTTTAATCATCAAAAATAGCAACGTGAGTATTGTTTGTAAAATTTGCCCCCATTGCTTCTCAGGCCCCCTTTCTTACAAAAAAACCTCTTTGGAGCGTCTACTACCCCTCAGACATCTGGTACCCTCCCCCTTCTCTTTACTCTTTTGAATTAAGTGAAACCTGCTTTCTTCAAAGAGGC
Organism: Fukomys damarensis; assembly: GCF_012274545.1. Classification (NCBI taxonomy): domain Eukaryota; kingdom Metazoa; phylum Chordata; class Mammalia; order Rodentia; family Bathyergidae; genus Fukomys; species Fukomys damarensis. Next base: position 100,718,615 of record NW_022900951.1, read on the forward strand.
TGCTTAACTATTGCTCACTAAGTTTGCATTGTTGATGAGGAAGGTTTTTAAAGTGATAAATCCGGAAGTTAAAAGACTAGATGTTCTGAATAAGAGATTGAGTGGGGGTGGTAAGGTTTCATGTGTGTTGTCGTCTGTCTAGAGGTAGGAGGAGGACAGAGACATAGATTGCTGTACTTGTATGCCTAAAGTCAGCTCAGATACTTTAGCTCGGCTTCAGATTCATAGGACTTTATGAAAAATATGAGTCAGAGTTCTATCTTTTCCCTAAAAAGACAGAAAAATGAAAGGTTTTAAACTAAACCCTGCCTCCCAGGTAAGATGTAACCCTTACAAAAATAGCAGTATGTCAGCAGAACAAAGTCTCATTGGCTCATTACCGGGCTAGGTCAGGACATTATTTCTGGCAGCTTCTGAAAGCCACAGGCTGCTAGGATTTTTTTTTTCTTTCTGAAGGTTTAATACAGTTTGCTCTCACTCGTTCACAGGAGCCTTCTCCCTGGATCACTCATTTCTTGGGCCTCCTTTTAAAATGCTAATTAAATTTGCTTGATCGCTACTCTCCCCTCCCCCAGCCAATTTTGGAGATCAAGAAAGGTAGCTTGATATCTATAAAAGATGTGCTTGTCTTTCCACCTGAGCTACCTTTGTATTTCATTTCCTTTTATTGCAGGAAATTGTGTTGGGGCCCTAAAACACTAACATACATAACATTGATTGTATTCTGCATAACAAATTGGATTAGGGTAATTACCACACAGATGTTAAAAAATCCTGAATGCAAATCAATGCAATTAGTCATGACTTAATATACTATAATTCACACATTGGAATGTCTTATTGTGATTATACTATTTTAGAACTAAATGCTTTAACAAAAAAGGGGAAGAAAAGAATTCTTTTTCTCTGATGCTGCACGTGCCCTGAACAAGAAATTGTTTTATGCTAATTTGAAATTTCACTACTCAGAATTCTTATTAACTAATCAGATCCTTCAAATTCTCTTGCCCCCTTTTATATATAGAGAGGCGCTTCTTTAGCAAGGCAATTTCATGCGCAATTCAACTTGAATGCCACCATTATTAACAAAGGAATTTGCACATGGGTGCTTTTGACAAACATAGCTTTAGAAAACTGAGTCTTGGGTGCTGGTGGGAGGCAGACCCTCCCCCACTGGTGGCTGGGACCCTGAAACAAAGCAGACAAGAGTGTAAGCAATTGGAGTGGATCCAAGTAGCCACAAAGAGAGGGCCTGTCACAAAGGCAGTATGCTCAGAGCTGCCACAAAGGGCTATGCAGCTTGTGTCTAGCCAAGGGGACAAGTAGGGAGTGAACTCCAGCCTGGGGGTCCATGCCCTGAGCTGTGCAACCAGGTGCAGTGCTGCAGCTTTCCAAGGAAAGGGTGTGCTTTCTAATTCACACAAGGCAGGAATTTGTTCACAGACAAAAGATAGTACAGGTGCCATCACCAGAAGCAACAGCAGACCTGGGACCCTTTGAATCTGAACTGCAAACACAAATTCAATTCTTAAAGTTCTTTTTGGCTTATTCTCCCTCCCACTGCTCTGTACTTAGAATTGCTTCCAGTTCAAGGTGCTTGTAGAGTTGTGATCTACGTTTTAGACTCTAAGAATTGAATTTGTGTTTCCAGTTCATGCTTGTAGAGTTGTGATCTACATTTTAGACTCTTGATTACATGCTTTTTGGAATTGTCCTGTGTCTGTTTTATGTCAAAGCTTTGTACACTCAGCTGGCCTTGGGCACTGTCTGATGGGTATGCTTGTATCATTCTCATCCTCTTGCAGTGGGAGATTAGGGCTGAGGCAAATCGGACAACCAACCATGTGGAATGTGTCAGAAGTCATAAAATCCCTCCATTAAACACTAGGCCAAGATGTTTCCTAAAAAGAGAAGACATACACAAAACATGGGACCCGAAATGACTTCAGACTTAAAGTCCTAAACACTGTTGATGAGACAAATCAGAAAATGCTATTTCTAATCCTTCACTAGAATCTGGCACTGTTCAAAGGTTCAGTCAAAAGATGCTATTATTAATCCTTTTGATATGGGCATGACCAATAAAAACCTGATCTTTCGTTTATATTTTTTTTTTTTCAGTACTGAGAAACAAACTTGGGACCTTGCACTTGCCAGGCAGGTGTGGAGCCACTAGGGCAAATCCCCAACCCTTTTCATTTATGTAGAGGCACAGCAAAGCTCAACAACTAGGCCACACACCGAGAGGTCTGAGGTCCCACAGGAGATTTTTATTAGGGAAGGCAAGTTAGGGAGAGAGGAGAGAGGGAAGAAAAAAGAGAGAGAAGAAGAGAGACAGGAGAGAGAAGGAAAGGAGAGAGAGGAACAAAGAGAGGAAGGTCCTTTTATCATTTTTGGGCTGCGCTATTGCTTATTTATGAGGAGTGGGCTACCTTTAACCTATCACAGGCCAGGTTGCCCTTAAGGGTTCAGTCCTGGAGGAACAGGTTTAACCTCTCTGGATCCCTGTGGCTTTGGGGGGAAGGGAAACTAAAGGTGAGAGCATGAGGTCTTGAAGAGCCAAGAAGCACCAGGAGAACGCAGCCTGTGCTGGCCAGAGTCAGGTCCCTAACAATATATATTTAGTGTAAGGCCAAAGCCAAGGAGTTTTTTTTTTTTTTTTTTTTTTTTTGACAATTTTCATCTGGCACGAAGCCAAGTAAGTTTTTACTAGGATGATTGTTTCAATGCCATATAGTATTTACATGAGATAAGGACCTGTCCAGGTGTTTGGATACTAAGCCTCCTTTCCTTTTATCCTCAGGGCCACTGTGAGTGTTCTTCATTGCTGTGTAGAGTGTACTTTGTTCTGCCTGCAATAAATCTCTACCCTCCCTACTTTTTCTGTAAGTCTTGTCTAATCCTACACTGAGGACACCAAGGGCCCAGAAAGAAGTCACCCAGGACCTTCTTTGGTAATGCTCTCTGGAGTCCCCACTCCCACGGTTGTCAGATTGAGCAAACACACTTAAGAATGCCCAGTTAAATTTGAATATACCACACATACTTTTATATATGTTTATACTAAACAAAATAGTTGTTTATCTGAAATTCAATTTCAACTGGGTGTTCTTTGACAGCTCTAACCCCACTGTAGCACTAATCACAGAGCTCGACAATTAAAATAGATCAATCCCACTGGTTCTCACAGTTGAGCATGCATTCAAAATAACCTGAAGGTGATAAAACTCGGATTGCTGGATCTAATCCCCAGACTTCCTAATTCAACAGGTCTGGGATGGTGCCTGAAATATGTGTTTCTAATATATTCCCATCTATTGCTGCCACTCCTGGCTTCGGGACCACAATTTGAAAACCACTGCTCTAGGACAAGCTCAATAAATAGGCCTGATGTGAATGAAGCTCATGTGGCTAAGTTGAGTCAAAAAGCTTCTAAGACCTCTTGCAGCAGGGTCTGTGGGTTTCCTTGCAGTGATCCCTTAAGGAAGCATCTGCTTTCTTCTGCTGACCTCAGCTGCCTCCATGAACAATCCCACTTGATTGTGTTCATTTAGCAATAAGCAAAGTTGTTCACATTTACTGCTTCCAGTGTTGTTTTCACCCCCATCAACTTTAACTCCTCCATTCTTCTACCTTCCTCTTTGGGTGACACTGTCTTTTTATTCTCTTACCCAGAGGTGACACATTTACCTCCTGTGGCTATTGATAGAGAAAGACTATTTCCTGAGCAGGAAAGCAACCCTTTGGAAGTTATTTGGAAACTTTTAGCGAAGGCATTGATTTCCTGTGACACTTTCTTCCTTTGTTTTGGGCCCATCACCATAGTGGTGCTTTACGTAAATATAAAGCACTGCATTCTCACTGACACGGGATACTGAAAGTTGTCAGAGGGAATGGAAATTTGCATGGGGAGTACTAGGGCTTCTGCTTGGGACCAAGATGGAGATCTTAAATTTCGGATGGGTTTTCTATTTGAAATTCAAGGTTATTGTAACATATTGGGATGAACTAGAGTAGATGATCAATTCCAGGGATCAGGAAAGGGCAGCGCAGCTCCTGAGGTAGGGGACAGGACAAGGTGGTCAACACTGTACTGGGAGTCACGAGGGGCAAAAGGCACTGGGGAATACTTTTGCCAAGTCTCTGAAACGGCTGAGACTAGATTATGTCTCAACAAACCCCTCCATGGAACAGGTGTAAACCAAAGCAAGGATTTCTGTGTATGAAACAGTTGGAATGTTATCATGTGTTGTATGTTAGAGGGTTTTTTTTAGGTTGTTTTTAGGGTTTTTTTTCTTTTTTGTCCCAAACAAAGAATTAGTTGAAACAAGTATAAGTGGTGACAAAGTTTTACATTTATTAAAGGTAGAAAGATAAACAAACAAACAAAATTGGCTCTGCAGAGTGAGTTGGTGCCAAGTGAACGTAGGAAAAGAAGGAAAAAAAATACACTCTACAATGTAGGGTGAGCTATTGGGAAGAGGCATGAAAGCTAGCACTTAACGGCAACTGTCCCTTTTTCGTACTTTCTACACAGGTGTCATGTCCAGGTCATCCTAAGAAAAGCTTGTTGAAGTTTTTGTGAGAAGTTCAGGTGCAGGGCTTTCCGAACCATGCTGCCTTTGTGTCTTGGGAGTCTGTAACCAACAGGTCTCACCCAATTTCCCAGCCAATCTTAGCCATGCCCTGCCTTCCTGCCTCTGTATAGAAACATTTGTCTGGGGGCAGCCATGCCCCAGAAGTCCCGTGGTTAGTCACCTAGTTCAGACTCTAAGGCTTTGCCGTGGTCTCAGGGAGTGCGTCTGATATCCTGTGTTCTAAGGGACTTCAAGACAAAGGTTGAATTTACTGTCCATATGAACACATGAAAACTCAGTGATAAGAATTTTGACATTAAACAAAATGTTAAAATAAGTACTGTGAGTTGGTGAAGTGGGATGTCCTTATAATGTATGCTACGTATGTAGTGTTGCCTACCCTTTTTGTGTTCAAGGCAGATGCTGTTGTTTGATCACAGCTTCGTCTGGGTGTGCCTCTTGAATCCTCTTGTTATTAGAATGTTCTTGTTTGCAACTGACAGAAAAACTTTTAAAAAGATCCTTGTCTAGCACTATATGCCAAGAAGGGTTCGGAAGGCTTTATAAATTCATGAAATTTATGGATTCTTTTAAATCAGCTATAAAAGGCAGAGTAGTTATCCCAATTTTTAAGATTAAATGGAAAAGGGATATATGATCTTGGTTTGTACATTGAAGTGAATTTCCTCATAAGAATTAACAGAAACTCAGGCGATTCATTCCATAACCCCAAAATATTCAAATAAAAATTATTACAATCCTGTAATGAAATACAAAATAATAAAGAAAATACAAAATATAAAGAAAAATAAATTAACCGATACTTACTTTTGAAAACCTTAATGGCTGGTGTGAGGGAGACAAGAGAGAGAACGGTTATTGTGTAGGATGACTTTCACTATCACTATTAGAATCACTGCTGTATATCTCCAAGGAGAGCGGACTGTGAATCACATTATTTAGAGAAGGGAGGCCGACATGGTGGTGAACACCTGTAATCTCAGCATTCAAGAAAGCTGAGGCAGAAAGACTGTAGTTCAAGTTCAGCCTGTGCAACTTAGTGACTTAGCCAGATGCTGTCTCTAAATAAATAACTAAATAAATAGGCTGGTGAAAAAAAAGAATCAAAATGTGATAATAATATAAACCAATTTATTAATATATATTCAGTATGTATCACAAATATACTAATAAAACAATAAAAGGGCTTGGAATGTAATTCAGTGCAAAAGCCCTAGGTTCAATCCCCAATACTGTTAAAAAAAAAAAAAAGATGGGAAGGGGCAAAGAGGAAGCCCTTGAAATGAACCATTTGGAAGACACTAGCTGTCCATAACACTTTAACACAGTGTTGCACTTTGCTTCTACCAAGTGATCAGATTTGATACATGATACCATTTTTAAAATCTCTGCCCTGACTTCCTCCCTTCATCAATACAGGAAATTGTTGTAGTAGCCTTATTTACAAGGCACTGGTCAAAAGGGAAAACCTTCATATCTGTCCAAGTTGCCCCCGTGCATTGCCCTTGTAGCCCTTTTCTGCTCATGTCCATTATAACTTCACCTCATTTTGCAGATGATCTCAGTTAAGTGAATGCATTTTTAAGGACCATTTTCTAGACATGGTTGCAGAGCTGTTATATATAAGGAAATTATCCCTGCAAGGCACATGACAGGGGAGTGAGGCAGCATGGAGGTGTCATCAAGAAAGCTTGTCTGGCAATTTAGATACTAGTTAGGTTCAAAAACTGGATTTTTTTCCGAGATAGTTAGAGATCAGTAATCTCCCAGGAATAGATAGGCCCACGCTAACTAAATCAAAAATCACGAGGGGTAGAAATACAAAGTGAGAAATCCAATTTATTCATTTTCAAGGGTACAGATAATTTAGACATCTGCCTTTCACCTTGATAGCCCTACCCCAAAGAATAGGTCAGAGAGTGGTGACTACTCATATTTGCACATAAGAATGAATTATCTTGGAACATTTGACCAACACACTTAGAGTTGAAGCTTCTTTGTTTCACTTCCGGGGTTTCCACACTAACCTCTCCTTTGGTTAACACATCTATTTTCAGTTCCACATTATCATGCAATGAGCTAGCAACATTACTTCAAACCTGTGTTCCGAGAAAGGAACATTGTTCGGCAGGATGACAATTGATGTTGAAAGTTAAAAATGTCTTTTCCTTGGTCAACATAGAGTTAAATAGGTTTTCCATAGGACTTGAGTGGACCAATGAACACTACACGTTTCCAAAAGAAGGCTAGGGAGGAAAACAAAGCAAAACAAAAGAAGGCTAGGGAGTGCTAATTTATTTGATCACTTAATATTATTTTTTGAAAGAAGTTATGCTAAGTGGAATGAACCAGGCACAGAAAGACAAATACTACACGATCTCACTTATATGTGGCATCTAAGAAATAGAGGGAATGGAGAAGTGTTAACCAAAGCATATGAAGTCTCAGTTGGACAGGAGAAATATTATACAACACAGTGACCTTATTCAATGATAAATTATCGTACATTTCAAACTTGCTAAAGGAATATACTTTAAATGCTCTCATTACAAAACATGATAAAAATGTGAGGTGAAAAACATGTTAATTAGCTGAATTTAATTTAATCATCCCACAATGTATACATAAAGGAAAACATCACAATTACATTGTACCCTATAAATAGAAATGATTATTATCAATTAAAAATAAAAAATTAAATTGAAAAATTCAAAGTGAGAAGGTATTAGCTTCCCATTGCTGCTGTTACAAATTAGTACAAACTCAGTGGCTTAAAAAATACAAATTTACCTTTTGGGTCTGTAATTCAGAAGTCCTAAAATCAAGGTATTAGCAGAGCTGTGTTCCTTCCAGTGGCTCCAGGGGAGAATCTATTTCCTTGTTTTTTTTAACCTCTACAGACTGCCCCACTCTGCCAGCACTTTCGCATCTTCAACAAATTCCCCCTTTTCATCACATCTTCTGACTTTAGCACTCCTGCTTTTCTCTTACCAGGATTCTTGAGATTACATTGGGTTCACCTGGATAAGCCAGAGTAACGCCCCACCTCCTGAGTTTTCATCACACCCACAAAATCCTTTTTGCCATGTAAGATCACATGTATAAAGGTTTCAGTGATTAGGATGTAGATATTTTGGGGGAGGGGAAAGTCATTATTTTGCCAACACAGGGAAGAAATGAGAAACACTGAACTATAGTTTTATTTTGTTTTAGTTTTAAAAATAATTTTTTTAAGTTTATATGCATCACAGGAAATAAAAACACAAGAAGCAAAGAACAAAGTCATTCTCAAACATAAGCAGCTTAGCTGGATGTGTTCTTTTAGGTCTTGCGTGTACATCACATATACGACATGCCATTTTGTGATTGAGTTTGTACAGTGCGTCATGCTTTTCTACACATCATGCATATTCATCAAGTCAAAATCCCAAAGTTAAATGAGTATTTTTGATAACCAAGGACAAACTGTAGCAATTCAATCTGTTAGAAAAAAATTGTAATCCTGCCTTTCTTGGGAGCAACAATTTCACTGAAGATAAAAATGGCAACAGGCCTCTAGATAGAAGTATTGGCAAAATTACAATTACAATACTGCATTTCCTTAATGCTCAATTTAAAATGAGGCATAAAACAACAGAGTACACCATGCCATGTGTCAGAGTTATCAGATCTCCACTATTATGATATTAGCAAGAAGGCACATTCCCACTAAATGATGAATGTATTTCTACAGGACAGCTAGAAGACACTGATTCCTCTCACCAAAATGTGCATCTGGACACTTTGCTCACATCTCTCCCCGTGTGCTTATTTCTGCCCCTCTGCTGCCAGCCTAGTGATGAGTCCTGATACGCACTGCCTGGAGGTGTTGTAACAATTCCAAATCCAAGATGCATCTTTCCTATCAATTACAACAAAAAGATACTTAAATGTTGTCTAACTCGGTATCTCTAGTTTTTATGGTACACTGTCACGCCATGACATCTATAAAGCTTAGATGCTGTGCAATAGAGTATGAACTATGTGCACAATATGCCCAAGTACCTCACCAAAAATAAAAATGTACCCACAGGACTATGGTTAGAGTCTAAAATCATCTTCCAGATATGAACATCTAGCAAAGAGCTCTTACCACCCTCACCCACCCTTTTCCCTCTTCACTTCAGTGTCTTAAGTTCAGGACCACATCTAGCTCCAAGAAGTGGCTTCCAGAAGACAGTTCTTCCTAAAAACTACTTTGCTATTTCTAACACAATTAGGGCAGTAAGACTTATCCTTTAATGCCCAGCAATATTTAACTAAAATGTACATATAGAACAGCAGCAAGACAATCTGAACTCACATAACCTCCCTCTTTGCATGCTTTCCCTCCTGAACCTCATGAAAAGCCAGCATGCGCTCCAAGACACTAGGTTTGACACATCCATTCTCAAAATACAACCATTTCTGCGAAGTTACAAAAAATACTTAAAGTGCATTATATTAGCCCTTGACATCTACATGTGTGAACTTCAAACATCTAGAAAGACTAGATGTTTCTAGTAAGAACTTAAAATGTCTTATATGTGTAGTGGCATTGAATAAATTGCACACATATACTTAACAAAGGCTAAATTTTAAAGTATCCTCTAAATAGGAGCACCCTCCTCTAGAGCCCTTACCCCTTTCCATCTTTTTTTAACCCAAGGAACAGATATATGGATATGCAATACTTAGAGGGGGCTTCAACAATTTCACTTACTGAGTGGTTTTAAGAACATTCTTTCTAATGAATTTACCACAAAGTGCACTCGACATGTTAGTTTACTAATTCTACTTCTGTCATATACGGACAACCTCTTTAACATCTAGAAAGATTAGATGTAACTTAGGACTCTCTTGTCCTTTGTATACAACTATATACAAAGGAAAGTAAAACAAAATGCACAGACATAAGGGATAGTGGACAATGACACTTCACCTAAACCACACTAATTTAGAACCCATTGTACTTTCTTTTCCTCCCCCTCTCTAGCACAAATACGTCTACTACTCAGAACAATGGTATCATCATTCCATTCCTAAAGATAGTATTTATTTTAACTAAGGGATATCTACAAAATGTTGAACTATAGTTTTAAACATGCTAAAGTACTAATGCTCATCTGAGATTCCGCCCCAGTAAAACTTGATCGAAGTTGGGGAGTTCATGACATTTCTCAGCTACTTGTTTAGAGGTTAGGACAGGCTCCAACAGATCTGATAGAATTTACAGAGGGTATTTACAAGATCTAATGCTCTCTACTGGGGGTGGTGGAGTGGCAAAAGCTCTTGCATGATGGAGGAAGGGGTTTCCCCAAGGTGCCCTCTCAGAAACGTACCATTGTGGGAGAGACCAAAGTCACGCAAAAGAATTCCGTGGCAGTGGATTAAAATTCAATGTTTAATTGAAAGTAGAGATAACATATCATTTGAAATGGAAATTAGAGTTGCAGGATGTCATAAATGAGTGTTACCATCCTGGGAAATCCTCTGCTGACTTGTGAGCAAGAAAGTAAGACTGAAAGCAAGCGACCTTTTCATGCCACCAATTTATTCATGCTGTGTTTGAAGAAATTGACACCCAGAGGGCTTGGCTTTCCTGCAGAGAAAATGTGATTCCTTCTTTTTTCTCATAAAGACATGTAACTTTAGTATATGATGATGGTGATAATAACTCTTGACTTTGAACTAGTCTTGGCTAAGTATGGAGGCTCCATAGCTGACTGCATCACCAGAACACAAACTTAAAATCAGACAGGGAGTAATTGAGCGTTCATTAAATAGTGCGTAGAGTAAGAGTGACAACTGCAGAGTAAGTACCATGCCAAAGACAAGTAATTTAGATTGCTGAGAAACAATTCCTCATGTGGCTTTTGGTCTGCTTGAGAAATTACAGAACAGAGGTTCCCAGGTGTGTTTTTTTTTTTTGTACAGGGGATCAAATTCAGGACCTTGTGCTTATGAGGCAGGTGGCAGAACCACTGAGCTAAAGCCCCGGCCCCCCAGTTTTCTTGTTCTTAATAAATCTCACTAGCATTTTTTCCATTTCCCTTTTTCTCTTTTTCTTTTGGTACTGGGGATCAAACTCAGGACCTTGCACTTGTGAGGCAGGTGCTGGAACCACTGAGCTGAATCCCTGGCCCTCCCTTTTTTTCTTATCGGTGACACTAACTGCTCTAACTTCACATTTTCTTTTCTTATTTTGGCTTTCATAACTGAGCTTTCTACTAGTTTCTCTTCTAATCCTCTGACCATACTCTTGTCTTACTTCCTGGATCCTCTTTTCTCTTCTCCACTCTTAACTGTGGATTTTCCTAAAGAGACAGTCCTTGACCCTCTCCTTTTCTTATGTTCTCTTTCATTCTTGCATCCATTAAACAGTTTTTATTTTATTTTTATTTTTTGGAACCAGGGATTGAATTCGGGTCCTTGCACTTGTGAAGCAGGTGGCGAAACCACTGAGCTAAATCCCTGGCCCATTAAACAGCTTTTAAATGTTTAAATATTTATTTATGTTTGGAGACCTGTATTGTGCTCTGGAGACTAAGAAATATATTAGAGATAATTTTTGTTTTCTGGGGACTCAAAAACTAGGGAAGGAAATAGACAGGAAATCAGTGAAATATAGTATAATATTTAATATGAAATATATGACATGTTTTATAGAATTCTATAGTGGGGGCATGTGTATATATTTTCTTTTATAATACTTTCAGCTACAAGTAACAGAAAACACTCAATGTTACTTAAGCAAAGAAGACAAATGTATCTTATAACAAGACATTTGAAGGCAGAAAGATTCCAGAGTTGGTCTGTTCAAGGACCTCATTCAAAACCTTGGTATTTTCTATCTTTCTCATGTACTATATTTAGCGCATTTCTTTCAGGACTTTAAGAAGGCTGCAGCAATTTCAGACATTTGGTTTAGAAATATTTGATAAAAATGGTATTGTTTATAGGGCATTTAATTTTGTGAATAAGAAGAACCTTTCTTTGAAATCTTCACCTAATTTTCCTCCAGTACCCACCTGCTAGGTTTGCATAAATCAGTTGTTGTTAAGGGGGATGAACCTAGCGCGACTGGCTTAGAGCAGCACATTTCAGCTTTGGCTGTGCATGAGACTCACCTGGAGGACTTTTTAAAAAGCCTGTGTCCAGACACATCACAGAGCAATTAAATCAGAGTCTCTGATTGTGGGAACCAGGCATCAACATCTTAAAAACTCTTCAGCTGTTTTTTTTTGTTTTTGTTCTTATTGTTCTGTGCAGGCAAGCTTTAGAAGTAGTAGTTTAGTCCAGTCTCTCTGATTTATCTATCACTCTGGAGAGGACAGTTTCCATCCTCCCTTATGTACACTAATGCCTGCTATAGGACTAAATTGGGAATCTATAAGCGACAAAGAAATGAGGAATACCTTTTTGGCAGGCAAATTACAGTGCCTACCATAGTAAATAATCAATATTCATGATTTCAGTTATCACTTCTAATGTGGAGACTGATGGTTATGGAGCGGACATTATATTTATTTCCTGTTTGGATTTTTAGTCCACACCCCCACCTTGACTGAAAGCAAGTGCTCCTGCTTGCTCTTCTTTAGACAACGTTGTTTTCATCATGTAGTACCAGCGTTCTCTGAATATTTTAAGATTAAAGTCTTAGAATCTTCTCTATCTCCTATTTTTAGAAGTCACCTTACTCTGTTTTTATTTTTTCTCTGAGATGTTTTCATTCTTTTCAACTCTATCCCCTTTTGACCTAGTTCAGGCTGCCCTACAACCTTGCATGTCTGCATTCTGTAACAGTTTTCTAGCTGACTTCCTGAATCCAGCCTTAATTTTTTCAGATTATTCTGCATATCACTGTCAAATTATATTTCTAAAATACCGCTTTCAATATGTCATGCCGCACATTGCCATTCTCCCCCCAGTACAGTGGTTGGTACCTTGATTTACGAACTTAATTTGTTTTATGAGTTTGTGGCTGTGCTTGTGTTTGTCACCTGATGTAGAGTTTATGAACAAAATTTTGCCTGACACAATCCTATGGCTTCACAGTGCTAGGCTACAGCCCCAGCCCACACATTGCCTTCTGATAGTTAACAAAATCCTATCTCTTTTCAAGGCTTTCCAGTTTTTTAAGTCCTAGTTCAAAGCTTAGTTCCTGTAGGAAGCATTCTCTGTTTACACCAGTCCTCTTAAATGCATTCAGATTTTGATTTGACTCCTTGTTCTGCTACTTAGTGCTTGCATTTCCTTGGCAAATTTCATAAGCTTTCTGAATTTCATTACCCTCACTTGTAAAGAGGGGATTCTATTTCATAGGGTTATTACCATAATTAAATATATTCCCTTTCTCCTGTCCTGTTTTTCTGACCTCTTATGTTGTCAACTCTTTAGTATATAATTCAGCTTTTTATTGTCCCTGTACCTTGCGATCATTGTCTTATGGCTATAAATATCTTTATTCCCCCGCTTGACAGTCAGACTCTGTAAAGGGCAGGCACACTTCTCTCGTGTCTCCTGCTTTCTGTGTCATATGCTAAGCCATGTAAAAAGTATTCCACAATACTTGTTAACTTTGTTAAGCAATTTATTTTATTTATTTTTTTGAGCCAGAGTCTCACTATGTAGTTCAGGCTGGCCTTGAACTCCTGGTGATCCTTCTGCCTCAGCTTCCTGAATCCTGGAATTACAGGCATGCGCCACCATGCCTGGCTCCCTTTATTAAGTGTTCAGTAGTGAAACTAAATGTACAGAATTGTAGAAGCTGAAAGGAACGAATTTTCTGCAGCTAAGGGAGTGGAATGTTTGTGCAGTTATTTCATTTTCATTACCTGCCTTCTACTCGGGAGCTTCTATGCTTTGCTCCTGGCATTGAGTTCCAGGTGACTTTCTTTCTTTTCTTTCTTTCTTTCTTTCTTTCTTTCTTTCTTTCTTTCTTTCTTTCTTTTTCTTTCTTTCTTTCTTTCTTTCTTTCTTTCCTTCATGGAGCTATTTTCAGTTTATTATAGACAGGTGACTATAGGAATACAGTTTTTTCAATTCAAGATTTCAGTCAGGGATAGAGGTGTAGCTAAGGAGTAAAGTGCTTGGCTATTATACACAAGGCTCTGGGTTCAATCCTTAGCACCACAAAACCAAACAACCACCACCCCAAACACTGACACATGTACCTGCCTGGCAGTCTGAGCCAGCTTAATAAATGTCCTAATTTAATAAAAATAAGCATATATGAAATCTCCCACCCCATTGTCTAATAGCTCATCTATAAAGGGTGGAAATTTCCACCTTGACCTCTATAAAATTTGGTCAAGTAGACATAGGAGTGCAACAGAAAACTTTCTGTATGTCAGGTGACTTTATTTAGATGGAAGAGTTTGAATATGTCTCCTGAAAATTTGAGTGTTGGAATTTAATCCTCAAATTCATATGTTAATTGTATTTGGAGGTGGGGCCTTTGGGAGGTAATTAGGATAAAAGTAGGCCTTCCAGGATGACATTAGTGGCTTTCTAAGAAGAGGAAGAGTGACTAGAGCTAGTACCTTTGCTCTGTCTCACCAAATGATGCCCTCTGCCATGTTACATGCAGCAAGAAGACCCTCTCCAGATGATGAACAGATACCTGTGCCGTGCTCTCAGACTTTCCAACTTCCAGAACTATGAGCCAAATACATTTCTGTTCTTTACAAATCACCCAGTATATTAGCTAGCTTTGTCTTGCTGTGACTACACAACTGAGAAAAACAAAGGAGGAAAGATTTGTTTTGGCTCGTGATTTGGTTGCGTGGTTCCATCACGTTGGTCCTGAGATGAGGATCATGTGGTGGAGCAAAGTTGCTCATTCCATGGAGAGAAGAAAGGGAAGGAAGGGAGAGGGGTAAGGGCCTGGGATAAGACATACCCTTCCAGAGTACACCCCCAGTGACCTACTTCCTAAAGGGTCTACTACCTCTTCATAATGTCATCAGATATAAACCCATCAATGGATGAATCCATTGATGAGCTCAGAGCCCTCATGTTCCGATTACTTCCCCAAAGCCCCACCCCTGAACATTATTGCACTAAGGGCTAACCCTTCAGCATATGAGCTTTTGGGGGACATTCTGAATCCAAATTATAACAGTACTCACAAATGTTTTACAATAGGAACAACTGAAAATAAACTAAAAGACCCAGTTTCCCTTGTTCCACTCTGGGCGCAAGGTGGTGTCCTAATCTGTGGCTCTGACCTCACATCTGATCTCATCTGACCTCACATTGGTAATCATATCCATTACTGGCTTCTGGAAGGGTGGAGTGATTTGGTAGTGATGATGGCATGGTTTTCTCATTTGAATCTTCATTTGGTTGTTGCCTCTAAATATTGCCAAAGTAGTTGCAAGATCATAACACGAAAGAGGATTGAGTAAAATGTGATTCTTTGTTGGAGAAAAGGGTGTCATATTTTGCTCTGTGGCTTCACAGGTTTTGAGGATTTTATTTTGTTTACTTGTTCGGTTCTCAAATTGTCATATTGTCCTTTTCTGTAACCCATTTGAACTGGAGCCTATGTCATTGGAAGTTGAATTGAAGAATGTTTTGAGCTGGGTGTTGTGACCCACACCTATAATCTCAGTTATTCAAGAAGCTGAGGATGGAGGATCATAGTCTAGGAAATGATTTAGTGAGACCCTGTCTCAAAATGAAAAAAAGAAAAAGGAAGAAAGAGAGGAGGCTGAAATGTAGTTTAGTCCAAATGCCCTGGGTTCAATTTGAGTATTGCCCATCCGCCCAAAATGTCAGCCAGAGAATTAGAAGGCTTGAGTCTGTGTGTGCCTTTAGCCAAGTTACTCCCTTGTTTTGTGCCTTGTTTCCTTATCTGTAAAATTGGAATAATGCCTGCTAACCTATCTTATATTGGTGTAAAGAGAAAAGATGATTATCTGTGTGAATGTGCTTAGGAAACTGAAAAGCCTTTAAAGGTGTAAGGATGAATTATTTTACTGAAAAATGTTTTGCAGTGCTAGGGATCCAACCCAGGGCCTTGCATGTGCTAGGCAAGTGTTCTACCACTTAGCTATATTTCCAACCTACAATTTTTCTTTGAATTTATTTTTTACTCATATATAAGACATATATAAAATTGCACGTACTAATGGGGTACCTGTGATGTTTTATACATGTATATACTGTGTAATATATAAATCAGGTTAAGTATATCTGTTTACGCAAAGACATCATTTTTTTGTAGTGAAAACTTTCAAAATTCTTCTAGCTTTTTGAAATGTAGAGCACAGTACTGTTATCTATAATCATCTTACTATACAGTAGTACCCCAGAACTTCTCAGTCCTCCTATCCAGGTGCAACTTAGTACCTATTGATAAAATTCTCCACGCAGTTCTGCCCCTGCCCCTGGCAACCACCATTCTATTCTTAACTTCTATAAAATAAACTTTTTTTTTGATTCCATATATGCATAGGCATTTATTTTTCTGTGCCTGGCTTGTTTCACTTAGCATAATGATCTCTAGTTCCATCCATGTTGCAAGTACATAATTTCCTTTTTATGACTGAATGCTATTCCATTTTATATGTATATATATATATATAATATATTTTCCAATATATATAATATATTCCAATATATATATAATATATTCCAATACACACACATACCCACCATATTTTCTTTATCCACATGTCAGCTGATGGACATTTAAGTTATTTCCATTTTGTGGTTTTTGTGAATAATGCTGCAATGAATGAACATGGGGGTCGAGATATCTCTTTGACACGATTTCACTTCCTTTGGATGAGATACATTTTAATCTTTTTAATCATTTTTATTAGTACAATTTATAGTATATAATGATTGCATTCCTTGTGAGAAGTTGGTACATGTATATGACACATCTTAATTCTTTTCGTGGCCCCTTTACCAGCTCCCTCTGTTATTTTAAATGGAGTTTAAACACAATCTGGGTTCTAGTAAAAATTTTTTAACCACAGGAAGTTGGTAGGTTTGCTTTTGTGATTAAGCATAAAATTTATGTTGTCTAGTATTTGACAGCTTTGTAGTGTTTTTTTTTTTGGTTGTTGTTGTTGTTTTTTAGTACCAGGAATCAAACTTGGGACCTTGCACTTGCAAGGCAGGTGGTGAATGTAGTGTTTTTAGTTATGTGTCTGTAGTGGTGATGGTATGCTTCTGAAACATATTTCCTATGATTTTATCTTTTCTGGATATTTATTAGAAACACTCTTATTTACAGCATACACAATTCACTCCTTACAGTGTTCTTGCAGGTTTTAATGACTAATAAATAAATTCATTTAAAAATATAATAGTCAACATTCATGAATCACCTACCATGTGTTCTAAACTGTCCTTAGCCAATTTCATCATCTAGAGATAATGTTAGCTATCAAAGACATTTAAGTTTGAGATGGGTGAGGAATATTTACTCTTTTGCCAACTCCTTTTAAATTTATAAGGAAAAAAATTAGAGAAAATGAAAAAATGGAAATAAAGTGTTTGTAAATGGGGAGGGGAAGAGGGGGTGAAGGGAGGGCAGGGACAAGGGGAAAAAATGAGAACTAAGACCTGTCATGTAAAGGTACAAGATCCCAATAATGAATGTAACTGTACTGTATACCTAAAATGTACCAATAAATTCAATTTAAAAAATTATAAGGAAAGTAAATCTTGGATCAAATATTGTCATCCACATTAATAACTGTTCATACAAATTGTTTTATAAACTTGATGAAATTCCAGTTCTTTGTCTTTTTAAAGGCTTGACCACAGCCAGGCATGGTGGTGCATACCTTTAATCCCAGCACTTGGGAGGCTGAGACAAGAGTATTGCTGTGCATTCAAGACTAGCCTAGGCTACATGGTAAGGTCCAGATCAGTCTCAACTACATAGTGAGACCCTGTCTCAAAACAAAAAGGCTTGACCACAACAATTATTTTCCAGGAGTAGAATTTAATATATTCTTTTTATCCCTTAAATTCTTTAATTGTGTATTGTATCATTCTCTTTAGTTCCCATTGCATTGATTTCTGCTCTGTTCTTTATTATTTCCTCTCTTGATAGAGCTTTGAGTTTTTCTTGCTCTTCTTTTTTCTCAGAGCTTAAGTTTCATCATTAGGTTTTTTTTTCCGCTCACTCTGTTTTGCTAGTATGGGCATTCACTGCTATGAATTTTCCATGTAGAAATGCTTTCATTGTGTCCCATAGATCCCTGTATGTTGTATTGGCATTAACATTTATCTGTAAAAATTGACTAATGTCTTCTTTAATTTCCTCTGTGACCCATTGATTATGCAGGAGAATGTTGTTTCATTTCCATGTGTTTGTGAAGTTCTTTTGGTTTCTTAAGCTATTGAGCTCCAACTTAATTGCACTGTGGTCTGATAATATACAAGGTATAACTTCAATTCTTTTGCATTTACTTAAGCATGTTCTGTGAGCTAGCATGTGGACTATTTTGGAGAATGACTCATGTTGCAGGCAAAAAGAATATATATTCTTATTTTGTGGGATGGAACACTCAGTAGACATCTACTAAGTCCATTTTTTTCTAAGACTTGGTTCAATTCTCTTATTTCATTGTTGATTTTTTTGTCTAGTTGATCTGTTCATTTGTGTCAGTGGAGTATTGAGGTCCCCCATTACAAATGTATTAGTATTTATTTCATTTTCCATATCCATTAAAATTTGTTTTATACAAGCCAGGCTTGGTGGTGCATGCCTGTAATCCCAGCACTCAGGAGGCTGAGGCAGGAGGATCGCTGTGAGTTCAAGACCAGCCTGGGCTACATAGTGAGTTTCAAGTCAGTCTCAACTACAAAGTGAGACCCTGTCTCAAAAAAAATTTTGTTTTGTATAGTTGGGGGAATTAGTATTTGGTGCATGTATATTTATGATTGTCATTTCTTCTTCTTGTATTGTTCCCTTTACAAGGATGTAGAGGTTTTCTTTGTCTCTCTTAATTAATTTTTGTTTGAAATCTGTTCTGTCTGCTAATAAGATAGCTACCCCTGCTTTTTTCCAGCCTCCTGTTACATGGAGAACAGTTTTCCATCCTTTTACTCTCAATATATGAATTTCTTTATGGGTTAAGCGGATTTCTTGTAAACAGTATGTTGTTGGATTTGCTTCTGAATCCATTCTGCCATACTATTTCTTTTGATTGGTGAATTGAAGCCATTAACATTGATGGTCATAACTGTTATGTATTGGCTTTTCATTGTCATGCTATTTTCCTGTTGTTGGTTCTTTTATTTTTTTTCCCTCTTCCCCTTAATTTCTTTCCTTGCCTGGTATATTTGCTCTGTTGGCCCTTATGAAGCTGTGGTCTTCATTTCTTTTTCCATGGTACTGTTTAGAAATTTTTAGAGTGCTGGTTTGGTGTTCATGAAATCTCTCAGGTGTTCTTTGTTGTGGAAGTATCTTATTTCCCCATCAATTTTGAGATAGTTTTGCAGGATACATCAGTCTAAGTTGGTGGTTGTTTTCTTTTAATACTTGAAAAACCTCACTCTAAGCTCTCCTTGACTTGAGGGTTTGTGTTGAAAAGTCTGCTGTGACTCTGATGGGCTTCCCTTTGCATGTGATTTGTTTCTTTTATCTAACTGCTCGTAGTATTTTGTTCTTCTGTTGGGTTTCCTGGATCTTGATTATTATATGTCTAGGTAAGATTTTTTTTTTATTATGGCTAGTTGGAGTTCTGATTGCCTCACTTATCTGTATGTCAACTTCTTTTCCTCTGTTTGGGAAGTTTTCTGTCATTAATTCTGTGATCTGATTTTTTTATGTCATTTGTACTTTCTCCTGCTACTCATGGATTCTTACCAGTCTTATATTATTCTTCTCTGCATCATGTAGGAGTTTTTGGATTGATTCTCATGATTCCTTATTGCTTTTAAGAGATCTCTCTTTTCATTGTCACATTTTCATTGACTGAAATCCTATCTTCTATATCTGAAATTCTATCTTCACATTCATTTATCCTTCTGCGAATGCTTTCTATAAAGTTTCTTTTATCTTCTGGATATCTGTTTTCATCTCTTTTATGGATTCCATTTCTTTCCTATTTGGGCATTCAAGGTTTTCATTTCTTTCCTGTGCTGGGCATTCATGGTTTTTCATCATGGACCTGAGCTCATCTATTTTTTTAAATCTGTTTCTGTTCTAGAGTCTAATCATGTCTTTCATTCTTCTCACCACCTCTGTGGTTATCTGGGAAATTATTTCTGTTTTGAATTTTTCCAGAGCCTCATTTATCAGTTTTTTTTACCTCCTGTGCTATTGGTTCAGGGTGATCAGATTGTTGACTGTCAGACTTTTCTACCTCATTTCCCCCAGAATTTATATTTGGCAGGGTGGAAGTCTGTGTTTGTGTCCTGTTTAAGTGCCTTCTCATTTCTATTTTTGTCCTTGGACCTGTTCTTGGTTTAATTCCTGGTTTAACACTTCAATCTTCCAGATAGAGCTGGTCTTAAGTTTTGAGTCTCTAATGTCTATGAGGCAAACTCATTTTCATTATGCCAGTGAGGACAACTGATTAGATCAATCACAACACCTTAGCCCAAGTGATACAATCGGCAACACAATAGCATCAACCACAGCTTAGAAAATGACAATTTGTGGTAGTTATTAATCTATCATCTTTAACCATGTGAATGAAATTAAAATCAAAGATCAGCCCAAAATACGTTTACAGTGAATAAACTCTTCAATATAACAACTTTACTCCAGTTTGGAGATTGAGAAGTAGTTGGGGAACAAGGGATAGATAGATAGGATACAGAAGGGTTAGAAGTGAGATGCGGACACAGGATGATCACCCTAACTCTAGGGAGCTGTTGAAGAGAAGAGAAGGTAGAACAAAATATTCCCAGGAACAGAACAATCTAACAGCAATATGGAGGCTAGAGACTATAATCACTTTCTTTTAAAACTAATGGCAATTGAGAGAAGGAAAAAGAGAAGGGAAAAGAAAGAAAATAAATTCAAATTTGGACAGGAACAGGAACAAAATGGGAAAGTAATGGAGATCAAGGTGGGAGGGAGAGAGTGAGAGTGAGAGAAAAAAAGAAGATAAGAAAAATAAGATGAGAAAAAGGAAAAAATTATTGAGAAAAGAGAAAGATAGATAAAGTATTTTTAAATGATTAAATATAAGTGAAAAATATTACTTTGAAAATAAAAAAATACAAATAGAAACAGAGGGCCTCCTTCAGGCTCTCTTTTGACACAATAGACAGCATGCGCAGGAGTTTGCAGGTCTAAGCTAATTAGTCTCAGCAAGCCAGCAGCTGTCCCCTGAGATTCAGGCTGATTTTTAGCTGCGAGGCTCAAGTTTAGTTCTCTGTCTTGCTTGGTTCGAATCTGTAAGGTTCTACTGCAGGTTCCAGCTATCTTTCCCCTGAAGTTAGACCAGGTTCTGATGTGAGGTGCTGGTCCCTCTGACTTACCCACTATGGTGGTGTGATGTGCCTTTATCACAGATTTTTTTCACTTTTCCAGTGGGTTTCACCTTTCATCTAGGAGCCTTGGAGACACCCTCTTTTTCTTGTTCACAGGGTTGGGTGGCACAAATGCCACTGTGTTGGTGCCCGCATGGTTGGGCTCCTCTGTGGTGCATGGTTGAATGTGTTGGCCTACAGGCAGGTGGCAAGTGGTGGCTGGGCTCCTCTGTCCATACCAGACTTTTATATAACAAAATGTAAACCAAATGAGAAAATTATATACAGTAAATATCCCCTCAATAGAGCAATTTTGCCCTCAGGGAAGAAATTTTAAAAGGGATATGTGGGAAGAAAATAGAGAAATAAAGAAGAAAAAGAGATTAGAAGCAAGGCTGAAGGACAAAGGAGGATTATCTAAACTCTTGACAACTGGTAAAGAAGAAAGGATGAAGAAGAAGGAAAAGACAAAAACAAGGACTAAACAAAAGAAAAGAACAAAAATATGTTCACACCTATCACAATGCCATAATAAACAATCAAGAAAAGAGAAAAAAGTTAAGAAAGAAAGAGAGAGAGAGAATGAGAGAGGCAGAGAATGAGAGAGAGAGAGAGAGAGAGAGAGAGAGAGAGATAGAGTTTTCTCTGTGATTTAAAGCCTGTGTTTTTTCTTCTGGGTTCCAGTTTTGTGGTAATAACTCCCAATTCAGAGCGTGTTTTCGCTATCTCTGATAGACAAAGGAGTCAGACAGAGCCCATTTCCATGCTGTTTGATCTCAGGAAGCCTAAGTAGGAATAAGGCAGAGTGTCTAGTTCTGGTACTTTCAGCTCCATAGAATTTCAGACTGATCCTGGCCTCTGCTTGTGAGGTTGAGGCCCGACTTGTTCAGCCTACAGCAGTGTGGGTATCTCTTGCCAGCCTGATCTCTGCTCCCTGACCTTGCATGTCTCCTGCAGTTGTGCCTCAGCTAGTCACTGGGTGCCCTGAGAGGGAGCCAACCCACGGCTGCTCTGAGTCCTGGGTTCAGTTAGCTCATTTCTAAAATGGCTTCTGGCCAACTTCCCTCTCCATGGGACACTTGGACTGGAGTCACTCAGCAGCTATTGTAGTTCACAGGATCCAAAGCTCCATTCCACTGGTGCTTTTCTCTGGAGAGGCCTCTAGTGTATCCCACCTTTATTGTGTCTGTACATTTGCTCTTTTCTCATTTCAAACTGGGAGTGAGAGAGAAAGTGTAGCCTGCCTCATACTTTTTCTGCATTGAAATGAGTCTCTTCACTTTCCCTGTGGGCTCCAACTCTCCCTTCAGATCCTTTCTGGTTCCCAGGGTCCTCCCTCCCTCTTTTTTTTCTTCTCCAAGTTGTTATATTCCACTGTCCCAGAGAGGCTGATCTGTAGCTGTTTGGTGCTCTTGTCATCTTTGTATAGGTTCTGTAATTATTTATTTGTTTGTCTTTTAAATAATTTAGGGACAAAAAATGACCAAGCAAGCAACAGGGGCAATTTTAGTTTTTACTTACGTAAAAACACTTACTACTTCTATTTATTTATTTATTTTTTTTATGGCACTGGGGTAAATGTCTAGTGTGCTTTCATTTTATCCTGTAGGGTTCTTTTCAGCATTTATTGTATGGCATATCTACTGCTGATGAAATTTCTGTTTCTTCATTTGGAAATGTCTTAATTTTTCTTCATTTTTGAAGGATAGTTCTCTTGGATGTAAAATTCTTGCTTTATATTATTTTTCTTTCATAAATGTAAGTGTGCTATCCCTCAGGTTTTCTGGGGCTAATTTGCCTGTTAATCTTATTGAAGATCCCTCATGTTATGTATTATTTCACTCTTGTTTTTTCAAAGATCCTCTACCTTTCAACAATTTAAGTATTAAGTGTCTTGGTGTGGACATCATTGAGTTTATCACATCTAGATTTTGGTGTACTTCATAGATGTGTAGATTCATATTTTTCATCCAATTTGAGTTTTTTAAAAGAAAAGACAAGATTTTATTTAAATGAGAATATGATGCCAAGGGGAATAGCAGGTAAAGTTTGAAGAAAGAGAGGAATTATGTAGCCAGGGTGAGAGAATGTGGTTTTTATAAGGCTTTGAAAATATGGAAGATAGTCTAGTCAACAAATGTGATTAAAGAATATCTTTATCTGGATCATTTAGTACTTTGTAGATATTGTAGGAGCACCCGTATTATGTCTTAAATCAGTTACAATTTTAAGATTTTTAAAAGTTTGTAGAGGTTTCAGTCCATAATCATCTGGCTCCAACACAGGGTGACCCATGGCAGAGGGACAACAGTTCATGGTGGCAGAAGGCAACAAAAGCAACAAGGGACCTTAACAGCATTTCCCTGCCCCTTTTATCTTGTTCAGACTACTTAGGCAGGTAGTACTCACACCCTTAGTCCTAGTGCCCTCAGGCTTACTGTTGTACCATGAATCAATCACACACTGTAGATTCAGACACCTCTGAAAAAGGCTCACTTAAGACCACATGAGACTTTGGGGTGACATCTAAATGCAAGCCATAACAAACGCCTCTAGTAAAGTTTTCATTTCAGTTTTTAAAATAATTCCTTTCTCTTTTTGATATTCTATATTTGTTGAGACATTGTTCTACTGGTTTCTTTTAGTTTTTGTCTATGATTTCCTTTAGATCTTTGAGTATATTTGATAGTTCATGTAAAGTCTTTGTTAAATTCTGTGCCAGGGCTTCCTAAGGAACAGTTTCTATTATTTATTTTTTCTATAGATGGGCCATACATTCTTGCATGTTTCTATTCTTTGTAATATTTTTGTTGAAAACTGAATATTTTAAATATAAATTATATATAAGATTCAGAAATTAGGAATAAAATCCTACCCACAATTTGTTTTTGTTATCTCTTGTGGAATGCTGTTATTTGTTTAGTTGCTTTCCTAAAGTATTTTTTTTTTTTTTGGTTTCTAGAGACAGGGTCTCACTATGTAGTTGAGACTGACCTGGAACACACTATGTAGCCCAGGCTATTCTTGAATTTACAGCGATACTCCTGCCTCAGCCTCCAGAGTGCTGGGATTACAGGCATGCGCCACCATGCCCGGCTTTTCTAAACTATTTTTATTAAGCCTGTATTTCTTGTCATATATGCCTCCTGAAGTCTTTGTTCCATTAGCATAGTGGTCATCTGGTGGTTTGACAGAGTTATGTTAAATGCCTGGAACAAACAAAGGATGAAAGGAAAAAGACAACAGAAAAGGGACTACTTTCCTATCCTTTGCCCAGTGATTCTGTGGTGGAGTGCTCCTTCATTGCTTAGCTGGGCTATTTACAACTTTATCTTAGCTTTCATTTTCTACTTTTTTGGAGCCTGAAGGGTAACTTGAAGTAAAAATTTAGGATCTTCTTAGACCCCCTTCCTTCCTTCCTTCCTCTCCCATCCCTCCCTGCAGTGCTAGGGATTAAATCCAGGACTTTCCACGTGTGAGGCAAATGCTCTATTTGAAGTGTGTTCCTACCCCTTCTCAGGCTTCTGAGTATGCATTCTTCATAGGGCATGTGTGTGCATTCCTGGATTCCTCCATATAGAGAGGAGCTTTTATCTTTTAATTTTGGAGATTCAGTTTCACTGTGTTGTTCATGCTGACCCCAATCTTTTAGGCTCAGGGAATATTCCCATCTCAGATTCTTAAGTAGCTAGGATACATGCTCTGTTTCTTGAGGAATTTGACAGAATAGGTCAAAATCCAATTCTTTGAGAATAAGATACATATGGCAATCTGTGCTAAAAATAAGGGCTACAGCTCACATGACTACTGACCATCCAGTGCGTGGAGAATGGGTTTTGACCTAGTCTTCCATTTTCCTCAAGAAACAGAGCAAAAGCTATCTTTCACTTGCTTAACTCAGATATTTTCAGTTTTATAGGCATATAAAGGCACAGGTACCAGCAATAGTAGTTTGGGGCAAAGGAAAACACTTGGGACATCCTACAGAGAAATCAAGAATTCTCGAAAAGAAGTTGGGAAAGGAGCTCCATGTGGGAATAAGGGCCTTTAAAAGCTCAAGCACAAGCTGTGAGTGGTGGATGGGCACTTCAAGAGAACACTGTGCTCTCTTACTGCAAAGCAGCCATTTCTTCAAGTTTTCCTCTGGTTGTTGTTGGATTTTCTATTTTTTAATTCAAGAGTTCTTTTGAAGAACTCTCGACAGTGTTTCAAAATCGAACTCATTAGTTGCTTTTAAAGAGGGACACAGATCTACTTCTCTATTTTCAGGGTTGTTACTCCCAGAAGCAGAGTTTTGATGTCTTACAGTACATATCAGACAGCCATGACAATTTTTAAAACCAGTGGGTAGAACAGGGCTCTCTGTAGATATTTAACTTCACATACTTTTCCTGAGGGTAGAGACATGCTGAAAGATTTCCCAGATTCTAATATCCTGTTTATACAAGGATGAGCAGGCCTCTAAAATATCTTAGACACTTTTACAACCAATTAGAGCCCATTTTTAATATTTATCATGCAAGCTAGCAGACCAGTCAGTGAAAAGCAGATTTGATGTTCATTATACTAATTAACAAATAAGAGGTGGTCCTGTGTCTGAGATACAGGTATTAGAGGCACTTGTGGTCATCATATCTGAAATGTTACCCTTTCTGTGTAATGTCTGCACCCTGTCCCTCTCTGTGCATCTCAATGAGAGCATTTGATTGACTTTAAAGGTAAAGAGAAAATATATCAACACAGACATAATATCACATATCTATTTTGATTTGTTTTTCTAGTACTGGGGATTGAAACCAAGGCCTTCGAACTGAGCTACACCCCCAAGCTATTTGTTGAACATTATATTTTTCCAGACAGGATTTTACTAAGTCACTAAGTTGCCTAGGCTGGACTTGACATTGTAATCCTGCTTCAGGCTCCCAGAATACCCTACCATATCTAGCTGCTGAAGTATTTTAAAGTAAGTGGAAGCAATTATAACATCTACATTATGTGATTTTATATAATAATTCCATGAAGTAATCCTATAATTGTCTCCATGCTATAGAATGGGGAAATGGAAATTTAGGGAGAATGTTATTTGTTTAGGGGTGTCTAGGTAGTAAGTGGTTGACTTTTGATTCCAATATAGCTCTTCAAGACTCTAATCTTTTAAGCTTTACTTTATGATCAAACATATCTTTTTTTTTTTGGTCACATAAAGACTACTTTTAAGAAAAATTTCTGATCACTAAATGTTTTAGATCATTAAAAGCTGGGCTATAGGTGGGATGTAGTTGGATGGTTTCATTACCTGCCCTTGGCATTTTTGGAAGTTGGAGAGATAGCAAATCTCAGTTCCAAAGAGAAATTATGAGAAACAAAAGCAGTGGTCTGTTCTGGGGGTATCTAAGAGGATTTAGTGGTATATCTCACTATCTTTTCTTCTTCTTCCCTACCAATGGAGTACAGGAAGTTTGTTCAGAATTTTAGTACTTTTTGGTAGTTAGGCACCCTCAAATTGTAGACACAATGATATGTACTTGAATTTGATAAAAGTCAAGAGGTACAGTATTTTTCGAAAGGCTATTAGTAGTGATGAATAGAAATATAGTAATTCACCATACAATGACATTTTGGTCAATTTCAGATCACATATATGATGGTAGTTCCATAAGATTATATTAACTAGTGACATTGTAGCTGTTTTAATTGACGATCCAAGACTTGACTGTATAACAAATTTGTCTCATGATGTATTTCTCATAACATATCTTTGTCCCTAAATGATGCATGAATGTAGTTGAGCCTTGTTTGTTTGTTTATTTATTTATTTATTTATTGGTACTTGAGATTGAACTTGGGTCCTTGCTCTTGCAAGGCAGGTGGCAGAACTGCTGAGCTAAATCCCTGGCTGCATGAATGTAGTTGAAACCATGAGTTCAGTTTTTCCCTTACAGTACAAGACAGATATTTATTCATTCTCTGGCTTTCTGGACAGATTTTTCACTGAATCTGGAAATTGTAGTTGGTGTTCTAGTAACATCTTCAAGTTAATTCTAACAGGGTTAGCTTTAAGAGGTGGTAGAAGATGCAGTTATGTACAGAATGAGACTTGAAAAAGCAGCTAGTGGTGCAGTACTTCTGTCAAGTTAATTGCCAATTATTCTGTAATTTCTCAAATTTTTTGTGTCTTCAACAAACTCCTAGCAAAATGCCAAATTTGGTAAGGATTCTACTGAAACCTTTTCTGAGTAGACTCCCTGCAAAGTGGCCTCCTTTTTTTTTTTTCATCAACTTTTAAAGGGCGGACAATGATATGGAGACTATCAAACTTCCACTGGGGGAAATAAGGAACTTTCTTGTACTTTTCTAAGAGGAAATGTCACAGCATAAAGAATGTCAGGAACTTTCCAGATGGCTTGAAATGAATGCTGGTGTGCCTGGAACTCAGGTGTTGCTTCTCTTCCTAAAATGATAGCCAAAGAATTCCAATTTTAAATGTGCCAGTGGAATCCAACAGTGAATCTGTTTGTTTAGGAAATAAATGTTCCTCTTTTAACTTTGCATTTTTTTTCATTTCTTAGATTCTTAAAGTGGTTTCAGAAGCTTTCACCATGAAATATATTTGAAATAAGTAGAAAAACTGAGTAAGGTGGTATGAGTTACATGTATTTGTATTGATAGGTTTTGGTATGCACTGGGAAGGGAGAGGTAACTAACATTTATTGACATTTACTAGTATCAGGCACTGTTGTCAGTGTTTTTCATGTATTATTTCACTTAATTCTCATATCACTTCTGAGCTAAATACTATTATTCTACTTCAACTGCAATGACAGGCAAAGTAATTTACTCAAGGCCACTATAGAGTAGAGATTTATTTCTAGGTAGCAAGACACACAGATCTAGCTGTGTGACCTTAGGCAACTTACTTCTCTCTAGGTTTCAGTGTTCTCACTTTAAATTGAAAAGTTGTCCTTGAATACTTATAGCTGTGACTATTCTATGTGTCTTAGATACTTTCCATATCTTTTGAGTGTTGTTTCCTAAGCATATAAAGTCCAGAAGTCAAGAATATCAGACTTGCAAGTAGGGATATTTTACAATGTAACTGCACTGTACAAATGATTTAGCATTAGAGATAGGTCAATGTGAGCAATGTATTTATTTTAGTTTTAAAATTTTATTATGGTTAATTTTGCATTTTGCTGGTCTGAGTCCTTGACACTGTCAAAAGGCTTTGTCATTGTCATTTGAGACTGAAACTCAGAACAGTTATTGTTATTTTCCTTGACTAAACTTGAATGCTTTTAGTGTTTTTTATTACATCAAATGGCTGTGCCTATTAGCTATTATGGCTTACTTTAATTCATTTGACAACAAATATTGAGAATCTTCTATATGCAAAGTTTTTCTAACCACTGGAGAATAATACATCAATAAATAGAACAGGCATATACTTGTGATGTCATGGAGCTTATATTTGAATGGATTGATAGGCAATAAGCAAAATATAGTAGTTCAATATATAGTATTTTAAGTATTTATACATTTTATGGCAAAAGTTAAATAAAATGGGGTGCTAAGGAATTCTGGATGCAATCACTATCTCCCTGGAAAGATCAATGCCGCTTCTTACCACATTTTATGTGGCAGGAAAATTCTACCTAGGCAATTAAGCATGGACTTTGGCTAAAAGCCTATCTCAGTGGTAAAGTGCTTGTGAGGTCCTGAACTCAACTCACCCCAGCCCATTGTGGTTTATATCTACATGTCCCCCTTCCCAAGCCTTATGTGCTCATGGGCAGGGCCTTTGGGAGGTAATTAGGCCATGAGGACATGATAATCATCAGTGGATTAGTTCAGTGATGAGTTTAAAGCTGTGTTGTTGTTAGGTGGTAGAATATGATTAAAAGAGGTGGGTCACTTGGGGTGTGACATGGAAGGGTTTATCTATTCCCTCTTGGCTCCTCCCTTGAGTTCTCTCTGCTAACTCTCCTCTGTGATGCTCCTTTAACATGCTGTCCTGACTGGTTTGAAACCTCTACAAGCTGTGAGCCAAAACAAACATCCTTTAACTTATGGATGTTGGTTATTGTTGCTCAGCAATGAGAAAGTGAATAAGACATATTTGGGTACCAGAGAAGTGAGGTTGTTGCTGTGACCCTAGGACACTTGCTGACTATGTGCTTCAGAAGCCTTTAGAAGTGGTTCATGAGAGGAGTCTAGAAAGTTCTATCAATGCTGGCTGCAGAAGAAGCAGCCTCAGAATGTTGTATACTGAGCTGATGGGAAATAATGGTTAGAGCTCAGAGAAGACCAGAATACTGATAGAAATGTAGCCAGCAAAGACTAAGGTCAGAAGGATTCAATTGGGAACAAGGACTCTTTTGGAACTTGGATGCCAGGCCATGCGTGTTATTCATTGGCAGAAAATTTGTCTCAGTTTTGCTCATTCTGAGATTTTGTAGGAAACTTGAATTAAGGGTGGTTACTCTGCTAATTAATCTGCTGGAGAAAATTTCAAGGAAGCCCCACATTCAGTCTGTGGCATGGATATTGTTGAGGAGTGTTTAGCCTGCACTACCTTAGGAATCAAGAGCAAATGGCATAGCTAAGTGATTTTTAAAGTTTTCAGTTTTACCAGAAAGAAAGTACCTGCAAGGATGGAGTAGAGGATGGCTTGGTTGTTGCAAA
Organism: Fukomys damarensis; assembly: GCF_012274545.1. NCBI lineage: Eukaryota > Metazoa > Chordata > Mammalia > Rodentia > Bathyergidae > Fukomys > Fukomys damarensis. The sequence continues at coordinate 100,748,371 of NW_022900951.1, forward strand.
GACTCAGATTAAAAAGAAGACAAGTACTATACTTTACAACAGGATAATAGGAAAGAATGCCTTCACGGCATGTGAGGAAATAAAGGAGAGCTCATCCTTTCCAGGCTCAACATTATAAAAGTGAAAGACTGCTTTGAGAAGAGAGCTGTAGGGTCACCCTGCTCCAGAAGGAGAATGACTGCCAGATAATTGATTCTCTGGGTCTCATTTACAGTGTTTAGCCATCTAGGCATTCAGAGTCTAATGTAGCCATGATTCCTGAGGGGCTGGCTATTGCTAGAGCTGCTGGCAGACCTTGATTTCATCCACAGGATACTAGACCTACATGCATACAGAATGCAAGAGTTATGGGATCATGGAGGCTTCCACCCAGATTTCAGAAGAAAGCCTTAGAGGTTAGGCAAGTGCATGAATCTGTGAGAGTGAAGCCAAAAGTGTAGTGGGGACCCCAGGATGTTGAAAAAGCCAGGAACATGGAATATCTGAGGAAAGCCATAAGGAGTGAGTAATGCTGGCCCAACAGAGAGGCCATGAGGGCTACATCCACTGGCAGTGCATCAAGCCATTTAGAGTTCACATCTCATCCCGACAACTTACCCTTTGTGCTAGATGTGGAACTATGAGACCTAATATTTTCCCTTCTGTGTTTTAGTCTTGCATTGGTCCCATTGGTTTTATCCCTTTGTTCCTGTCTTTTGGAATGGGAATGTTTACCCTGTATCTTTTTGTGTTGGCAGTGTTTAACCTTCTTTTGCTTTTCACAGTGGTTTACAGCTGAGAGTTTGCCTTAAGTCTCAGAGGAGACTTTGGACTGCTTTTCAGTAATACTGAAATTGTTAGGATTTTGGCAATTCGTAGGGATGGTTTGAATAAATTTTGCATAAAGATATGTGTATGAGTCATTTGGGAGCCAAGGGCAGAATCTTATGCTTTATATCTAGATGTCCTCCCAAAGTCTCATGTGCTCATAGGTGGAGCTTCTTGGAGGTGACTGTGTCATGAACATGTGATTATCATCAATGGATTAGTTCACTGAAGTTTTTATGGCCAATTTGCTTTTAGGAAGTGAGATCTGGTTGAAACAAATGGGTCACTGAGAATGGGGATGTGACCTGAAATGTGTTCTCTCTCCCTTCTTGGCTCCTCCCTTGAGTTCCCTCTGCTAACTTTCCTCTGCTATGCCACTCTGCTGTGCTGTCCAGCCTAGGAGCCAGCTGCCTATGGACTGAAATCTCTACAAACTGTGAGCCAAAATAAACCTCTCCTTGTGAATGTCAGGCATTGTTTTCCAGTGATGAGAAATTGGCTAAAGCACTCTTTTCCCCAAAGCATGGACTTTGTAGTCAGAGAGACCTATTTCAATTGTAACTCTGCCTCCCAACTTTGTAGTCTTTGGCAAATTATTTTATTTCATTGAACTTGTATTATCCAGTGTTCAGTCAGGGAAGCAGAGGTATTAAGAGTGATATAAAGCAAATGATTTATTATAGGGATCTGACCTTATGCAATTTTTGTGCCAATTAAACAGATCGCATAGGCTGTTGTTTAGCCGGTGCTGGGCCTGAAGTCAGCAAGTCAGATAGGAAACATAAAAGTGAAATGAGGGGATTGCAAGGTCAAACTAGAACTTATGAGGTCCTACTGGAACCTATGAGCAAAAAATGGAACCCACATGAATCTCTCACAACTTTTAATTCTCCAATTTGAAAGGTGAGGTGTCTTACAGGAGAGCCTGCTGTGCTTCATCATACAGCTAAACAAACATCTTGCCCTAAAGCCAGAAAAATTGAAAAAGAAAATTCTAGGGGCATCCTAGAATTCTTGGCTTATATGTATTCCCTCAGAATTCAGAAAAGCTGAAGGAAGAGGTTTAGTAGTTGCTATGATACCCATCAAACATACCCCATGTCAAAATTGAGAGCCAGGAAAGAAAAGATAACATGCCAAAGCTGCAACAACACTTGGTTAAGAAAATGAGGGCTGTTCTTCAATTCAGCCTTCAGGGAAGAGAATCCTTAAGATTCTAGTTTCATCTTAGCTATTTTGACAAAGTACAAACCCACCACAGGCTTTATTCTTAATGGGAACTATAATACCTGACTCAGGATTGTTGTAAATAATAAATGAACTAATTAAATAAATATATCTAACACATAGAAGGTAGTCCACACATTTTTCTTCCTTTTTTTTTACTGCTTGACCAGGGAATTGCACAATTTCTGGCATTAGGGCCTGTGGAGAAGGTTTTATTTCTTATGATATTTTTTGGAAGGGATAATGTGAAGTCCATGAGGTGACCTTTTAAAGAAATCATTAAATCATATCAGATTGCAGGCTGTCTGTTATATCTGTATTTGAAGTTGGCTTTGTGGGAAGAAGTAAAAGAGAAACTGAATGCCCCAGACCATTGAGGATATATCTAGCATGTCTATATACTCACATACAAACAAGACAGATTGGAAGAAATCTTGTAAGTTGGCAGAAAAACTTAGTTCATAAAGTCAAAGAATCCCAAAACAGGAACATAGGAGAAGGTCAACTAGTCCAAAACTGAATTTGCAAAGAGGGGGAAACTGAGGCTCTAGGAAGGAAAGTAAATTGACTAAAGTTATAACTTGTTTGGTCCACGGATACTTTTTTACAGAATGTACTTTAGAATACTGAAGAACTAGTTAAATATATTGTTAGCATGTTGTTGGAAGTCTCATTCACTTTATTGTTCAGTGCTCTCTATATGACATCTCTATGAGGATTTTAGAACAAGTGCCAGAAAAGTTTCGTTTATTCAGAGGAATTGTATGTTTTTATTCCTCATGGACAATGCAAATCTTGTCAGTGATCATGTGGAAATAAGATCATTTTGCTTTGGCTTGCAGGATGTTCAGAGCCAAATTCATAGGTCCAAATTTACTAACTGTATTTGTAGGACTCTATGGCTTTTAATGTCTATGTCAGTATTTGTGAACATTTTAGAAACCAAGTGCCCACTCTTCAGCTGCCTGCCTGCCTGAGATCACCTGGCAGGTGCGTGACCTCCTGGACTGCACGACACAGACCCAGCAAGGATGCAAAGACCCTGGAGGGGGTCTCTTCAGCTGCCTGCCTGCCTGAGATCACCCGGCGGGTGCACGACCTCCCGGACTGTGTGACACAGACCCAGCAAGGACCCAAAGACTCCGGAGGGGGTCTCTTCAGCTGCCTGCCTGCCTGAGATCACCCAGAGAGTACGCGACCTCCCAGACTGCGTGACACAGACCCAGCAAGGACCCAAAGACCCCGGAGGGGGTCTCTTCAGCTGCCTGCCTGCCTGAGATCACCCGGCGGGTGTGCGACCTCCCGGACTGCACGAAAACAGACCCAGTAAGGAAGGAACACCCCTACGACCTCCCCCCTGTTCTCAAACCTTCTGATTGGGCCAGTCCTTAGACCAACTCTGCAGAGGCATAGGTTCTCATGAAGGGTAGTTTTGTGAGCTCCCAACTTTGAACATCTTTAAAGAAAGGGGAGGGGAAACCTGTAATAGAACTGAGTGGAGTTCAACCCTGAGGGTAGGGAAACTAAAATTAGGCCTTGTAGACTGTGTTCAGTCTCAGTCGTGGGGAACTGCCATTGGCTAGCTGAGACCAGGGGATTCGGTTCTGCATATGGCTGTACATGTGGTATAATATGAGAACAGAGACAGTCTGAAAGAGGCCTTTCAAATTCTTTTTTTTTTCTCTCTCTCTCTTTTTTCTTTTCCTCATTCCACCCTAAAATTTCTTTCTTTTTTCTGTCCTCTCTCTCCAACTCAGTCTCTTGCTCCACCATATTGTCCCTCATCTCCCTTTTTATTCCGGCTCCTGCCCTAACTCAGACTTCTTCTTTTATTATTTTTTGTTTTTAGGAGGAGTTTCTCTTTATGTTCTCTTCTCCACTCATTTTACCTCAATCATGGCTCTGTACCTTCAAGGGAAGGCAAGCACCTGTTGTTGTTAAGGGGATATATTCTTGTCATTCCTGCACTCTCTCTATCCCCCCTGAAGCTAATAGCTTTGTAAAGATAGTAAGGTAATTCTACAACCTCTGGATTCACTTCAAACCTGCTCTAATTCTTTCACTTATCTAATCCTCTTGTTCTAAGTCGAACCCCCCATCCTAAATGGTAAAGATGCCATATTGAAAAGAATATTCACTGCAAACATACTATGAGCTGCTTCTTGAAATTAATCTAATTCACATGAGTTAAAGGTGATACATTAATGACTACCATAAGTGGTCAGTTGGCAAGCTGTGCCTGATCCTATTGGGCTGCTGAATGTATCAATTGGGACAAAGAGTGGTGATTGATTTAAAGAGTTGTTTTCTCTGATATTATGAAAACGAGAATGTCTATGAGTCATTAGAAACTCAAAAGCTAAAACGCAACTATATTAGGAAGATTTAAGTAATACCCAGAAATTAAAGAAGGACAACCCAACAATAAAAATAAAAATGAGAAAACACTTAAGCAAGACACAAAAACAAATATCCAGTTCACCAATAGCAAATAGTAGGACAAATGAGGATGAAAAGTCTGATAGTGAACCAACAGGACTCCCTGGACCCATAGCACAGGAGGTAACAAAATTGATCAATCAGGCTCTAGAAAAATTCAAATCAGAAATAATTTCCCAGCTAGCCAGAGAGATGATGAGCAAAATAGAAGTCATGATTCGAGACTCTAGAGCAGAAACTGAGAAAAAAATAGATGAGCTCAAGACTGTGATAGAAGCCATGAAGACTCAGCATAAGAAAGACATGGAAACAATGAATGCCCAACAGAGGAAAGAAATGGAATCCATAAAACAGATTCAAACAGATATCCAGGAGATTAAAAACTCTATTGAAAGTGTACGAAACAGAATAAAAGATTGCGAAGATAGAATTTCAGATATAGAAGATAGGATAGCAGTCAGTGACCGTGAAAAAAGAGGTCTATTAAAAACAGTAAGGGATCATGAGAAATCAATCCAACAACTCCTAGACGATACAAAGAAAAATAACATAAGACTGATAGGAATTCATGAAAAAACAGGAGAAAACACAAATGATATAAAAAAGCTCTTCACAGAATTAATGACAGAAAACTTCCCAAACAGAAGGGAAGAATTAGACATACAGATAAGTGAGGCATATAGAACCCCAACTAGCCACGATCAAAAAAAATCTACACCTAGACATATAATAATCAAGATTCCAGAAATCCAACAGAAAAACAAAATACTACAAGCAGTAAGAGAAAAGAAACAAATCACATGCAAAGGGAAGCCCATTAGAATCACAGCAGACTTTTCAACACAAACCCTTAGGTCAAGGAGAGCCTGGAGTGAGGTATTCCAAGTCCTAAAAGAAAAGAATCTCCAACCTAGACTTTTGTATCCTGCAAAACTCTCTTTCAAAATAGATGGGGAAATAAAATACTTCCACGACAAAGAGCACCTGAGAAATTTCATGAACACCAAACCAGCACTGCAAGGAATTCTAAACAATATCCTAGAAAAGGACAACGAAATTCACAATAACATGAGGCCCAACAGACCAAATCAAATAGGCAAGGCAAGAAACTAAAAGGAGATGGGAGAAAAAGTAAAAAGAGTCAACAAATGGACAAAAACATGACAAGAATAAGTCAAAATATATCAGTTGTAACCATCAATGTTAATGGCCTCAATTCACCAATCAAGAGAAACAGATTGGCAGAATGGATTAAGAAGCAAAATCCAACAATATGTTGTATACAAGAAACACACCTAGTGCAAAAGGAAGTCCATAGACTGAAAGTGAAAGGATGGAAAACAATTCTCCATGCGTCAGGAGTCCAGAAAAAAGCAGGGGTAGCAATCTTATTCTCAGATAAAGTAAATTTCAAACCAAAACTCATTAAGAGAGACAAAGAAGGACACTACATCCTTGTAAAGGGAACAATTCAAGAGGAAGAGCTGACAATCATAAACATATATGCACCAAATATAAATGCCCCCAACTATATAAAACAAATATTAAGTAACATGAAAAACCAAATAAGCACTAATACAATTGTAGTGGGGGATTTAAATACCCCACTATCACAAATTGACAGATCTACTAGGCAGAAAATCAACAATGAAATAATAGAACTGAACCAAGCTTTGGAACACATGGACTTAATAGATGTTTATAGAGTATTCCACCCCCAAAAACCAGAATATACATTCTTTTCGGCTGCACATGGATCATTCTCCAAAATAGACCACATACTGGCTCACAAAACAGGTCTAAATAAATGCAAAAAAATTGAAGTCATCCCCTGTTTATTATCAGATCATAGTGCAATCAAACTAGACATCAATAGCACAAGAAACTATAGAAACTTCACAAGCACATGGAAACTGAACAACACTCTCCTAAACAATCAATGGATTACAGAGGAAATTAAAGAAGAAATTAGACAGTTTTTACAAATAAATGAGAATGCCAATACAACATACAGGAATCTTTGGGACACAATGAAAGCAGTTCTACGTGGAAAATTCATAACATTGAATGCCCACACTAGGAAAACAGAGCGGGCTCAAATAAACAACTTAACGATGAAACTTAGACTCCTAGAAAAACAAGAGCAAGAAAAACCCAAAGCTCGAACAAGAGAGGAAATTATAAAGATCCGAGCAGAAATCAATGCAATTGAAATTAAGAAAACGATACAAAAAATAAATGAAACAAAGAGCTGGTTTTTTGAAAGAATAAATAAAATTGACAAACCCTTAGCTAATCTTATCAAAAAAAGGAAAGAAAAGGCTCAGATCCATGCAATTAGGAATGAAAAAGGCGAAGTCACAACAGATCCGAAAGAAATCCAGAGGATCATGAACACCTACTTTGAGAACCTGTACTCTAATAAAATGGAAAACACAGAAGAAATGGACAGATTTCTAGATACTTATGAATTACCAAAGTTGAACGAAGAAGATAAAAACATTTTAAACACCCCAATCACAATCAGTGAAATTGAAAATGTAATTAAAAACTTACCAACAAAGAAAAGCCCAGGCCCTGATGGATTCACTGCTGAATTTTACAAGACATTTAGAGAAGAACTACTACCATTACTCTTCAAACTTTTCAATGAAATTGAAAGAGAAGCTATACTTCCAAATTCATTCCTGGAAGCAAGTATCACTCTGATTCCCAAACCAGAGAAAGATACAACCAAAAAGGAGAACTACAGACCAATCTCCTTAATGAATATAGATGCAAAAATCCTTAATAAGATACTAGCAAACAGAATACAGAGGATTATTAAGAAGATCATCCATCATGACCAAGTCGGATTTATTCCAGAGATGCAAGGGTGGTTCAACATACGAAAGTCAGTGAATGTAATACATTATATTAACAAAGTCAAGGACAAAAACCATATGATCCTCTCAATAGATGCAGAAAAAGCATTTGATAAAATTCAACACCCATTCATGATAAAAACCCTGCAAAAAATTGGAATAGATGGTCTATACCTCAATTTAATAAAGGCTATTTATGAAAAACCATCAGCCAACATCATATTGAATGGCCAAAAACTGAAAACCTTCATGTTAAAATCAGGAACAAGACAAGGATGCCCACTATCGCCACTTCTCTTCAATATAGTTCTGGAAACATTAGCCACAGCAATTAGACAAGAGAAAGAAATTAAAGCAATAAAGATAGGAAAGGAAGAAGTTAAACTATCATTATTTGCTGATGATATGATACTCTACATTGAAGATCCAAAAAACTCCACCAAAAAACTTCTAGACTTAATTGACAGATTCAGTAAAGTATCTGGATACAAGGTGAATACCCAAAAATCAATAGCCTTTCTATACACAAATAACAGACAGACAGAAAGAGAAATAAGGGAAAAAATTCCTTTTACAATAGCATCCAAAAAAATGAAGTATCTAGGAATCAATCTAACAAAAGAAACAAAAGATCTCTACACTGAAAACTACAGCACTCTGAAAAAAGAAATCGAAGAGGATATAAAAAAATGGAAAGATATCCCCTGCTCCTGGGTAGGAAGAATCAACATAGTGAAAATGGCCATACTACCGAAACTGCTATATACATTCAATGCAATGCCAATTGAAATTCCAACACTATATTTCACAGAACTAGAAAAAAGAATCCAAAAATTCATTTGGAACCACAAGAGACCTAGAATAGCAAAAGCCATTATAGGCAACAGTCACATGGCACCAGGTGTAACAATTCCCAATTTGAAACTATACTACAAAGCCACTGTGATAAAATCAGCATGGTACTGGCAAAGAAATAGGCCTGAGGATCAATGGAACAGACTGGAAGACACAAAAACAAATGCAGATGTACTCAGCTACCTCATCTTCGACAAAGGAGCTCACCATCCTCAGTGGAGGAAAGATAGCCTCTTTAATAAATGGTGTTGGAAAAACTGGATATCAACCTGTCACAGATTAAAATTAGACCCTTATCTTTCGCCATGCACTAAATTAAAATCCAAATGGATTAAAGATCTAAATATTAAAACAGAAACATTAAACTTGCTGGAAAGTAAGTTAGGTCAGACTCTGGAAGACATTGGTATAGGAAAAAACTTTATGAACAAAACCTCAGTAGCAGTGGAACTAGCAGATAGAATCAACAACTGGGATCTCATCTTACTAAAAAGCTTCTGTACTTCAAAAGAAACCATCAGCAGAACTAAGAGACAATCTACAATGTGGGAAAAAATTTTTACCAGCTGTTCCTCAGACAAAGGACTATTATCAAGGATATATAAAGAACTCAAAACAATCAGTCCCCCCAAATATAAAGACCTGATTCAAAAATGGGCAGCTGAAATGAAC
>NW_022900951.1:100757344-100757699 GCF_012274545.1 Fukomys damarensis
CCACAAAGAATGGCACCTATCAAGAAATCACACAATAAGAAATGTTGGCGGGGTTGTGGGGAGAAAGGAACCCTTCTCCATTGTTGGTGGGAGTGCAGACTGGTGCAACCACTATGGAAATCAATATGGAGATACCTCAAAGAGCTTGGACTGGAGGTTCCATTTGACCCAGCCTTCCCTCTGCTGGGTATATTTTCAAGAGAACTAAAAAAATCATATCACAGAGAAGTATGTGCACCCATGTTTATAGTGGCACAGTTTGTAATAGCTAAATCTTGGAAACAGCCTATTTACCCATCTGTTGGAAACTGGATAAAGAAGTTGTGGTTTTTCTATAAAATGGAATATTACTCAG
>NW_022900951.1:100757758-100761494 GCF_012274545.1 Fukomys damarensis
AATAGATTCATTCATAGGAAAATGGATACATATTGAAGATATACTCCTAAGTGAAATAAATAAGTCCCACATGTGTAAATACCGAATAGTTTCCCTGGTGTGAATATTCTGCAACAAAGCATAAGATTCTAATAAGATTACTGACATTTAGAAATGGGAGGAAAGGAGCTAAAGGTGTAGGGAAGGTGGGATGGGTAGGGGAAGGGTAAAAAGGGAAAAGAAAAAATGTGAGAGAATGAAAAGATGAAAATAAAGTGTTTGTAGATGGGAAGGGGAGGAGGTAGTGAAGAGAGGGCAGAGGTAAGGGGAAAAAATGAGAATCAAGACTTGTCATGTAGAGGTACAAGATCCCAACAATGAATGTAACTGTACTGTATCCCTAAAATGTACCAATAAACTCAATTAAAGCTGAAAAAAAAAAACAAAAACAAAACCAAGTGCCCAACCTGTAACCCAAAACCCAATTATTTATCACAAAGTACTAACACTGCAATTAAACCTGAATACTGAGGTTTTAGTTTAGAAAAAACAACTGTTATCCTGATGCTGGGGTGCTGGGATGACTTGGCTTACTTGTCAACAGAGAGGGTTCTATGAGGCTGCTGTGGCATGCGTCATAGGTTCACCACCACTGGTCTGTGTATACTCCTCCTTCTGGCTTTGTTGTTTTATTTCTCCTGGTCTTGATTTTTAGTTAATATAATTTAATATATAATATGTGATATATAAGTGGCCTTGGATCCTTTGTAGTATGAAGAAAGATATATAAATAGAAAAATGCTATATTATTTTACTTCTGAATTACAGTGAAAAAGCACAAGGCCTGGAATAAATTGCAGTCCAGGATGAAGATTGATGTCAGAGCCTCACACATGTTAAGAAATACTGAACTATATCCCAAGCTGTATGTTCTGCCATTTTAATAGACTTCTTTGAACTTTAGCTGTTTTATCAACTTGGATATTATAGTCTATGGTATGATTCAGAAGATATACTTTATTTAAAAACATAGACATATGTGAAACCTTATGTGAATATTGTCCTTGTTATAAAAAGGGGTTGTGAAGTCAATTGGACTCTAAGTTGAAGGAGTCAGGTTGATTTGAAAAGAGTATTTTACTCAGTCCTGGATAAGAAACCAAGATGAGGTCAAGTCTTAAGGTTAGTGGGAGAACAGTATATAAAGTAGAATTTATTTATTTCTATATTTACTTTTATTTTGTTTATTTTTTTTCTTTTTATTGAGGTTATTGGTATAATCTAGGTTTACAATACAATTACATTCATCATTGGGATTCTGTACCTTTACATAATAGGTCTTGATTCTCATTTTTCCCCTTGTCTCTGCCCTCCCTTCACCCCCTTCTCCCCTCCCCATTTACAAACACTTTATTTCCATTTTTTTCAGTTTCTCATATTTATATTTACTTTTATTTTGTATTCTAAAAGTAATAATGTAGTAAAGTTGACTTTTTGATGAATGCTTTTTCCATGATTTTTAACATACAAATAGATTCGTGTAACCACTGCTATAAGAAAGACGCAGAAATTCTACCTCTCCAGGAAACTCCCCTTGGCTTTCCTTTTAATTCACATTTTCTCCTCAGCCATATGCCTTGATTTTATTTATTTTAGAATATCCTCTGTAACATTTTATGCAAAGGGATTTAGAAGAAAATTTGATTTAGCCATTCACTTTATAAAGTTCCTACAGTACGATTAGCACTGTAGTAGGTTTTACAAGCTATATAAAGAGTATCATATGTGGATCAAGTCTTCAAGGTTGTTGCAGCATGGTCAAAGAGATCAGGTTACTATATTGGAAACAATTAGGTAACCATATAAGACACTGTCTAAGGAAGTGCTAAGCTGATATAGATCAGGACATGGGGAAACATCTGTCTAGGGTAGAATATAAATTTCTGCAACTGAATGACATGTTACTTGTGTGTGTAGTACTTATCTTCCTGTGTGAGCCTAGCCTGAAATATATTTAGAAATGTAGAGTTTGATTTCACCTCTGAAAATGATATATTAGTCTAAACAGATGAAACGAATTCACATACTTGTGGGAGTGTTTACAGAAGATTTCAGAATTTGTAGTCAAGAATATCTACCTAAGTACAAAAAAAAAACTTATTTTACTTTTTATAAGATATGGAGAGACAAATGACAGCCAAATGGCTTTGCTCTGTGTCCAGAGAAATTTAACAAAGCATACATCTAGATATCTATTGCAGAAGTCTGACTAGAATTTTCCGTTGTAAATATAGTGTATGTAAATTCTGAGCATATGGCTCCCATCAGTGATCTATGAGGAGGTGATGGAATGTAGGTTGAGGAAGGCAAGGGGAAGGCCAAGTCTCTGACTCTAAAGTGAGAAGCAGCTGGACACCATATGCGTGTATTTAGACTAGAATCCAGCTTTATGTCAAGGAAGTAGGCAGTCACCCAAGCCTCATGATTTGTAGGGTATGGGGAAGGGCTCTTTCTTTGCCAAATTCTCTTCCTACAGAGAAGTCCCTAAAACCTGAACTCTCCATTAGAGAAAGAAGCACAATATTGTTTTGTTTCATGAGTCTCTCTTTAAAATATAGGGAGCTGGGCCAGAGATTTAGCTCAGCGGTGCTGCCGCCTGCCACCTACCTTGCAAGCACAAGGTCCTGAGTTTGATCCCCAGTCCAAAAAAAAAAAAAAAATTAAAAAATATATGTATGGAGCTGAGGAAACAACTATCAGAACCTTGATGTGGAACAGTTTACCTAATTAGCCTAGCAGAACAGAGAAAGATCTATGGCATGAATCTGTGTGTCTGTGAATGTGTATGTGCACATACATGTAAGCTAGACGATGATGCATTTGCAAAAAAACCTGGATACGTACAGACTAGAATGTTGATATTTAGCACACATGTGCATACTCCAGTCCATTGGTTCTATATTGGGCACCAGCAATGGTTTACTCCCCAGTTGGGAAGCTTCCATGGTATCAGCCAGAATACAAGTGGACTCAGAGATTTTCTAAAAATAGATGAAGAAAATGGTCTGCTAAAGCATCCTTTTCAGAAAGGGGTAAAGTCAGGGGAGTGAACCATGGTGGGAATGGAGAAATTAGCTATTAAAGAAGTTGTCACTCATCCAGACATAGCCTCAATATTGTGTGTGTGTGCACACGTGTGTGTGATGAAAGCCAGAAGCCCCACCTCTCACAAGCAAATGAAGTGATATGAAGAACAGAGTTCCACATCACTGGTCATTCGAGAGATGCAGATGAAAACAACACTGAGATTCCACCTCACCCCACAAAGAATGGCTGCTATCAAGAAATCACACAATAAGAAATGTTGGCGGGGTTGTGGGGAGAAAGGAACCCTTCTCCATTGTTGGTGGGAGTGCAGGCTGGTGCAACCACTATGGAAATCAATATTTAGATACCTCAAAGAGCTTGGACTGGAGGTTCCATTTGATCCAGCCATCCCTCTGCTGGGTATCTTTCCAAGAGAACTAAAAGAATCATATCACAGAGAAGTATGTGCACCCATGTTTATAGCGGCACAGTTTGTAATAGCTAAATCTTGGAAACAACCCATTTGCCCATCCGTTGGAAACTGGATAAAGAAGATGTGGTTTTTCTATAAAATGGAATATTACTCAGCCATAAAGAGCGAGAGAATAGATTCATTCATAGGAAAATGGATACATATTGAAGATATACTCCTAAGTGAAATAAATAAGTC
>NW_022900951.1:100761608-100763681 GCF_012274545.1 Fukomys damarensis
AGGGAAAAGAAAAAAATGTGAGAGAATGAAAAGATGAAAATAAAGTGTTTGTAGATGGGGAGAGGAGGAGGGGGTGAAGGGAGGGCAGAGATAAGGGGAAAAAATGAGAATCAAGACTTGTCATGTAGAGGTACAAGATCCCAACAATGAATGTAACTGTACTGTATCCCTAAAATGTACCAATAAACTCAATTAAAGCTGAAAAAAAAAAGAACAGAGCCTTCTGATTGTGTCATCTCTATGCCATATACTCTGGTAAGGTCCTGTCTCACATCCTGAAAAATGACCTTCTCAAACAAAATTGCCTATTGAATTCCATTTCCAGGCTATCTATCTATCTATCTATCTATCTATATCTATATTTTTTTTGGGGGGGTACCAGGGTTGTGCTTGTAAGGCAGGCCACTACCAGGCTATTTTTAGCATTCAGTCCAACCTTGCTAAACTGGGAAAACATATGAAGCTCCCATTTCTCTTAAAAATAAAGAATCTCAATAAACTTTGGGCTCTGCTATTTTAAGTGGTAAGTAAAATCAGTTCAGAGGCCTGGCAAACCCTCAGCATACGAAATAGCATTGGATCTATGGAGAAGTAACCTCATAGAAGTTAAAATCTAGGGCCATAACTCTTTCACATATGAATGTCAATTTAGTCTACCACCACACCTCATTTTGGTAATTCTCTTAGTCTTTTGTATCAAGAAAGCAACATACTTTTCAGATTGGTTTGAGGTTTAAAAAAAATCAATAAAACCGCATGTGGGTGTGGTGTTGGCTTTTCTGAGTTCACTGTTGGATGGGAAATTCAGACTGCTTCACACACTGACTCATCTGAAAAAATTGGATTTGCTCATTTGCAGGTGGAAAATGTAATGTTAATTTCTTCAGATGGTGACATTTAAAGGTGAAAGTGATAGGGTGTACCTAGGGATCATGGTCTTTACAGTGCTGGGGTAAAACTTACCATTGCGGTTGTGTGAACTGGCTTTGGTCTAAGAGCAGAAACCAGGGTTCCGGTATGATTTTCCTATACATTGATGATGAAAATGTGTCATTATAGATGTGGACATATGATGTGTTGGAGTTTCATAAATAGAATTCTTGGACCCAAGGCTTTTTTTCTGGACAAATGGGTACAACTTTTAAGTACTATTTAGTGATGGAGTCTCCACAAGCTTTTTCAGTAACCTGTTTTATTTCCAGGACGTTAAGAAACTTATTTCCAACTGTGTTTCTCCCACTTAAATTTGGCCTATTTCTCCTCTGTCAGTATTTTATTTACATGGAGAATAACTTCTCAGCATTGTTCTCATCAAATCCTTTTATTGACTACTGGACCATATTTCTTAAATCTTCTCCAGGGTAAATACCATTTTGTAATAGCAGTGTAGGCTTTTCTCAATTTATTTCAGAAGAAATGAGTCTTCAGGTTTCCTACTTGTATAATAATAATGATAATAATATTAAAAGTTAATGGTCATTTTTTTTAAAAAAAGGCTAGTATTTATTGAGTGTGCATGAATTGCCAGGCAGTGTGCTAACTTTACATATATTGGTTCATGTTACTTTCCTGATAATCCAGTGGGGCTAGCAATTATTATTTCCATCTTAAGGATTAAGAAGCTGAAACTTCCCTGGGTTCAATCCCCAGGAACACACACTCATTCACACACACGCATATATACACATGCACGCACAAAGGTAAAACTGAGAGTTAATGTATTCAAGTTCACAGTGTTAGTTTAACCTATATTTTAATGGTATTCTATTCCTTCATCATTAAGATTCTTCTGGCTTTTTTTTTCTTTTTATTGAGGTTATTGGTACAATCTAGGTATACAATACAATTACATTCATCACTGGGATTCTGTACCTTTACATAATAGGTCTTGATTCTCATTTTTCCCCTTGTCCCTGCCCTCCCTTCACCCCCTCCTCCCCTACCCATTTACAAACACTTTATTTCCGTTTTTTCAGTTTCTCATATTTTTTTCCTCTCCCTTATTACCTTTTCCCCAGCCTTCCCACTTTCCCTACACCTTTAGCCCTTTACTTCCTATTTCACATTATTAAT
>NW_022900951.1:100764354-100790833 GCF_012274545.1 Fukomys damarensis
TATTAGCCTCTTAATCATCATCTGGAAAGAGAACATTCTAGAGTAATATCATTAAATGTAGCTCTGATAAAGCACGGTCCCTACTATGTATCATAAAGCAGGTACTAGATATTTTACATTCATAGAGGTATGATACAGTACTGTCCTACATCAATAATACTAGATTCAGTTTTGATTTGAAATTTACTTTGTCTGCAAATAAGATTGCTACCCCTGTGTTTTTCTGGGCTCCTGTCACATGGAGAATTGTTTTCTATCTTTTCACTTTTAGTCTATGGGCTTCTTTTTTGCACTAGGCGGGTTTCTTGTATACAACATATTGTTGGATTTTGCTTCTTATTCCATTTTGCCTATTCTGGCTTTCTTATATCTATATCTATATATATCTATCCACACATTAGAAAATAACTGCTAAACTTACTAAATGTGTACAATGCTGCTTTGTGCCATATTGAAGTATTAATACTTTTCTTATGTTTTATTAAGTTTATTGGTACTTTTTAAGTATACAGTACAATTACATTTATCATTGGGATCTTGTACCCTTTCATGACAGATCTTGGTTCTCATTTTTTCCCCATACCCCTGCCCTCCCTTCACGCCCTCCACCTCCCCTATTTGTAAAGACTTTGTTTCTATTTTTTCCTTTCTTCACATTTTTTTCCTTTTCCCTTATTTCCTTTCCCCTACCCTTCCCACTTCCCCTACACCTTTAGCCCTTTTCTTCCTATTTCACATTATCGGTTATACAATTTGGATCTTATTTACACTTTAATACTTTTTAAAGGAAAGACTGGTTGAACTTCGTCTGTACTGAAATTATTCCCTTAGGAATATTTCATTTCTCTTTTCTATTAACAAGCAGACTAGAAGAGCAAATTAGTTTTATGAAGAACACTACACTGTTTCAAAGTGCCAAAGCCAAAGAAATTTTAATGTTTTCACCTTTATTCTACCCACATATGTCCTAGATGATAAAATTTTACAGCAGTTCCTACTCTGTATGTTGGCTGTCAGACACAGGGACTATCAGGTGACAGTTTAGAGGAACCACTGCACATAGCCAGTGAATGGACTGTAGTCTACTGTGTAGCACAAGGAATGTTCTAGCAGAAGGAATGAACATGAACATACAATGTTCATGGAAACAAATCATACCACCTGTAGTGTTTGTTCACTAAGTACACTTCCAGAGTTGCTCCTGGCCCTAGGGGGACTCAGGATTTCTGACAGCAGAGTGTACATTTTCAGGGGATTTAGTAGCATCCAAAAGAATCGGGGAACCAGGATATATTGTTTGGTTTAGGATTTGGGGACAAGGAACCAAGGCAGAGCAGAGAAGTCCCTCAAGTGGAATTGATTAGGTTTGTATTTGAATTGAGCTGCTGCTCCCACATTTCCGTTGCTATGTGCAATGTTAGGCTGAGGCCAGAAGGAAGAGCAGCAGCATTTGGATCCTACACCTGGCTATGGTACTTCATAGGCATATGTCCTTGGACCAGTTAAGTTTTACATCAGGGCCTCAGTTTCCTCACGTGTAAAGTGGGGCTAAAACTGTCTACCTTATAGGTTTGTTGTTATGGTTAACAACAATGAATGGGAGACTGCTCTGAGTCTACAGGATACATTAAAATATTAATAGTCACTAATAGTTATATTTTAGATGTGTCATATTCTATATGAAATTTCTGTGCTTAGTATTTTTTCTCAGAAATATTTCCCAAGTATATCTTATAGTATGGAATTAAACATATTGTTTAAATCACATGATAGTATTAAGTTTAACCACCTATCCTCTTTGGTCTTCTGCAACCCAGTTATAAGCAGACCTGGGCTGGCCTTCTTCTGGATGAGGGCAGCGAAAGTGCTTCTCAACTCTCTTAAAACAAGGTGTTGCTTACCACTTACATGCTCATTTGGCAACAAAGCTCATGGCTTGCATCTACTCGGTGGTCATTTGACTTGGCCAGAGGTCTCCAAATTGGGGAATGTATGGACTCTCAGAGAATATACAAGCAAACCCATTTGGGTTTGAAAAGAACATTAAAAAGTTTTAACTTTTTATCTAAAAAAGAAAGGACTTAAGCCTTATTAATGCTTAGTCTTTGGAGTCACACTGCCTGCTGACTTAGATGTCTATATTAGACATGCCACATATGTCTGCTAGCACTTAAAAAAAAAGAGTGGGTGTTTCATAATTCATAGTGGTTTTCAGCAAATGCCTCACTTGTTATTTTGCTTTCAGTGCATTGCAACATACTGTGGCTTACTTGTATAAGGAGAAGGTTATGATGTATATAATCTCAAATAATAATATCTTTTGAATAGTTTGGAAGGAGATAGAGAATGACAAGGGAACACTTTTGTACCTGTGATCTCACTAGTTATCTTGAGGAGAGTATTTAAGAAGTTGTTGAACATAGAGGTGAGTTGTACTCCTTCTCTTAAACAATGACAAATATTCTAAATTTGCTGACCTTTTCTTACAACTAGTTGGCAATAGTATCATGCCCAGAAGATATTATTTTAGAAAAGAGTCTCTCTCTTCAAGGTGAATTTTAGCAATGAGTGAAAAGTAACTGCTTAAAAGAAACATATTTTTAAAAACCAATTACTAATACAATATTTATTTTTCTGACAATTTGCCTTTTTCTCCTAAAATATCAATGCAAAAAGAAATCTCAATGAATTAAAGACTGTTTTTTAAAAATAAATTAGCTGTACTTTCACTGATTTCTGTGGATAAATCCAACCTGAAAAATGGTCTAAGAAGTATATTATTATTTTTTGTATATGAAAAATAGGGAATGCCAGTCCTATGAAGGCAAAAAAAATTTTGGGTAAAGAGGTATAGATTTAGAAACAGCTAACAGTGCATGAAATAACAGTGTATGTTTATGTTATAAATCTGCAGACGTCAGTAGAGACAGGAGATGGCTTCCCTTTCCTTTGACAATATCCGCCTTCATGAAAAACCCATGAACAATACAGAAGATAAAACCAGAGTGGATTTTACAAGGCAGTTCCTGCACTGTCTTGAACAATGTGGGGGAAAAAGAAACATATTTTAAAAACAAAGAGCCAAGCATGATGATGAACATCTGCAGTCCAGCTACTCAGGAGGTTGAGTAAGGAGGCTCATGAGTTTAAGGCCAGCTTGGGTTACATAGTAGATACCTATTTTTAAAACAGGAAAAATGAATAACAAAAATATTTCTATCTTTTATGTGATTTCCTTGCTTTGTCACCTAAAAGGAAGCTCTGGCATCTGAATAATTTTCTTTCCTTTTTTTTTGAATAATTTTAAATATTGGAAAGGAAAACTCTAACCTCTAAAATTTTTCCAAATGAAGAATTTTAGTATATTTTGAACTTATTCGTTAAAAATGTTGTTATTGTGCCTTCTGATTTAGTTTGTAAGCATAGCTGAATGTCAATGGTAAATAAGGACATTAACTGGACAAATTATAACAAATACTTTTGAATAATTAGAGGATGAAATTTAAAAATGGTAATATATTGTAATATATTAAGCACAATGATGTACTTTTTCTATTTGGATCTTCAGACCTCTGGCACCTCTTTTTCAATAATGATATCATTAAAATAATCAAATTCAGAGCTAGTCCAAATTGTTACAACATAAACATAGTAAGATTTTAAAAATTAAGGACCTATATTAAACCATATCGCTCTTAATAAATTTTGCTGAATAATAATTTAAGGGAGAACAAAAACATTTTTTTTTAGTACCAGGGATCAAACTTGGGACCTTGCACTTGTGAGGCAGGCAGCGGAACCACTGAGCTAAATCCCCAGCCCACAAAACCATTTTGTACCATTTATAAAAGTACAGTCTTGTTTTAAGTACTGCTCATTTTTTCCATCCTTGAAAAGGTATATTTCTACATGTGTTTTAATCATAATGTATGTAATACACTAGTATGGTTTTAGCACATATATCTAGTTTATAAATAGACTTATATTTAATTTTTTAGGTGTGGAGTATGTGAATTTAAAAAAATTCTGTGGCCACTGAACTAGATTAATTGCTCCAGACACCTGACAGTGAATATAACCTTCATTGTCTACAACATCTGCTATAAAGAACCTGATATATGGATGAGGGACATGCTCTCTCCCTGTCTCCTATAGGTATTATGTGCTTTAGTCTTGGCTCAAGTTAGATTATGGAAAGTTGGCATAGTTGGTTTATCTAAACATAGATCAAGGTTAAAGAGTAGAGCTGCAAGGGTAGGGTGCTAGAAAGTGTTTCTGGGTCAGTAACTAGAGAGAAAGGAATCAAGGCATGGAAGGATTGAAATTCTGTGACACTCTCCATCTTCAGCTTGATCTGCTTTCAGCCTCAGAAAGGATGTCCCAGGGTAATATTCTACACCACAACTCATTCCCCTTATGAACCTGCCTCCAGTCATACAAAGCACACAAAATCAGCAAGAGAAATGAGAAGTGTCAACTGATATAAGCCTGTATTGTTTCTGAATTGTTGTATGCATGTAAGCCCTAGATAATAGGGAAGTAGTTAAAAGAAAGAACATCAGCCAGGCCTTAATATTAATCCTGATTCCATTCGTTACTTGCAGGCTCTATGACCTAGAGCAAGTCCTTTAATGATTTTTAAGTTAATTTAAACTTTTTTGAATATTAGTTTCTTCATCTATTCACAAAATGAAGCTACTCATACCTACATTTCAGGGTGGTTGAGAGGATTCAATTCATTGAAAATATTTAGCAAGGAATCTGGCATATAGCAAGTACTCTATATCATTGGCATTATTTCCTAGATTATCAGCTCCTAAAATTCTGTGCTTCCTTTCTCTACCCACAATGCCTAACAGAGACCTAAGCAAATACCCAATTTAATTTCTCTCTGATAAAATAGCTTATTTTTGAAAGTCATTCTGAATTTTATAACCCCAAATCTTATCATAATAACCATTTTCTTATATTTATCAAATTGTATCCCTTTAGGGAAAAAATAAAAATCTCAATTTCATCAGTCATATCTCTTCTCTCTTTATTAATAAAGTTTGGAATGTTTGATTCTGTCCTCTCCTTCAATCCTAATAGAAGAATTATTAGATATATCATTATGTGGGGCAACTCACTTTCTGGTCCCCTTCTGTCTCTCTTGGGCAGAAGCTATCTTTCTTTCAATAACATTTTCCTACTCTTAAAAAAAAAGAAATATCATTATGTTTCTCTCTATGTAAATGGTGTCCATAAATGGCTCCTTGCTGTCTGCCAGTGAAATCCAAACTCCTGAACCCGGCACTAAAGGCCTAACACCTGATCTAGCCCCTCCCGAACTATCCAAATGTTTCCCTGAACCTCCTGCTCCAGGTGGGTCTTACCATTGGGTTCTAAAGCACTATGTACTGCTCACACTGTGAGCTTTTCCTTTGCTATGTCAGGTTCTCCCATTCCCAAATATGAATAGCTACTACATGCCCTATTGAATTCTTTTATATTGCTCATTCTTTTTAGACTCTTAGTTAAGTGTCAATTGTATATTTATTTATTTATTTATTTATTTATTTTTTTGAGACAGGGTTTTACTATGTAGGTCAGACTGACCTGGAACTCACTATGTAGCCCAGGCTGGTCTCGAACTCACAGCCATCCTCCTCCCTCAGCCTCCCAAGTTCTGGGATTACAGGTGTGAGCCACCAAGCCCGGCTTATATTTATGCTTAGGCTGGTCTCACGCACAGCCATCCTCCTCCCTCAGCCTCCCAAGTTCTGGGATTACAGGTGTGAGCCACCAAGCCCGGCTTATATTTATGCTTTTTACAAATGAGATTTGATCCAGTGAAGGACAGGGTGAAAGTCTTACTTCCTCAGTTATCTTCCATGGTTCTATGTATTCTGTAGTGCATAGAGTAAGAGATAAATTAAGATGGAAGAACCATGAAAGTGCTTCATAAATCTAGATGTAAGGGATTATCAAAATTTATTCATGTACATCATAATCATTTACTGAGTATCTGTTGTGCCAGATAACTAGGATGGATCTAAAGGACGTGTATGTATCCTTTAGAAACTCTCAGAAATAACTGGGGAGTTAAATTATTCGGTAAAAGACTAGATTTTCTGCAGTTAAGTGATATTAATGCTCAGATTTGGCCATTAAATGTTTGTGCAACCTCACAGATCTATGAAATCAGAGACACTTAGGTTTTAACCTAATTGAAGACAGAATGTGCCTACCCGAAGATACTTGTTAGTATCTGTACTGCTCATCATTGCATATTAGTGCGTAGATCACAAAGTCTGGTACATAGAATGATTTTACCACACAGTGTTAAGTGACTAGTAGACTTCTGGGAGAATTGAATTTAGTGAGTCTCCTGGGACCTTAGAAGGTCAGACAACAGTATATTTATGAAGTTGCTGCTACTCCAAAAAGGTTCTTAGAAAACACCCATCCAAGGGTCTTGAATAGTCCCCAGTCTGTCCTTTTCTACTTGAAACTTCTCTGAAAGCACTTTTTTTGGTTGTAATAATGCCCATTCCTTTTATCTGAAAGCTAACCTAATTGTGTGCATTTTTATACACATATAAAACACTGAATCTTACTTCATCTTCTTTTTCATATCTGGGCAACATTCACTGTGATACATTTTATAAATTTCATGGTGACAGCACATGTAAGTTCGTCTGCATCTCTTACTTGTGGCATTTGACACTCAAGTTTTCAGTTGGCCACCTTCTTCATTTTAGTAACTTCATAGTAAACCGCACCGAACTGTGAGAAAACAGTTGATCATTCTGTTACCCCAGAAAGTAGGTAATTTGGGAATCATTTTCAAATAAGCGTAAAAGCTCAAACCCTAGATGGGCTTGAAAGCAACTTGAGGATTAATTGCTGTTGCTGTTATTGCTACTCATTCTAGGGAGGGAAAGGTCTCCAAATGATTTGAGAGTAGTTTATTTCCACTCTACAGATCCAAGTCATTTGGTCTTTGTGCCAAGCCACCCCATACTCACAATGTTGGTGCTTATTTTCCCCAAGGAAACAACCAGAGAACGGGAATCTGAAAGATTATAGTAGGTAATTCTTCCACGGAAGAATTTCCTTGAAAATAAAGGTTATCTGGTGGAAAATATTGCTCTCTAGCTACTGCCTCTGTAAATGCAGTAAAGGTCAAATGCCATTTGCCTGTCTGTTCTTTTACCACCTATTTTCAACATCATTTCCTCTACTTCAGCCTCTTAGCTGCTGTTCTTTAATATAAAGAGTGTGGAAGCAAACATGGAGTCGGAATTAAGATCTTGAGGTTGCACTTTTACAAGGCCATTTCATCATTGCTTCTGTTACCGACTATAGGAACATGCGTTGTGGTGGTATTCTGTGTGGATGACCCTTCCCTTGAATCTTGGTGGTTTAAAGCCCTTGTTCTTCATGCTTCTGCTTAAGTGTCACTTCTTCAAAGAGGCCTACCTGAATCATTCTAATATAGCCACCATTCTCTTCAGTCCAATCATTCTCTGTATTGTATTCTTCTAATTTCTTTCACAGCAATTTATCTGACTTAGCTAGCTTGACTAACTTAAGTATCTGAAACGACCTAGTTTATTTACTTGATTTTTTTTTCTTCTCTCTCCACTAGAATGCAACCTTAGTGCAGGCAGGGATACTGTTTATTTTGTTCAGCTGTTGTATACCCAATGCTTAGTAGAGTGTCTAGTGCATGCTGGGTGATCAGGGGATATCTACTCAATAAATGAGTGGATGAGAACAGAAAGCAATGCAGGACTGCGGCAAGGTATGTTCTTTCTGGAGTGTACAGTCACAGGACAGAGTTTGCCAAGATTTGTCCAACTCACTGACCTCTACCCACATCTGTTGATTCATATGGGAGTAGGTGATATAATCAAAAGAGGCGGAGCAGTCCCTTTAGCGATTCTAAAGTTCGATGTGAAACTTGAAGTGTTTGAGAGTATAAGTAACATTTTCATTTCTGTCACAGGGTAAAAAGAATTACTTAGGCGGTGTCTGGAAGATAAAGGAATTAATGGTTGACCACATTTATAATGTTGAATATAATTTTTCTGGATTGCACTTCATGACAATAGAAGGATGGCTTACTGGTAAAAGATGAAATGTATCTCGTGAAGACAGAAAAAGATGCATTTGTTACGAGACTCAAAAATTACCTCAAGAATGTAGAGCTGCTGGATTTAACAAAAACAAACAAGAACCAGATGCCTAGTTAAATTTGATTTTTGAATGACAGATAAGCAATGAATAGTTTTTTAGTGTAACTTGCGTTATGCAATATTTGGTCTGCTGTATTTTGTCTGGCAGATCTACAAGAGTTTTTTCATTCCAGTTCTCATTATTCTATGCTGTGCACATGGATATTATAAGAATTTTATCAGATACCTTGCTCACTTCTAGACATAATTTCCCAAATCATAGTTCATGAAACTATACAGTCCTGTAATAAGTGAATGCACCTTGATAAGTAGTCAAATGTGTTTACAGAGTTTCAGTGTACATTAGTATATTAAAAATACAGAGTAGTCCTCCTGTAAAGATATGTACACGCATGCACACACAAATACACACACATACACATAGGCTCCTCAAAACTTGTCTCTGTTTTGAGACTCTGCACTCTTTAGCTGAATTACATCCTACTGAGATTCCCATTGTTACAGCATGTGACCAGTCTTGCTGAATGCTTTGCCTCTGTCATTGGGCCTAGTTCTATCCTGGCTGACTTTCATTTTCCCTTTGAAGACAAAAATTACAGAAACCTGATATTTGGGTCTTGAAGAAAATTTCATAGTCTTGCTGTGGCCTCACTGCTTACTGTCATTCTGTGAGCAAGTCAGAGCCTTCTGAGGTTCAGGGGCTTGTTTGCACCTATGCCCAGTTTTAAAGAAACCCTGTGATGGAACTCATTCATTGTTTTAGACATATTTTGTTGTAATTGTTTTGAAAGTAGAACGTAACAGTCTTTGTGTAGAAAAGCAACATCATAGGAATTAATTTGTGTATAATTCTCTAGGTGAAGTCCAGAATGCATCTTATTCAAAGGTAAACTTAATGACATTTGTTTCATAAATACCATCATTCCTCACTGTCAGTTCTCTGTGAACACTCTAGCCTGTGACATTCAGTGAGGCAATAAAGCAATCAAACATGCCTACCTAACCTTTATGAAAAATTTTAAAATTGTGATTTAATTTTTAATCTCCCATGGCAGGAGTAAAATAAATGATATAAATCTCACTAGGACAAACTTCCTGCTTTGCAATAACACTTAAGAGTATCATCTAAACAGGCAAGAATTCCTGTTAATCATAAAACAGTGTAGCATGGGTCTGTGCAGAGTAACGGTGGTAAATGTTGAAATTTTGCATTTCTGGGAGACCTATTTATGTGTTTTTCAAAGAGGGTAGAAAGTGGAGAGGAAGTTTTGAAACATCCCATACTAACAATCTGGATTTTAATAGAATACATTGCTCTTTTTGACACTGAATTTTTCCCTTTTGCTATTAAAGCAAAATAAAACAGAAAAACCAAGAAAGCTCAAAACACAAGAAGTAATCACCATAACAAAAAGAAGTAAAGGCAATGAAAAGCATAGATTTTCTAACTTTTAAGAAAAAATGAAACATTTCAAATAATTACAAAAGTAGAATATAATAAAAAGTTTTTAAAAAGCAAAAAAAAAAAAAGAAAAAAGAAAAGTAAAAGAAATAGTCTACTTCTTTTAAAAAGATGGGATTTGGGCTAGGGTTTTAGCTCAGTGGTGTCTCTGCCTGCCTTGTAAGTACAACATCCCAAGTTTGATACCAAAAAAAGAGATGGGATTTGAGTTTTAAGTTCTATTCTTTTGTGAAATTATAATTAGCTGAGGTCTGGGTGCTAAGAATGGGTAAATTTAGGGTTGCTGAATTAAGTTTGTTTTTGGTGTTGATACTAACACAATATACTGTAGATATGGCAACGAATTTCTCAGTGTTTCCCACAGTTTGAGGGCTTAAACCAAAAATATCACACCCTTAATAAAGCAAATTTGTTAGTTATATAGCACTGTACATAAATAAGTGAATTTTTTTTTTGCCTCTTGGGTTGCATACTTCAAGGCAGGCCAGAGTTTGATCCATAAGTAGGTGCTGAATATATATATATATGTCAAATCCATGGCTGTCCTCTATGTAACTACAGTATTAAAACAAAATAATTAAATCTATGGACAGTTGTCCATCTGATCAACTCTCTTTGGAACTTATAGCAACGGAGTCAATCTCTTAAATTAGATAAACAGGTTTTTCTCAACCTTTACACTACTAAGATTTTAGGCCAAATAATTCTTTGTTGTAGGTTCTGTCCTTTGTATTATAGTATGTTTATAATGTTTCTAACCTCTGCTCACTCTATGTCAATAGAATATCTCCTGTTGTGACAATCATAAATATTTGCAGATATTTTCAAGGCTGTGTGTGAAGTTGCCCCCAGTTGAAAAATACTGCATTAGAAGATTGTACAGGGTTAGGTCCAGACTGCCCATGAGTTGACTCTACACTCTTAGGGATTATATGGTCTTGCCCAACTTACTTTGACACATGGACTTCAAAGACTCTTATGACTTCAAGAGGAGGAAAATCAAGAAGAGCGCTAATTTAAGAGTCTACCAATGGATAAATGGATAAAATGTAATACAACCATACAGTAAAGTAGTATTCAGTCACAAAAAAGAAATGAAGTCATGATACATGTTACAGTTTAGATGAATCCTGAAAACATACTAAGTGAAAAAGCCACACAGGAAGGATCACATATATATGATTCCATTTATATGAAATATCCAATAAATTCACAGAGGTAAAAACCAGCTGGTGGTTACCAAAGGGTGGGAAGAGGTTGGGGAATGCTGCTTAATGGGTATAAGTTTTCCTTTTGGAGTGATGGAAATGTTTTGGAATTACATATATCTGGTGGATGTCCAACATTGTAAATATACTAAATTTAACTTTATTTTTTAAACTTTAAAATGGTTTATTAACATTTTTTTTGTTTTCTTTGTAATTGGTACATAGTTTTACATATTTATGGGGTACCATGTGTTGATACATATTTACACTGTGTGCCAATCAAATCAGGGCAAGTAAGTCTATTCCCTCAACCATTTATCATTTCTTTTTTTTTAATTGAGCTTTTGGGTACATTTTAAGGATACAGTACAGTTACATTCATTACTGGGATCTTGTACCTTTACATGACAGGTCTTGGTTCTCATTTTCCCCTTGTCCCCACCCTCCCTTCACCCCCTCTTTCCCTCCCCACTTACAAACACTTTATTTCCATTTTTTCATTTTCTCATATTTATAATTGCTTTATAATGAAGATAATGTCTCTGCTTTCCCCATCCACTCCCACCTCTAACCTCTGGTAACCATCATTCTACTTGTTGCTTCTATATGTTTGACTTTTTAAAGACTGTGTATAAGTGAGATTATACAGCATTTGTCTCTCTATGCATGGCTTATTTCACTGAACATAATGTACTTTAGGTTCCTTCATGTTGTGACAAATGACAATATTTCTTTCTTTTAGAGATAAATAGCATTCCATTATAGAAATATACCATGTGAAATGGCTAATTTTATATGAATTTCAACTTCATAAATTAAAGAAAGGAAGCGCTGAGAAAACTCAAGAGAGAGCCCACCTAAGGAGAAACTAGGGGAAGAAGAATTGCTCTATTTTTTAAACTTCATGTTTGTCATAGCTAAAACTTGGAAACAGCCCAATTGCCCATGACTGAGAGACTGGATAAAGATGTGTATTTAAAAAAAGAAAGGAATTCTACTCAGCCATAAAGAATGAGAAACTAGAGACATTTATATAACTAAGTGGATGCAAATTGAGGCCATACTCTTAAGTGAAAAAAATAGGACACACACCTAAATACTGTAGTTTCTCTGATGTGAGAAACTAAAAGTGTAAATAAGGATCAAAATGTATAATAGATAATGTGAAATAGGAGAAAAGGTCTAAAGGGGAAGGGGAAGTGGGAGGGGTAGGATGAAGGAAAAAAAGAGAGAGGAATAAAGATGAGAAAAGGAAAAAATGGAAACAAAGTCTGTGTAAATAGGGAGGGGTGGAGGAGTTGAAGGGAGGGCAGGGGAATGGGGAAAAAACAAGAACCAAGATACATCATGTAAAGGTACAAATTCCCAATGATAAGTGTCATACTATATACCTAAAAGTTGTCAATAAACTTAATAAAAACAACAACAACAACAACAAGTGTTTTATGGAGTGCTAAGAGTTCCAAGTTGATTCAGTGGGGCTATAAAAGAGGACAGAAAGCACATGGAGCCTCAGTCACTCATCCTTGCTTTCTCTAACCATTTAAACCTAGCAGTTATTGCAGACTTCTGGAGCATGACTTCCTTGGCTTGATTGTTCTAAAAAGCCAAGGAGATAGCAGGTTTAAATTTGCTATCATATAGAAGGTAGCTGATAAATAGTGGTAATTACTAGTTCCAGGTTTCCATAGACCAGCATTTGATACCCTTTTTTCAGGGGATTGAACTCCCAACTTTGTTCCTGTGAGGCAGGCAGCGGCACTACTGAGCAGCCCAGCCATTGATTCTCTTCATGGATTCTCTACCCCCACGCGAATACAGGGCTGATTTGTTCATTTTTACCAGAAATGCCTCCGTTCATTGCACTCCCTGAGTAAGTTATGATCTACTCTTCTAGGTTAGGTTTATACAAGAATCAGTTGTATCTCTGAGTATGATATGAAAAGAAGGTTCACCTTCAGGAACAGTTGAAAGTCAGACTGGATCAAGATACCCAGTATTATGGTCACATGGAAGGAGCTGGCATAAGGAAGTGATTAGTCAGAAGTGCCTCAGCATCATGACATAAGAAAGATGTTCAAAGAAATGAATTGGTCCTCTTTTAGTGAAAATGTGGAAGGTACGTGGAAACAAATGAAAAAGCCAAATAGTTCAGAGTTAACACTACTCCCATTCTGTTTCTTTAAAATACAATTTCTATGGCATTTTTCCTTTCCAAAATGTTTCTTAGAGAGAACTATGAGTACGTGTAAACATGTAGAAGGACGTAAAGAAATGTGCTCATGAAAAAGAAAACCATGGGTTTGGTGTGCTTTGAAATGAAATGTGTCTTGTGTTCTCATATTCCATGCTGGGAGGTAGGTGATTTTTTCTGCTCTTTATGGGAGAAAGGCTATAGAGTGCATCCTTTCCATTAGTATTGGTTGCAGTCATTTTACATGAGTGGGAAAGAGGAAAATGGGGTGCTTTAGGTTTTGGAGATGGAATTATCTATTTGTCCTTCTAGTGCTATGGGTCTTCCCAGCAGACTCAAACACACACACACACACACACACACACACACACACACACACACACACACACTTTTAGTTACATAAAGTCATAAACAAATACTTCCATAGCTATCACACTTTCTCTCTGTTGATTTTCCTCTAGTTCTATTGAAAAGCATTGACGTCCTATCAGATCTAGAAAGACTTGAAGGAAGTTGTGCAGTGACTGAAAATCACTCAATGAAAATATAATCTTTTTACAGTATTTTAGGAGGTCTAAAACTGACTATAGAAAATATAATTTATATTTTGATTTGAAAATTACATTTCACTGGTAAACAATGTGGAGTGTGTTATTCTGATGAAGAGGTCTCAGAGAAGCCTCTGGCACTTTTTCTCAGGAGAAAGCACCAGCTTCTTTGGAGAAGAGGCTTGGTTCTTTGGTTTTTGACCTAGGGCATTCTGCCTTACAGCAACCTGCCTATGTCAGTCTAGCAGAGATTTCAGCTGGTTATAAAATGTGGCCACCAGAGAATAGACTATTATATTTCTCAATAGATCGAAGATCAAGAAATCAAAATACTGATGTTGAAGCAAACAGTAGGCTTCATGAACATAGTAGAAGCATAATGAGAGCTCTGGCAAGGTTTCTTGTACCCAGGAGGAGAGAACTTTTATGGCTTCCAACAACTTTGCAGTGCTGAGAGGCCTTAACAGTTCAGACATAGATCCTAGGAGGGGGAGAAGTAGACCTTGAAATTCTTTTCTGGTTCCAAGAGGATAAATAAGAAGGATTAATTTTATCAGGAAGGGACTCACGTGCAAAAGAAGGCTTCTGACCCCAGAAAAAGTCAGGGGAAGAAGGAGGAAACAGATGTCTGAGTAATAGCAAAGGCACTCAGGAGTTTATTATGCTGTGTCAGTGATGTAATGCTGAATTGAAATGACTCCTAACTAGAGATATGTGATTGTCCCTTACCCTGGAACGGAAGAAGGTTCCTTTGAAGATGCAGATATCTGACTTCCAGACAGCGAGTCACAGATAAGCTTGTGTTTCCTTCAAAGTGTGTGTATCTCCCTGGTCCAGCCTGTGCCTTCACTTCTAGATGGTGATTGCTCAGGGTATAAAGACTGGAAAAGCTTTGAAATGTTTTTCAGGAAGAGCCAATGCCCCAGGGCCAGAGAGGAAGTGGTGATAAAACTTGGACAATAGTTTACAGCTCTCCCAGCCTGTGTTTAGCCTGCATTCCTTGGGTGAAGTCCCCTTTTGATTAGACCACAGATCTTTATTTATCTGTAGATTTCTTCTGAGAAGCCTGACCATGCATAGGCCTGCCCAAGGGCTGGATTATACATTTTTTTCAGCTCTGGCTCTACGGTGAGAAGTGGCAGATGCTATGGAATTTTCAAAAACACTTGCCTGAATCCTTTGCTTTAAATTTTCTGGTGGCTTTCTATTGCCCATATTGTACCGCTCTCTCCCTATTAGCATGTTCTTGTCTCTCTTTCTATTAGTTTCTAGACTACCCAAGGTCTTGTCTCTTTGCAGAGATTTGGCACAGACTTTCCCTCTGCTTGGAAAGCTTTTGCCTATGACCCTTGAAAACTGACTCCTTTTTATTATTCAGGACTCAGGGCCTAGTACAAACATGGCCCCATGGAAATGTTGAATGGGAGCAGGTTAAAGTGGACCAACTGTATTTATTTTGGTCTACAGAGTGTTGATGGAGAGGTCAGGTTTGGGGATGGGGTAAAGATAAAGGTAAGAATGGGAGAAATTTTGTACCTAAAGGGAGCACACATAGAGCAGAGTAAGAAGGGGAGGCGTAGCAGGTGAGCTTTGAGTTCTGTCATCCAGCTGGAAGAGCTGTGGCCCGTGACTGGGCTTTAGCACTGGGAATTCACTGATAGGTGCTGCTCTAACCTGAATCAATGAGAACAATACAATAGTTTGTCAGAGTCACTTATTGTTATAAACTAGGAAAACCACATAGCAGATTCTGGGATTGCTAATGAGAATTTTCTTACACTTTTAATCAAGGAGCTCATTACTGAATAGCTATTTCTTCTTTGCTTACCTTTCTCCATGAGAGGGGTATTTGTCCCAGTCCTCCCCACCATATTCCTCACACTGTAACAGATATATTTGCAAGTGCTAGAAAGTTGTTGAATGAACAAATGAAATGACTCTTCATATGGCTGTCCCACACTTTAACCTTACTCGTCCACTTATTCATTCTCCATCCAACAAATACTAAATTTTTGAACAACTTCTCTGTGTCAAGCCTTCTGATAGGTTCTCGGCCTACGCTGGCAGTAAAGACCCTTCTCTTCACTCACAGGATTGCTGACTAGCGGAGGAGGCCACAAGCTAACAGATGGTTGCCGGGCAACATGGGTGAGGGTTAAAGCAGAGAAAATAAAAGGTTCACTGGAGGCATAGACTGTTAGAGGAATGAGCAGTACTCCAGGCAGAGGGAACGGGGCTGTCATAGGCCCAGAGGCAAAATGGTAGGGAACAATTTTAAAAAATTTAGTGTGGCTAAAGGAGAGAGATTCAGTCTATAGTTTCTATATCTGCTGCCAGTCAGAACTTATGACCTTGAAAGCTACATCTCCTGGGTTGATCATCACCCCTGGCAAATGAGACAAGCAAGCCCTCTGGCTATAAGGCCTGCAGACTATACAAACTCCTTAAAGAGCCCACAGAAACTTAATCCACCTGCCTTTCTAACACAAGCACACACACACACACACACACACACGCGCGCGCGCGCGCGTGAGCGCACGCACATAGAATTGAAAGCAAGTTTTAGTTTATAGACTATACTGAGAAATCCTATAAATAAAAAAGAAAAAGTTAAGTAATCCATGAGAATGGGACAAGGGAAGGTATTCAGAGTTGAAGACACAAATAGCCAATAATTACGGAAAAAAATGTTCAATCTCACTCGTAATTGAAGAAGTGAAGATTAACCACAATGAAATGACATTTTATTTCAAACAGAATTACAAAAATAAAAGTCTGACAGTACCAAATGTTGGTAGAAAGTGAAGCAATGAGAGTTCTTATTCATTGCTGGGTAGGAGGGTGTTATGACTTACATCTAGATGTTCCCCTAGAGCCTCATGGGATCATAGGCAGGACCTTGGCAAGGTGATTAGCTACTGAGGACATTAGAGCTGACTTGCTCTTATGAGGTGGAGCTTGGTTGGAAGAGTTGGATTACCTTTTTTTGGTCCCGGTAGTCTAACTCAGGACCTTGTGCTTGCCAGGCAAGCGGCGGCACCACTGAGCTAAATCCCCAGCCCTTGGCTCCTCTTTTGTCTCTGTTTCCTGCATGCCATGATGTGAGCAACTTTTCCTCCATTATGCCCCTCAACCGTGTCATTCTGCCTTTGAGCCAGAAACTGTGGATTTGAACTGTAGCAAAAATAAACCTCTCCTTTAAGTTGTGGGTGAAAGGCATTGTGCCTCAGGGATGAAGAAAGCGACTAAGACAGAGGGTAAATTGATTTTATACACCCGAGAGAGGAATTTGACATCTACTTAAACTTGACAACATGTAAACAACCTAGTAGTTACACTTCTGGGTACATATCGAGATGTACTCTTTTTTTGGTGCAAGGAATCAAACTCAGGATCTTGCGTTTGTAAGGCAGGTGGCGGCACCACTGAGCTAAATCCCCAGCCCTAGATATATCTTTGTACATAGGTAGAAAGGCCATTAATTTTGGCATTATTTCTAATGGTAAAAACTTTGGAACCAATCTAGTTGTTCATTAATGGAAGCATAGAATGTAAAAGAAATTCCATATTTATGTATGGCTCGTACATGGTAGATGAAAAGAATGATTAGATGATCCATATGCAGCAATGTGTTTGATTTATGAAGGAAATTGCAGTATACGTACATTTTAAAACATACCAAAACTAAATGGACATCTGTTAATGGACATCTGTGAGTGTATTTAAAACATAGGTGTTTTGGAATAATGCACACAAAATTAAAGATGGTGATTATCTCTGAAGGGGAAGAAGGAATGTGGGATTGGAAGTGTGGGTCCAAGATAATCTGACTTTACCTATAAGGTTTTCTTTCTTTTATATACGAAGAGCAATGTACTAGTACATTTTTAACAACTGGCTTTTCAGAAATTAAAAAATAAACTCCTACTGTATACATTTGAGGATTGCCATGGTGCAACACTCCCAAAATGTCCAATTTAAAGCTACCAAAAGTTTAGCAACTAGCTTGCAGAATTTCTAAAAGTTTAACATATGTTGTATCAGACAGTGTTCACTAGAGGAAGCCTGACAATGGCTGCCTGCAGTCAGGTGTGAATGAATGCAAAAGGGCTGTCTGCACACTGGAGATCCCAACAACGCAGTTGAAAGTCAAAGGCCTGGAGCTCACTGCAGAGGCCCTCGAGAGTCCATATCAGGAAGCTGAAGGGTCTGTGCTGAAAGAATGGAGAGTCTGCACTGGAAGCCTGAAGATGGATGTCCAAAGGTGATCGTGAAGACTGTAGCTCCTCTGAAGAAACAAAAATGAGACTCCTTCTTCCCCTTTTTATCCCATCCAGGCTATAGGCCTATTGTTTACTGCCATCCATACCCAGGATCGGTCTTCCCTCTTCAGTGAATGTATCATTTGGTCACACCCAGAACTATGGTAAACCAACCAGCCAGCCATTTCTTACTCAAGTTGACACCACAGTTAACTATTGCATATGGCTCTCAAGGATAAACAAGAGCTAGCTGCAGAATAGTATCCCAATATTTTCTTCTTTGCACTGTGTATAAAAATATGAAGCATTGATGACAACACTACAATTCTCTGTTCTGTATACTGGAGACATGGGTATTTGTTATATTATCCTTCCGAGATATATCTTGAAAAAAAATGGAAATGCTTCTATAAGGATCAGAGTAGGTAAAAATACCTGACAGATTATGTTCTAATTGGAAGTAGTATAAAGAAGGGCTTTGTCCTAGGTACCATTCCTTACATTTTTCCATTTAAATTATACACATTGCATATATTGAATAAATGCATAATAAGTCAAGTATCCTCCTTCCTGGTGGCCACATGCTTTTATGAACCTTTATCAGCCTTAAGAAATAGCTAGCTGTTACTATCAAATTTAAAAAAAATTATAAGACAAACAACCCCAGCTAAGTGAACAGAATTGTTTAGATAATTCCCAAATATCTCTTACAGACCTGATACTTTGTTGGCGTATTATCCGAATTCACCTCATTTCATGGGTACTCCACGTTTTGCCAATACTTTTTTTTGGTGCTGTGGCTTAAACTCAGGACCTTGCACTTGCACTTGTGAGGTAGTCATGGTGCCAATGACTACTTCAAAAACTTGGTAGCTTTAAATTGGACATTTGGGGAGTGTTGCGCATGGAAATCCTCAAATCCTCAGCCCCCCAATACATTTTTTTGATGAGCTTAGAGAAGCGATGATACAGCATCCTACTATGTATATACGCTGCTACCACTTTTTGTTACCACAATGGAAAGAAGCTCAACTATTAGTGTGGAAAAGGGCAGTGTAATAACAGAAATGTAATTACAGAAATTACAGAAATGTAATAACATTTTTTCCGGTTCTCCAATCATCCATTACTGCATCCCTAGAATGAACCGAGTTCCTATGGCTTTGGAATAGTCCATTGAAGTGAATGCAATGAGAAATGGGTTGTTTCTTTATTGAAGAAATCTTTCTGGAGACCAAAATGGGAAAATAGAAATCTAGAAGGAAATGCCTTTTTCTCCCTTTCCTCAATTATTTATGAAATATTTAAGAAATAAAATTATATCAGAAATTAGTTTTGTAAGCAAGTCATATAATGTCTATGTGGTAAGATTTATTTATATGTGTAAATAATATTTTATAGTCATAGTCTATGACATACTTATAAAATTATAGATATATTTATAGAACAAATTAAAGATAAGTATAGATTTAAAATATGTTTAAATTAATTTATGTTTAGATTTATAATTAGATCTATATCAAATATATATAATTCATATTTTATGAATAACAGTGGGAAAATTGAATAATTATCAAAGAAAATTTCTGGTTTAGAATGAATTAGATATAAAGAAAGTTATTGTTTGCAATGACATTTGCAATTAAATGTAAAATAAAATACTGTAAGTAAAACTTGCCCAAAGAAAGGTGCCACATATACACTGTGTGTTCCTAACTGAGTCTCACACACGTAGCATGCTTTTCAGGCAGATGACCCTTTCTACAGAACCTGGATCATTGTAAGCAAAGATTAACTCGTATTCTTGATTGAGATTCCAGTACCGCTTGGCACATGCCACTGAAAAAGTTGGATTTTCTTATATTTAATGAAACTTATACTTCTTAATCTTCAAACTGGAAAGATCAGGGTAAATTATTTCTAATGCCACAATTTGGGATGTATAACATTTATTTTCTCTATGTTGTTGTCTATTCAAAATATTTTGTTTCTAAAGATAAAAGTTATATTTATTCTTTGTAGGAAACAGGAAAGTATAAAAGAAATGAGGAACTTTTTATTCTTTAGTGGAAAGTTTTACTTTTTGTCTTTTACACTTCTGTCCTTGAATTTGTGCTTTTTGAGTTTCTATTACTTTTATAATTAAAATGAGTAAAGGAAAACATATCTATTATATTGTTCATTGATTCATGATAAATAACCCCAAGATAAGTTATACTAAGTAACAAAATTAATTTTAAAAATTACTTTAATATATGCAATCCTGGTACCTGTGGATTATCACTCTCAACTTTTTGATATATTTGTCTTCCAATCTTTAATATATACCTAACATATTTATACTATATTCATGGCCTTGGACCCTCACCATATGTTAAAATCACCAGGGGACAATTAAAAAAAAATATACCAGCATTAGATATCACACCTAGACCGTTTGAATCAAAAACTTTGGGTGGGAGAGCAGATTATTTATTTATAGTAATTTTTAGAAAATTCTCAGATAGTCTTAATGTGCAGTTTAGGTTGAATACTATTGTGAGTCTCTCTCTCCCTCTCTCTCCCTCTCTCTCCCTTTCTCTCCCCCCCTCCCTCTCCCTCTCTCTTCCCGCCATCAATTTAATTGCATTATTTTAGATATTTTTGGTTGCAAGGAGCAGGAATGCCACTGAAACTGGTTTGAAAACAACAGTACACTTTATTTCTGTTAATTGAAAAATCCAGAGGTAATGGGAGTCTTTTCAGTACTCTGGCTAAGTCTCTTCACTGTTGTCCTCAGTGAACCACCTTCCTGTGTCATTCAAATTTAGGTGGAAAGAAGTGCATAATTTCCCATGGCTTATGGATGATTTGAATAAAAGTCCTAAATTCTACTCTAGTGAGACCTATCTGTGCTAATAACTACGTGCAGATAATTGTTGCCTTAGCTTTAATAGGGAAATTTTGATCTTAGGAAGGGGTCTAAGGGATGATTGTTGGGTAGGCAATCAAGGAATGTTCATTACATGTGTATTTAGTCACTTTCGATCATACTACTGCATATATAGTTTATTAACCTAATTTAAAAATACATACAATATATTTGAATACATTTTAAAATGTGATTTTAATTCCATATTATTGTACCATATAGATGTGTTCTTATTTAACTCCTACCCTTTTTCATATATTTTGTTTTTTTAAATGGAAGAAATCAATGAACCTAAACTAGCTATAACCATATGACCCAATTTTCCTGGAATAATTCTTGTCTGTACCTCTGGTCCCAGAATAATTATTCATAGTGACCCATTTAACATTAAAAAATATCTTGGGTTGGAGGATAAACTACATGTTACTTTAAACATAAATATCTATTTATTTATCTAATCATTTCTTTCAGATAGATTCTTGGAAAAAAGAAATTCTCGAGCAAAGAGCAGAAACATATTTTTAAGTACTGGATACACATGGAAAAGTCATTTTTTTTCTGCAAAATGATGCCATTTTATACCCTAACCGTTGGCACATGAGGTAGACTCTCTCATAAAAACACTCGTCAGCACTGAATATTCTCCCTTTCTTTCTGTTTTGCTTTTTTAGTGTTTGTCAATTTGTTAAGAGAAAGAAGAAGGAATGTTAATTTTACTAGTAGCTCTTCAATTATTGGTGAGCCTGAATATTATTTTCATGTGCTTAGTGACCATTTGTAAATCTTATTTGTGCTTTATGTCTTTTGCTCATGAAGATGCTATTTTATGATTCCCTTGTTTACTTTATTTGTTGACCCATTTTTTTTCTGTTTGCACCTTGTGTATTCTCTTTTTTATAACATTACATACCTCATAAGTTTAGGTACATAGAGTACTTTTATAGTTATTTTTTATTGTTTTTATGCTAGGAATATGCACCATCATCCTGAAATCAGATTGATAGTCTACCTTATCATTTACCTTAAATTTTTCTATAACCTTTTTAGTTTTGTTGTTTGTTTTGGTTTTTGAGATGAGTTCTCACTGTATTGTTCAGATTGGTCTGGAACTCCTGGCTCAAGTGATCCTCCTGCTTCAGCCTCTTTAGTTACTGGGACTACAGATATGTATCACCATGTCTGGTTAGTTTTTTTAAATTGACTCGTGAATATACTTGGAATTTATTTTGCTATAAACTTTGAAGAAATGTTGTAACTTTGTTTTTTCCCAATATACAACTTTTCCTATATCAACTTGATTGAAATTGCCTCACAGGTATAATTTTAGGGAAGAAATCTTTATGATTGTCTTATTAATATGGAGGCACATTTTGTTTCTTCATTTATTCAAGTTGCTTTTATTTTTATCTTTAATTTATTCATGTTATTTTTTTCAAAGAGGTCGGCTTACTTCTTAGATTTTTCCTATTTACTTCACATAATATATTGGTAAAATGAATGGGTTCTTTTTTCTCATGTTTTCTCACAAGTTGTTACTGTTGCATAGTAAAGGTATTAATTTTGAATGTTTACTTTGTATATAATTATTTAGTCTCTTAGATTTTCAGTTGGTTGATTCTACTGGTATTTTTAGGGAGACAAACACGTAATCTGTGAATTGTAATTTATATATCCTTTCTCAATAGTTATGCTTTCAATTTGTTTTTCATGTGTTATTAATGGCACTTTGGAAAAAGTACACGATGTTGCTTGTAGAGAGTACTCTTGTTTGTCTGTAACTTTAAAGGTAGTGTTTTATCCTTGAATAAGACATTGACACTTGAATTAATAAATGTATTTTTAAGAGAGAAGTGCCCTTGCCGGGTGTGGTGGCACACTCCTGTAATCCCAGCACTCGGGAGGCTGAGGCAGGAGGATCGCTGTGAGTTCGAGACCAGCCTGGGCTACACAGTGAGTTCCAGGTCAGTCTCAACTACATAGTGAGACCCTGTCTCAAAAAAACAAACAAACAACAACAAAAAAGAGAGAAGTGCCCTTATGTTTTATGTTTAATAAATTTTTATTGTTTTAAAATTGAATTTAATGAAATGCATTTTTTCTACTTATGCTTATAAACACATTTTCTTCCTTTGCTCTAATAACGTGATGAATAATATGAATAGACTTCATTATATAGAGCTGTGCTTATATTCCTAAAGAACACTATATTTAATCATAACAAATTGTTCTTTTCATATGTCACTGGATTTAGTTTATTGGTACTTTGTATGAGATTTTTGTACCTACACTTGTAGTCAAAATTGGTCTGATATTTGTGTGTGTGTGTGTGTGTGTGTGTGTGCGTGTGCGTGTGTGTGGTTTATCAGCTTAGAATAAGGATTATGCTAACTTTGAAAAAATAAATTGGAGGGTTTCCATTTTAGCCTTAATTTTAAATTTTTGTAACTCTCATTTTGATCTCTTCTTCTTTCTTTTCTGTTACCCATTTGATTTGTGTTTCTGTTTCATCCTGACTGCAAAGTGACAGTTATCTGGTATTTTACTGGACTGTGAACTCTAATGGGGTGAGCATAGTTTTTGTATTTGTTTTCTCCTTCTATCCTCAGCTCCTTGAGCAGATATATGAAAAGATAAGCATAGTAATGCTTTATTCCATAATCTGGGGAACTTTGGTGACTTTCTTTAGATGTTACAACTGGCTATTTCTTTACATTCCAGCATTGTTTCCCCACTCGTTTCTCATTTATCAACGACTTCTCATTCTCAGTATTCTATTGAATCTATTAAAACCTATGTTCACCAGTGACATTTTGTTTCCATTTTTCTTAGTTGTCATGTTTCTTGCTTTTTCTAGTAATTGATAGCATAGATATATTTAAAGACTTTTCTTCCTTGGGTTTTGGCACTGTGTACTCTCCTTTCTTGCTGTCCCACGTCTAGCCATTCCGTCTCATGCTCCTTTAATTGCTATCTTTTCTAAAATCCTTTGAATTTGAACTTTTCTAAAGCAATAGGATACATAGGCAGACTGAAGGAGACCAACATCATCCACAATTACCTGAAAAGTTTTTTTTTTTTTTTAAAGAATCACTATAGAACTCTGGTTAAGTAACTATTTTTGGTTTTACTTATTTAGTGATTGATTTCTTTTGAAACTCAGGGTATCAGAGACTAGAGGTGTATACACCTGAGGACTAAAAATGCAGTGTAAATGTGTAAAACCAAAGGTGCATAAGTTCGATACCTGCACAGTAACCACTAAATACTGTCTTTTATACTATGTGCATTGCATCTGAACCTTAAATATATAAAATGGCCAATGAACTTATCATTTCTGCCATTATTTAGTAGCATGCAGGTGGGTAAGAACTTGCCATTTAAGCAATTCTACCATTTATAATCTGGTTTCCATTTATTGGCTTTAACTAAGTAAGCATTTTTGTTATAGTAGAAATGAGATGCAAATGCTCATTGGGTAAAAATCTATTTGTGGTCATTAACACTGTTTCCTAAGCTTGTTAGAAATCTAAAGCCATTCTCTTATTTATTTCTCAGTCCTATTAAACTTTGTAGATGTGTTACATTCAAAATTGTATGATTTTGGCTACTACTGAGCTATAAATTCTAAATTTTGCCTCAACAGTAAAAAGCTAAATCGATGCTTAAAAATTTCTATGTAACTGTGATGTTAGTTATTGCTGGTTGGCTTTGTAAGTTAAGTGCATTTGTATTCCCTGTGTAAAAGTCTTCTAAAATATAGAACTTGAGGAAAACAACTTTACGTACTGTCTCCCCCTCATCTTCAGAATTAACAATGAGGTAGGAGATTAGGACTAGGGAAAAAGCAGTCAAACAACTGGGTGGGATCTATTAAAGTCATGAGACCCAGGGCACAGGTACAGAATGCAGGATGCAGGATGACTCTGAGCTCCTGAGCACTGCACATGGAAGTAATCAGAAAAGTGTGATTTTCAGTTCTTCATTTATATCTCACAAGAGAGCAAGCACGTCTTCCTTCCACAGGACAGTTTAAATCTGGCACCAGGCCAAGTGAGTTTTTGATAGGATAATCATTCCAATGCCTTACTTGCCAATCCAGGTATTCCACATATAGAAGACCACTTTCCTTTATCCTCACGGCCAGCCATTGCGTGTCTGTTCACCAGCCCACTGTCACTCTGCAGAGGGTAATTTTCCACCTTCACTAAATGTGCAATAATGTACTTTCCCACCTTCAATAAATGTGTGTTTCACCCAATTCTTTGTTCAGGATACCAAGAAATTAGAAAGAATTCCCCTGGGATCCACCATTCAGCAATAATATTGTTTGTAATGGTAGACAGTTTTTAGGTCTTATTCCTAATTGTATTAGTATAATTAAATATGCCTAAACGTGCTGCATTCCTAAATATGTCAGATAAAAGACACATCTGTAAGCAAATATATTTTACTTAGAAGGACTCTAATTCTAGCAAAACTGACTTATTATCTTTCTTAAATAATTGTGCTAATTGAATTTGTTTTGTTCTTATTATCTTTGCTTTTAATTTTCCTTGTAAAACTTTGTAACTATAGTCATTAACATTTCTCAGGAGTATGACTTCTAGCAGACAACTTGAATAATATTTTAAAATGATATGTCATTCCCTATAAGATAGATGGGATATGTCATTGATTAGAAGTATCCAGAAGAAATTACAATAGGATTAAGACTTACTCTTAAATCTTTAAGATTTAAGATTGGTGTAACTGACCTTCTGAATGTTCAACAACCAAGGCTTTGAGACCAAAGCTAAGGAGGGTAATGGGCTGACAGGACAGCCAATATTTTGGCCTTTGTTCTCCAAGGTCATCCAGGAAGCAGTGCATAACAGGACTCCTCTGAGAGGGCCATGTAACTCTGGTGAATCACCCAACATCCCAAGCAGGGGGATTGTTGGATCCCAGATGACCAGAGTCAACCAATGTGCATTTTGCTAAAAGGAGGGTCACTAAAGAGGAGACTGCCCTTATGCTGCCAAAGGAAGCCATTTCAAGACAATGGCTCATTCTGGTAGATGACAGAACTGATAAAAATCTGAAGGAGTCAAAAGGCTCTTTAGCTACCCCCCAAAGTAACTCCTCAGAAGCCTTGACTGACCTTAGTTTTAACAGGGAGGTTAACCTTGATTACCCAAAGGAAAATATAACCAGAGATCAAAATAGTTAATGACATTTTTAAAAAGAATAAGATCTTTGTCTCTGCATCCTTAATATTGAGGAGTGTAAAATCTTTGGGGTGTGTGTGAAATGGTGCAGTCATAAGATAGTCAGGGATCACCATAGTATTACTGGGTTTGGGGATGCTGGAGTCTTCTTCTCGAGGTGGTTTCTAGGTTCTTTCTGTCCTGGGCAAAGAATTGGTCAAGCCAAGCACAAACAGTAGCAAAGTTTTATTGATGATAGGAAAAGGAACAGGCTCTGCTAGGTGAGTTTGGGCCGAGTAAAAGTAGAAAAGAAGTCCAACCTACAGCATTGAGGTTGGCCACCATGGTGAAAGGACACAGTGGCAAAAACTCAGTGTGGACTGTCCTCTTTGTATCACTCACTCCTCAGGAGGATGTCAGGTCTGGACCATCCTATGAAAAACTCGCTTGAGTTCTCGTTAGAAGTCCATGTACAGGGCTTTGGGAACTGTCCTGTGCATGTGTCCTGGGATTTTATATATATAT
>NW_022900951.1:100790936-100800969 GCF_012274545.1 Fukomys damarensis
TATGTTTGTTTTGTTTTGTTTTTTTGAGACAGGGTCTCACTATGTAGTTGAGACTGACCTGGAACTCACTGTGTAGCCCAGGCTGGTCTCGAACTCACAGCGATCCTCCTGCCTCAGCCTCCAGAGTGCTGGGATTACAGGTGTGCACCACCATGCCCGGCTATAAGTCCTGGGATTTTATAATTATCAGGTGATGCCTATGTCCCTAGCCAGCTTTGACATACCCTACTCTCCTGTCTCAATAGGGATGTGGAACAGGCAGAATCCTGGCCCCTTAGCTGCTACTCACTAAAAGCATGATTTATATTTTCTTCTGGGATAGCCGGGTACTTAAAAGCCATTTTTATAATGAGCCATCATGACTCTTCAGTTGGGTTGAGAGATGCCCAATATTGGCAACTAAAAGCAGAACAATCTCGACCTTCATTTAGTATCTTTTGTTACTGTAAATTTTGGGTCAATTCACTACTTAGCACTGCATATGGGTATGTTGGTCAGTTAGGAAGTGTTTGTCTAGAAGTTGCTTGGATAAGGTTGCTTAGTTCTGAATTTACAGAATCTCATCCCCTTTCAAGATGGAGGATACCAAAATAAGGGGTTTACAGAGACATTGAGCTACATTCCAAAGCCTGGAGCAATTGTCACAAACCTGTGATCACCTGGGTTCCTTGAAATGTGGAACACCACAAGAGTGAGGCCACCACAGACAGAGACAAGTCTATTCCTGAAAAGAAACCATTCCTCAGCCATAAATCCTCTAGAACTATTATACCAGGACTAAGGTAATGATCAGCTGGAGCGCAGACCACAACTAACCCTTGAAAGCTGGCCTCCCATGTTTGCAGGTAGGCTAGTCTGAGCCCCTGTTCCAGAGTGTAC
The DNA here is from genome assembly GCF_012274545.1 of Fukomys damarensis. NCBI lineage: Eukaryota > Metazoa > Chordata > Mammalia > Rodentia > Bathyergidae > Fukomys > Fukomys damarensis. The sequence continues at coordinate 100,791,816 of NW_022900951.1, forward strand.
CACCTTTAGCTACTCAACATGGAATCCTTTCCTACCTTCCCTATAACTTTCAAATTAAAGCTTCTTTTTACAAATTTTAAAAAACTTTCCCCTTCCAGGTCCTATCTTTAACCTTTGTACATCTGTAGTAACTGAACTCACTTCTGTTCTTCAACTATGCAAATGTCATCTGTGAAAGTTCCTCACGTGGTGACTATGACATAATTGAGAAATGTTACTTCATTTTGGGTTTCCAATCCATGTCTAGGCTTAGCTATTCCCATATCTCTGTCCTACATTCCCAACTGGCTATGGAATATTTTTGTTGGGATATCTTTCTAACACTCCAACACCTAAATTTACTATGTGTACAACTGAACTCACCAACTTACTCCCATTTTTGCCTCCCTGGTTTCTCAATTTCTAGTAATTTTAACAATTTGCTCTGCTATAATTTAATGGTCTGATGTAAGACAATGTCCCATGGTAGGAACTCAGGAGAAAGGAAAACACTTTATTTAATGGGATGGGTTCACCAAGTTATTGCCATTCAAAAAAATGGCTTAATATTATAAGACCTCAACATTTTTAGGAGAAGCTGGACTTAAAAAAAATCTCAAATATTAACATGTAATTCATTAAAAAATTGAGTCCAAACAAGACGTATCTGTGGGCTGATTTTGACCTGTGAGTTGCTCATTTGTAGTATCTGGGCCAGAGAGTTTTTAGACTCATAGTTACAATTCTATTATTTAGGTATTTTTTTAATAATAAGCTTTATTGAGATAGAACTTATATATGATAAAATGTATATTGTTTATATATGCTTGTTTCAGCAAATGTGTACATCTGTATAAACACTACCCCAATAAAGATGAATAATATTTCTTTGTTTCTCTCTGATAAATCCTTCACAACCCACAGCTGCTATCCTGGTTTATACTACTATAATTTAGTGATGCCTGCTATAGACCTTCACAGACATGAAGTCAAACAACGTGCAACTCTTCTATGTCTGGCTTATTTCATTCAGCATAATGTTTTTGAGATTCACTCATGTCCTGTGCATCTTGATAATATGTTCTTTTTATTTACAAGTAGTATGTTATGGATATACTGTACTATAATTTGTCCATTTAGTTTCCTGTTTATAGATATTTTTGAATTATTTCCTATAGAAACTTTAAGTAGAAGTAGAATTAAAATATTACTATAAATGCATAGTTAAAAAAGCCTAGATGTCACTGAACAAATCCCGCTTTTGGTTACAGCTAGCTTTTATTTGAAAGTTAAGTTGTCTTTTCTGTTTAATCCTCCTGTCAATTTCTTCAGCTTAGGTCTTGCACATCCTTAACACATTTATCATTCATATCCATTGTTACCATAAGCCATTAGAATCCACCGCAGAACCATTGTGAACCTAGCAATACTGCACCTCCCAGGAGAGGTACTAGTTCTCGATGGTAGTTCTCACTGTCTGGTTATAACTTTTATAGTTTTGTGTGATACAGAGCATATATCCTGATTAATTAATTAATTATGTAGAAAACCTTACTGGTAAGAGAAATGTCTATTTCCCACTATTATGCTGTAAACCTTATTTAAAATAGAAATAGGACAGTGAGTGAATATACAGATGTTATGTTAACTAGCCTTGAATAATTAGCCAGGTAATCTTTGTGAATGTAAACCGCAAGATGAAATGGAAAACATATCAAATATCGGGATATTTGGTTCAAACATTCAGCATTCATTCAGCAAATATTTATTTGTTCTGATTCATGACATATTATAGATATACTTGAAGTACTTCCTGTACTTGTAAGATCTTAGTCCTCTTTCCTCTTTTCACTAATGATAATCAATATCTTTCATTTGATATGTAACATTTTCATGTATGTACTTTTAATGTATATATTAAAACTGAAAAGATACGTATTTTTCCTTTTTAAAACTTTAAATAAATGGATCATTTTATATTTGTTATTTTATAACTTTTTTTTTTGGTCAACTTAATTTTTCTTTTTTCATTTTCTTTTTGGTACCTGGGATTGAACTCGAGACCTTGTGCTTGCGAGGCAGGTGGAGGAACCACTGAACTAAATCCCTCGCCCTTAGTCAACTTCATTTTTGTGAGGGTTTCCTTGATACCGCTTTACTTAATTCATTTTAACTACTTTGAGTACTGCATTTGATGGAATGAATATACCAACACTTATTCATTCATTCTCCTATTAATCATCACTTAGTGGTTTCTAGATTTTGTTATTGTAAGTAATCCATCAGTGAACATTCGTATGCTGGCCTCCCTATATATCTGTGGTAAATACTCTCTAGGGTTTTCACTGGGTTGTAGGATATGTACGTCTTTCCCTTCCTTCCCACACTTTAGTAGCTTACTTACTACTACTTAGCTTCAGTTTCTTTGAGAATTTATCCTTGTAATATGGTTTAGTTAGACTAAATCAAAATAACAGAAGTGCAAAGTACACAGGATGAAACAAAGTAGAAGTATATTTCTCTAATATAGCAGGCTAGAGTGCAGTTCAGGTAGATGGCTCTGTTCCATTAACCTAGATTTTCTCTAATTTCTCTGAAATTCCCTAGGTCAGCAGCATTCCTAAGAGTAAGTGCTCCCAAGGTGGTGCAGTAGGATACCCAGTTAAATTTGAATTTCACATACACAGTGAATATTCTTAATACAAACATGGCCTGTGGTGTACACACATATATGTACAAATATGCTTTAAATACACAATTTGAACACATGTGTGCATCTATATGTACACGTAACACATAACCACACACTACATGTATATGCATATATTTATATTATATGTAATGTGTGTGCCTGCTAAATTGAGCAACTCTATTCCAGACACAATGCCAGATATGCCACATGCAGAGGAAAAGAGCTTTCTGTAGACTCTGCCATCAGTGGTCCTTTCCCCTCTGGCAGCTGGATGTGCTGGGCTGTTTAGTGACTTACCTCTGATTTTCTAGTGATCCTTGCTTTTCCAGCCTCTTTCATAATTACAGCATTATTTCTTATTATTACAAATCTCTTGTTATGTAATGTTCATAATGATTCAGCTTTCCTGATCAAATCCTGAATAATACAATCTTGCAGATACCTTGTCTAAAGGCCAACTACAAAATTTGAAAACTAAATCAAACAGCGTGCAAGTGTATACGTTTGCATAATGATTATTCAATGTTGAATCATGTAATGTTGCGTCAAGAAATGCCAGGCCAGTGTGCTAAAATTGCTTCACTTCCTCAGGGGATCTTAGTATCAAGGTGAAATGGATTTTCTGTATGTGAGTGCTTTATATTTTCTTTCGGTTCATCAATTGAATAAAGCCTTTCCTATTTTAGTTTGCTGATGTTTAAATTATGATTTTATGGAACTTTTCCTGGAGTTTTAAACTACTTTTATTTCCCTCACTCCCTGCCTTTCTCCCTTGCTTCTTCCCTTCTTTTATTTTTGTTAGAATTTTGACCAAAGAGCCAGTCTTGGAGAATACACAAAATCCAATGTATGTCATCAGCTAAGTTTCTACAATGTTATAGACCTATGAGGAGAGAAAATATAGACAAGATAGAATCAGACAATAAGTGATGAAGTACAGATACAAATTAGCAGGAAAAATTAGGTAATGTGTAGATTGAATTCATTGTATGTCAGCTGCAAGGGGACTCGATTTGGAAAGTACACATAAGGGGGTTTCTTTTGGCATAATGAGATTCCAAAAAGTACTCATCTTGTCCATTGATGTTGCAGAAAGTATCGATATCTCACATTGCAGCCCAAAACTCTCTTCAGTGTACAATTTAAATCCTTTGTGATGGCGACTAAACTGTAGAAAGGTATTATTATTTACATAATGGGTGTCTTTTTGTGGAACTGGGGATTGAGTCCAGGGACACTCCATTGCTTAGCTACATCCCCAACCCTTTTTCATTTTTATTTTGATATGGTCCTGCTAAACTTCCCAGGCTGGTTGCACACTTGGAATCAATCCTGGCCCTTTGGTCTTGGGAGTAGCGAGGATTGCAGTTGTATACCATCAAGACCAAATTCTTTTTAACTCTGGGAAAACTTAGAACTGAGTACAGAAATCATGAAATAAATGAAAGCTATGATAACATAAGTGAAGAAATAGTCTTTTTAGACATTCTAGCTATTTGTATATATTGATTTTAGACATTTAATATGTCCAAGGACTTATTTATTTCACTGAAGAGTATGACCTCAGTAAACATCCATTTTCCTATGTACTATATACCTAAAAAGTACCAATAAACTCAATGAGAAAAAAAAATGTCTATGGAAATTTGATGCATAAAAGCATCAATCAAATTAGCTTTATGATTCCAATTGAGTAACTGATTTTAGAGTTGTGTTTTGGGCTTGAAAGGAAAAGAAAATTCTAAGTTTCCCTAGGTGATGTTGTGCATGTTGGGATCCTTAGGCAGAAGTATGGCAAGTTTGAGCCCAGCCTGGACAACTTATCAAGGCCCTGTCTGAATAAAATAAAAAGGGCTGAGGATGTAGCTCATTGCTCCCTGGGTTCAATCTAAAGCATTGCCAAAACAAACAAACACTACAAAAAACAAAAACAAAATGCTAAATTCCTGAAAAGTATTAGGATGTTTACATAGACAAGATTCATCGCTATTTATACATTTTGTTTATTATATTTACTGGAGTTATTTAAGTACTTGTTTAACTTACTTAATTGTTCAGTGCTTCCTGGGGCATATAAAGTATTTAACAAGAAATATATTTACAAATGTATTTGAAATTGTAAAAGGAAATGTAATCATTATAAATTGCACTGATTAAAAAATAGCATGACATTAGTAAATTTACATAGTTAAAAATCTCTAGGTTTAAAATTTCCTAATTTAAATAAACCAAATTTAAAGAAACTTATGTAATTATAGTCTTTCATATGTGCATGTGTAGAAATCACTTTTAATTGAACTAAGAAATTGTCACTATTACTTCACCCCCCCTTCATATCAGGGATTGAACTCAGGACCTTTGCCAGGCAGGTACAGTACCACTGAGCTACATCCCTGGCCCCCTATTCTATTTTTTAAGTCTTTTTAATTAGCACATATTTGCAGCACATAATGTTTACATTCCTTCTGTGGAGTTGGTACATGCGCACAAACACATCTTTATTCTTTTTTTCAACCCTTTTATCCCTTCCCTTCACCTTTTGATCTCCTTCCCATTTTTTTTCCTCACTGAGTTTATTGGTACATTTTAGGTCTACAGTACAGTTACATTCATCATTGGGATCTTGTACCTCTACATGACAGATCTTGGTTCTCATTTTCCCCCCATACACCTGCTCTCCCTTCATCCACTCCTCGCTTCCCTATTTACAAAAACTTTGTTTGTATTTTTTCACTTTCTCATATTTTTTTCTTTTCCCTTATTTCCTTTCCCCTACCCTCCCCACTTCCCATACATCTTTACCCCTTTTCTTCCTATTTCACATTGTCAATTATACCATTAGGATCTTATTTACAATTATAGTTTTTCACACCAGAGAAATGTCTCCCTGCTTCCTAATATCTTTTATTTTGCCATTTGTTTATGTTTTGAGATTTTCAAATAACAGCAACTATGCAATATTTAAACTTGTGTATCTAATTTATTTCACTTTATGGTCTCAAGGTGCATTCATTTTCCTATAAATGACTCATTTATTTTTCCTTATGACAGAATAGTTAGCACTCCCTTGTGTGTAAATACCACATTTTTTAATCCATTTATCTGTTGATGGACATCTAGGCAATGTCCCAGATTTAGCTATTATGAATTTTGCCGCTATAAACATAAGTCTACATGTACTACTGTAGTACAAAGTCTTTAAATCTTTCAGAAGATACCTAGAAGGGGAATAGCTGGATCAAATGGAATTTCTAATTTTTTTGAAGACTCTCCATACTGATTTCCCTAGTGATTGTACTAATTTACATTTCCATCAACAATGTAGAAGGGTAACCCCCCCACACTTATTTTTGAATAGGAACAAATGCCTCACCATTTGTTCTTATTTGACATCTTGATGATGGACATTCTTTCTTGGGTAAGATAGAATCTCAGTGTTGTTTTACTGTGAGTTTCTGCAATTGTCACTAATGTTGACCATTTTTTCATGTACTTATTGACAATTTGTGTTTCTTATTCATGTTAATTGCCTATTTTTTAAATTGGGCCTTTTATATTGGGAGGTGTTTTTTGGAGTTATTTATATATTCTCCATAGTAATTGTTTGAGAAATAGTTGACAAAAAGATTTTCCCATTGTGTGGGTTTTCTTTTTAGTCCTTTGGTTGTTTCTTTTGCTTTGCAGAATCTTCTTAATTAGATGAGATCCCAGTTGTTGATTCTCCATACTATTTACGGTGCAACTGGGGTTCTGTTTAGACAGTCACTGCCTATGCCTATAACTTCACACGTTTTACCTATTCTGTCTTTCATCAGCTTATTTCTACTTTAACATTTAGTTATTTGATCCATTTTCATTAGTACATATAAGTGATATAGGTCTAGTTGCAATCTGCATGTAGATAGACAGTTTTCCTGAAACCATTTATTAAAGAGGCTATCTTTCCTCCAGTGTATGTTTTTGGTCCTTTGCCAATGGTCAAATAGCCGAAAGTGCTTGAGGTTGTTTCTGTATCCTCTACTTTGTTCCACTGATCCCCATGTTTATTTTTGTTCCAGTACCATGCTGTTTTTAGCACTGTGCATTTGTAATTTAACTTTGTCAGGGATTGTGTTGCCTCTCACTTTTCTCTAATTACTTATGATTGCTTTCACTATTATGGGTCTCTTCTGGTTCCATGTGAATTTCAGGACTATTTTATCCAGCTCTAGTAAGAATGCTATTGGTATTTTGATTGGAATTGCATTAAATATGTGTATTAATTTTGGAAGTATGGCCATTTGGACTATATTGTTTTTGCCTGTCCAGGAACAAGGGATATTTTTTCTATTTTCTGATATCTTCGTAAATCTCCTTTTTGAGTACTGTAGTTTTTGCTGTAGAGGTCTTTTCCTTCCTTAGATGAAAAGGTTTCACTAACCTTAGATAAGTTAATTCCTAAGTATCTAAAATTTCTTGATGCTATTGTAAATGATTTTTTCCTAATTTCTTTCTCAGTGAATTCACCATTAGAGTACAAGAATGCTATTAATTTTTGTGTGTTGATTTTGTATCCTGCTATATTACTGAATTTGGCTACTATTTGGGTCTTCTATATAGAGCATCATGTCATTTGCAAAAATGACAATTAGACTTCTTCCTTTCCTTTCCTTTAATTTCTTTTTCTTGCTTAATTGCTCCAGCTAATATTTCAAATACTATGTTTAACAGGAGGAGTCATAGTGGACATCTTTGTCTCATTCCTCCTTTTATTTTTTTCCCAATTCAATATGACGTTGGCAGTAGGTTTTTAATAAATAGCTTTTATCAGATTAGATAAGGTCTTTGTATAGTAGTTTCTTCAGTGACTTTCTAAAAAGATGTTGGATTTGTCAAAGGCCTTTCCTACATCAATTGAGATGATCATGTAGTTTTTATTCTCACTTCTTTATGTAGTATATTACATTTATTGATCTGTGTATGTTGAAACATCCCTGTGCCCCTGAGATGAATTGTACTTCTTTACGATGTATTATATATTTTGTTATTTTTTTGCATTCTGTTTGCCAGTATCTTGTTGAAGATTTTTACAACTACATTCATTAAAGAGATAGGTCTGTAGTTCTCTTTTTTGGTTGAAACTGAGGTCATGCTAGCTTCCAGGAATGACTTTGGGATTACTCCTTGTCTTTCAGTTTTATTAAGGAGCTTGGAGAGCATTGGTGTTAAATCTTCCCTAAAGTTTTTGTAGAATTCAGCAGTGAATCCATCTAGCCCTGAGATTCTTAAAAGTTACAGCTCCAATTTCATTGCCAGTTATTGAATTATTCACATTTTAAAATTATTCATGGTTCAGTTTTGGTAATTCATATATACCTAGGGATCTATATATCTTCTGGATTCTCTAATTTATTGGCATACAGTTTGTGAAGTGGTTGTTAATAATCTGTTTTATTTTGACAATGCCCATTTTGATTTCAACTTTTTCATTCATTAAGTTTATTGGTACATTTTAGTTATACGATATGATGACATTCATCATTGGTAATTTGTACCTTTACATGCTATATCTTGGTTCTTACCTTTTGCTTATTACCATGCATGCCCTACAACCCCTCCATCCCTCCGTATTTGTAAAGACTTTGTTTTTTCCTTTTCTCATGTTTATTCCTTTCTCTTCTTTCCTTTCCCCCATGCCTCCCACTTGCCCCTCTCCTTTGGATCATTTCTATTTCACATTATCTATTATACATTTTGATCCTTATTTACACTTTCAGTTTTTCACACCAGAGAAACTATTTGGTATTTACACATGTGTGTTATATTTATTTCACTTAACAGTATGGCCTCAATGTGCGTTAAGTTAGCCATAAATGTCTATAGTTTCTCATTCTTTATGGTTGAGTAGTACTCCATTTTATTTAAAAAAAAATATCTTCTTTATCCAGTCTCCTGTTGATGGGCAGTTGGGCTCTTTCCAAGTTTAGCTATTACAAACTGTGTCACTATGAACATGAGTGTGCATATGTTGCTATAGTATGATTCTTTCAATTCTTTTGGGAAGATATCCAGCAGGGGAATAACTGGGTTAAATGGGACCTCTAATTCTAGTCTTTTGAGCTATCTCTATACTGATTTCCACAGTGTTTGCACAGTGATTGCAACCATGAATACTTAAAAATTGTAAATAATTAAATAACCACAGTCTATACTCCAACAAAAAGTGGAAAAGGGTTCCTTTCCTCTCACAGCCCCACCAGCATTTGTTATTAGTTGATTTATTAATAGTAGCCATTCTTTCTAGAGTGAGGTGGAATCTCAGCATTACTTTCATTTGCATCTCTCAAATGACCAGTGATGTTGAATATTTTTTCATGTGTTTATTTGCTGTTTCTACTTCTTTGTCTGAGAAGTGTCTGTTCATTTCAGATGCCCATTTTTGTATTGGGTCTTTAAATTTGGGAGGTCTGATTTTTTTTTAAGTTCTTCATGTATTCTAGTTAG
>NW_022900951.1:100800999-100802181 GCF_012274545.1 Fukomys damarensis
GCTACTGGGGATCGAACTCAGGACCTTGTACTTTTGAGGCAGGTGGCAGCACCACTGAGCTAAATCCCCAGTCCTCTTTATATATTCTAGAAAGTAGACCTTTGTCTGAGGAATAGCTGGTAAATTTTTTTCCCACATTGTGGGATTTCAACTTTTTTATTCCTAATTGCATTGATTTGAGTCTTTCTACTCTTTTGGGGTTAGATTGTGTAAGGGTTTGTCTATTTTGTTTACCTTTTCAAAGAACCAACTCTTTGACATTGATTCTTTGGATTTTTCTTTTGTTCTCAATTTCATTGACTTTGGCTCTGATCTTTATAATTTCCTTCCTCGTATTGGCTTTGGGTTTGGTTTGTTCCTGTTTTTCTCAAACCTTGACGTACATCTTTAGGTTATTTATTTTAGGCTAGGTCTGTTTTGTGATAGGGGCATTCACAACTATAACCTTCCCTCTTAGGACTGCTATCATTATGTCCCATAAGTTCTGGTATGTTGTACTGGCATTGTTATTTAGCTTTAGACTTATTTCTTCTGTAACTCATTGTTTACTTATGAGCTCCCTGAATTTGTATAGTTTCTGTTTCTTTTGTCATTGATGTTTAGTTTTATTGTGCTATGATCTCATAATGTGTACGGTATCTTTTCAATTCTTTTACATTTACTTACGCTTGCTTTATTGGCCAGTATGTGGTCTATTTTGGATAAAGTTCCATATGCTTCTGAGAAGAATGTGTATTCTGTTATTGTTGAGTGGAACACTTTGTAGATATCTATTAAATCCATTTGTTCAAAAGTTTTACTTTATTTTATTTTATTCAGTGGGATGTGAAAAGGAGGAATGAAAACAAGATATAGAGGGTATTACTGAGGAATAAAAGGAAATCAATGGTGTTAGAGAACAGTTGTAGTAAAGAAAGGAACAAGAAATAGAAGAAAAGAGATCAAAATACAGATAATAAAAGATAAGTAGGAATAAAAGAAAAACAATTGAAAAGTGAATAGAGAAAAGGAAAGACCAAGAGTGTTGAGTACCCTTCAGTTTTTATTCTCTCCTTCTGAAACAATAATAAACTCCATCATTCTAATTAATTTATTTCTTGTTAGTTGGAATTGAACCTAGGTCCTTACACATGCTAAGTAAGCACTCTACCACTAAGCTGCAATGTGCCCTCAATTTTTTTT
>NW_022900951.1:100802194-100807714 GCF_012274545.1 Fukomys damarensis
TTTTGAGACAGGGTTTTACTATGTAGTTGAGACTGACCTGGAACTCACTATGTAGCCTAGGTTGGTCTCAAACTCACAGCAATCCTCCTGACTCAGCCTCCTGAGTGCTGGGGTTACAGTGTGCACCACCATGCCAGGCTTCACCCTCAATTTTTAGATATGCAAATAAAGATACTTCCTGATCTTTCTTATAAGAACCTGTGACTATGTAACTAAGGTCTTTATAATGGGATATAAATGGAAGTGATGCCTGAATTTTGCAGATTACTCCCTTCTTCTCTCCTTATTTCTATTGCTTTGAGCATGGATATATGTGGTGGTGTGCCAGCTTGTAATATGCATATGAGATGAACGTTCTGGGGAAGACAAAGAAACAAGACAAAAGAAATCCAGGTCCCTGACACTGGATTCTTGGTTGCTCATGTTGTTTAATCAAACAAATATTGAACTATTCCTTTTGAAATAATTTGTAACTTACAAAAATTTTGTAACAGTAGGATAAATAATTCATATATATATATATATATATATATATATGTGTGTGTGTGAAAGTCTTACATAGCAGTATAATTGTTAAAACCAGGAAATTAATGCTGATAATCTAATCAACATTACTTAAATTTTTCTGATTGACCATGAATGTAATTTTCCTGATCTAGGATACAATCCAAGACCACAAGATGTATTCAATTGTAAAGTCCCTTCGACTACATTAATCTGTGACAGTTGCTGAGTCTGTCTTTGCCTTTTGTGACCCGACACTTTTAAAAAGTCTGCCTTGTTCTTTTGTGGGACACCACTTAATTTGAGTTTGTCTGATAGTTCATCATAATTAAGTTTAGGATATATATTTTGGTGTTAAAATAATACAGATGTGATGTGTCCTCATTGTGTCATATCAGGAGTCTTCCTTTGCACCATCACTGGTAATGTTAGCTTGATCATTTGAGTGTTATTCATGTATTGTTATTGTGTTAAAATATACACACCATAAAATGTATCATTTGAGTACCCAATTCTGTAATATTTAGTACATTTTCAATGTGCATATATCACTCATCTAGTTCCTGAACATTTTATTCATCTCGAAGGGTAAATTTGTACCTATTAAAAGTCACAGTCTAGTCCCTACTATCCAAGCCTTGGGTTACCAGTCACGAATCTGTTTTCTGTGTCCATGGATTTGCCTATTCTGGAATTCACATAAATGGAAACAATATATAGTCTTATGTTTCAAGCTTCTTTATCTTATCATGTTGTTCCAAACTTATCTATGGTGTAGTGTGTATCAGTTCTTTATTTCTTTTTATGGCTGAAGAATATTTCATTGTATTGTATTCTCCATCTTGTTTGCCTATTCATCAACTGATGAACATTTAGGTTATTTCCACTTTAGGCGTATTATAAAAAAACTGCTATAAAATTAATTATATTTTTTGTATATGTATTTTCATTCCTTTGGTATACCTCTATAAGGGGAATAGTTGGGTCACAATGATTAATCTGTATTTAATATTATTGAGAAACCACCGCACTGTTTCCACATTGGTTGCATTTTCATTCCCAGCAAGAATATATGAGGTTGCCCATTTCCCAATATCCTCTCCAACATTTGCTATTTTCTCTTTTTTGACTGTAGCCATCCTACTGGTTATGAGTTAGTATTTTATTGTGGTTTTGATTTGTATTTCTCTATCACTAATGATGTAAAGCAACTTTTATATAGTTTATAATGTCCCTTCTTTGATTTATGATTTTATTAATTTCATTCTCATTTCTTAGTCTAGATGTTTTATACATTTTTTATCATTTTAAAAAAACAACTTTTGATTTCATTGATTTATTTTATTATTTCTCTACTTCCTATTTCATTAATATATGCTTTAAAATTTACTATTTCCTTCCTTCTACTAACTTTGGGCTTAGTTTCTTCTTTTTTTCTCCTCTAATTTCTTACAAAGAAAGGTGGGTTATTAATTTGAGATCTGGGAATATGTTAATTTGTACTTCATTTCTGAAGGATAGTGTTGCCAAATATAGAATTCTTGGTTGACAAATATTTTTTTCTTTCAATACTTTAACTATTTCATTGTACTACTTATGGAATCTATAGTGTCTAAAAAATTGGTTGTTGAGCTTGCTAAAAATTATTTTAGGTATAATGAGCTACTTTATTCCTGATTTCAAGATTCTCCCATTGCCTTTCAACAATTTGAGTATAAAGTGGGTGTAAGTTTCACTGAGTTTATCATAACTGATATTTTTTGAATTTCTTTGATGTTTAGATTCATGCACTTCATCCAATTTGAGAATTTTGGCTACTATTCATTTTCTTTCTGCTCATTTCTCTCTATCCCCTCCTTTGGATATTTCTGTTATCATTGAGTTGGTGTAGTTCAGTGGTGGCGAACCTATGGCATACACGCCGCAGTAGGCGGTTTGCATCGAGTGCTCTAAAAATTTTGCCATCACTGGTATAGTTAATGGTGTCTCACGTGTCCTTTAGATTCTATTCATTTTTCTTCATTACTTTTTTCCTGCTTCTCAGCTTGGATCATTTCAATTTACTCATCTTTAGGCACTTTCATTTATTCTTCTGCCAATTCAAATATGCTGTTAAACTGCTCTAGTGAAATTTTTGTTTCAGTTATTTCTCTTTTAGCCCTGGAATTTCTATTTTGCTTTTCATAATTTCTTTTGCCATATTAGATGGTCTTTATTTAATGACACAGTTTTCTCTTGGTTTTATTTAATTCTTTGTCCATGGTTTTCACTAGTTTTTTTTAGTTGTTGTTGTTGTCATTTAAATATGGAAAGTTTTTTTTAAAGGTAGTACAAATTGATTTAATACAGACAATGTTAAAAATAACTATTCTGTGAAAAATCAAAATTTTATAATAAAATAATTAGATAATAACAATAGTTAATGTACTGTGTACCATAATCTTAAAAGAGTGGCTGAGATGTTACTCAGAGTACATGTCAGAGACACAAAAGAATCTCTCTTACAAAAAAAAGAAACAGATAATAGCACAAATGTTTCTTGTCAAGTATGTTTAAGGTACTTGATTTAAAGTCATTGCCCAGGATATCCATTGTCTAGGATTTCCTCTGGAGTAGTTTCTGTTAATTTCAAGTTTTCCTAGGAACTGACCATATTTTCCTGTTTACAGTATTTGCATGCCTTGTAAATTTTTGTTGAAAACTTTACATTTTGAATAGTATAATGTAATTCTAGAGATCACATTCTCACCCTTTCCTTTGGGGTTTTCTTGCTACATATTTTATTTGTAGTTGTTAGTTTACTGACTTTTCTAAACTATATTCATTAGCTTGGTGTGGTAGCTAGTGTTTTTGAGTTTCTTTAAATGCTTGGAGCCAGAGAAAGAAGAAATATTGCTCTTAGTCTTTTGTTTTTTGACATATGGTCTTTGCATTGGGGCATTCTTTCAAAGTTTAGTAAATAGATTTATAGTGTTTATAACCCTGCTTAAGACTATAAGGCATCCATAAGTGAAAACTTAGAGGGTTTTTGCCCCCTGGCCTTTTCTGTATATGCATTCAGGCTTGGTATCCTTGTGAGTTTCTCAATTCCCCAATATATTTGTAAGCTTTTAGGAGTGTTGGTACCCACACACAGCCCTTTTCCTAACCTCATCCTTCCCGTGCTTCTGTGTCTATTACGTGTCTCCACTATTGTGTCTTGTGATAGTCCTCTGTAGCCATTATTTGTGCATTTACATGACTTTAGCAAATGTTGCCTGCAAAGCTTTTCCAGGACTGGCAATGCACAGTCATGTAATACAAATGCAAGTCCTTCTGCCTGTGCTTTACGGAGTGTCACTGGACAGAGAAATGGACAGCTACAGTTCATTGAGAATAAGTTCTTCATGTTCTTTCTGGTACTAAGAACATAAGATACAAAGTTCAGGCTGCCATCATCAGAGCTTCTGCTGATCTGGGGATTGGAATATGGTAGGGGGACAATTTTTAAAGCTACCTTTCTTAGCACATTGTAGCCACCTTCTTTCTCCTGCAAGCCTTTTGTGGCAGTAACAAGTTTTCAACCAGATTCCACAATTCTGAAAAAATTAATTCTAAAGGCTTTCTCAAGTTCATTAATTATTTTTGTGAAGGGATTTAACACTAGATTTCCCTACTCTGCCATTTTTGGTGATATGATCCTGCCCATTTCTTTTAAACTAAAACTTATTGAGTACCTGGTGTGAATTTTACTTTTACTGTTAATAAAGCAGATTTGTTTCCCAGGTAGTTCTCTCCTCTGATGGCTGACTTGGATTTCTGAGCAGAAAAAATTTATACAATAAATCAGGAGGGCCAGGTTGATTGGCAAGTTTTGTTTTGAGGTGAATTGGATATCTGGCTATGAGATCTCTAAATGAATAATAGGATGGAGAGCCAGGGATTTAGCTCAGTGGTTTGGTGGCCTGCCTTGCAAGCGCGAGGACCTGAGTTCAATCCCAGGTACAAAAAAAAAAAAAAAAAAAAAAAAAAAAAAGTAAAAACCAGAAAAAAAAAAAAAAAAAAAAAAAAAAGTTTGGATATTTCTTTGGGAAACTAGTATATAAAGTAGAACTCTTAGCTTTCCCATAGCAACATTTTTTAATAAAAGTCCTTGCTTTTGTTTTTTGCTTTTTGGTAACTGCCAGTACAAAGTAATTTGGGCAGGGGATTTGGGAGGAATATGGTGGAAGAGACACCATGCAGCTGTTCTGTTTGCAAATCTTCCATTAATCCCCAGTTCAATGCCCCATTTTCTTTTTATTGAGTTTATTGGTACAATCTAGGTATACAATACAATTACATTCATCATTGGGATTCTGTACCTTTACATAATAGGTCTTGATTCTCATTTTTTCCCCTTGTTCCTGCCCTCCCTTCACCCCCTCTTCCCCTCCCCATTTACAAACACTTTATTTTCATTTTTTCAGTTTCTCATATTTTTTTCCTCTCCCTTATTACCTTTCCCCCACCCTTCCTACTTTCCTTACACCTTTAGGCCTTTACTTCCTATTTCACATTATTAATTATCTCATTAGGATCCTGTGTACTGTTATAGTTTTTCACACCAGAGAAACTATTCGGTATTTCAGTTCAAGAAATCTCTGTATGAACATTAAAAATAGGGAATCCTAAAATAAAACCAAAAAGGAAAGTAAAAGAGAAAAGGCAATGATGTAAGATTAAAATAATCCTTAATTCTGAAGATGAAAATGGTCCCTGAACATATTTAAGTTGCTTCTTGCTCTTGTAGTCTTATCTTATTCTTTTTTTTTTGATTATTTAGAGAGTACTTTATTAGTTTCTGTAATCAAACCCACATAGATATGAACTTACATATTTAATACAGTGCATTAACCCTGTACAAATGGAAAAAAAATTAACATTTCTAGACCGACATGGCTGTCAACTTCTGTACAATGCCAACTCAACACAGTAAATTGGGATACCTTTTTCCAAAGTTGACAGCACAGTTAAAGTTTCCAAAAATTCAAATTA
>NW_022900951.1:100808257-100823172 GCF_012274545.1 Fukomys damarensis
GGATACATCAGTCTAGGTTGGAGGTTGTTCTCTTTTAGTACTTGAAATATCTCATTCCAGGCTCTCCGTGCCCCAAGGGTTTGTGTTGAAAAGTCTGCTGTGATTCTGATGGACTTTCCTTTGTATGTGGTTTGTTTCTTTTCTCTTACTGCTTGTAGTATTTTGTTCTTCTGTTGGGTTTCTGGGATCTTGATTATTATATGTCTAGGTGTAGATTTTTTTGATTGTGGCTAGTTGGGGTCCTATATGCCTCACTTATTTGAATGTCAAATTCTTCCCCTTTGTTTGGGAAGTTTTCTGTCATTAATTCTGTGAACAGCTTTTTTAAGTCATTTGTACTTTCTCCTGCTACTTCACGGATTCCTATCAGTCTTATGTTACTCTTTGTATCATCTAGGAGTTGTTTAATCGATTTCTCTTGATCCCCTACTGTTTTTAGGAGACCTCTCTTTTCACAGTCACTGACTGCAATCTTATCTTCTATACCTGAGAGTCTATCTTTGCATTCTTTATTCTGTTGCATACACTTTCAATGGAGTATTTAATCTCCTGGATATCTGTTTGAATCTGTTTTATGGATTCCATTTCTTTCCTATGTTGGGTGTTTATTTTTTCCATTTCTTTCTTATGCTGGGCTTTCATGGCTTCTATCGTGGTCCTGAGTTCATCTATTTTTTTGTCAGTTTCTGTTCTAGAGTCTCGAATCACGACTTTCATTTTGCTCACCATCTCTAAAGTTACCTGCGAAATTATTTCTGTTTTGAATTTTTCTAGAGCCTGATTGATCTGTTTTGTTACTTCCTGTGCTTTGAGATCAGGGTATTCTGGTGGTTCACTATTGGCCTTTTCATTCTCATTTGCCCTACTGTTTGCCATTGGTGAACTGCAAGTCTGTCTTTGTATCTTGCTTACATTTTTTCTCATTTTTCTTTTTCTTTTTGGGTTGTATTTGGTTTAATCTCTGGGTTATCACCCAAAGCTTCTTGATGTAGTTTCGCCCTAGCTCTGGGTCTCTAATGACCCACAGACATTCTTATCTTCATAATATCAGAGAAAACAGCTCATCAAATCAACCACAATCCTTTATCCCAACTGATACAATCAGCAACACATTAAGATCAAGCACAACTTGGAAACTGACGACCTGTGGTAGTCACTAGTCTATCACCCTTAAACCATTTGAATTAAATTGAAATCAAGATGCAGTCCAGAAAATGTCCACAGTGAACAAACTTTTCAATATAACATATTTACCATTTAATGGCTCAGACAGAGCTAGGACGCAAGACCCCTGATCTTGGTTAGCTGATGGCTGAACCCCATAATGCAGACTGACCTCGGGCTGCAAGGCCCAGATTGAGTTCCCCAACCTTCTGAATGGTTGAACTCCACACCGTTCTACTACAGGTTTCCCACGCCCTTTCTGTAAAGATGTTCAAAGTTGGGAACTCAGAAAAATACCCTTTATGACAACCTCTGCCTCTGCAGAGTGGGTCCAAAGACTGGCACAATCAGGAGGTGTGACAGTGCATGGGGGGGTAAGGGGAATTATGGTGGTTCAGGGGTGCCCGTGTGGCTACCTTCGATGGTGGTTCCACCCCCTAATGTCCCATTTTCTTACCTGTTAATTTCTATACTTGTTAACTCAGAGTCCAGAGTATCTCCAGGATTCTGTCAGAAAGGCTGGATCCCATCTCTTGTAGCTTCTTCCAAACATAGTCTAGGCTGTGGTTTTATCCATGTCTCATCTTCTAAGTAGCTCACATCTACTTTCCTTCTTCCAGAAATGTGTTGAGATCTCCATTGCTGGCATTCTCCTCAATTTCTGTCTTGTGTTTTAACTCTTAAAATTTTATTCCTTTATGTAGTGGTGTAATTTTATTTTAATGAAGTCTAGGAGGGATTAGGAGCAATGTAGTTAATTTTTTTAAACAATCTTGTGCTAGGCTCAAGAAATAGTTTTACACACTGGGGACATATACATGAATGAAACTTATCTCATGATAATTGGGTGGGGCAATGGTGGTCTCATCATGTAGTGGTTGATACAGTCTTATACAATGGATACTAAAATGGCACATTTTCTGTTGTCTGAGTTTTAGATGAGGACCCAAAGCTAAAAACAAAGGGTATTAACACATTCACAATGGAACTGTAATTTGTGTGTTTCACTGCCAAGTAGCTCCAATTTAATTTGAATGTTTTGCTGCCCTGTGGCTCTAATTTGAATTCAATTGTCTGATGTTATATAGCTAACCTGTGTATACTCTTTTGTGAATATAAGATGCTAAAAAAAAGCCCAGTCATTGTTTTTTTCATGGCTAGATTATTATTAAGTACAATTTTCTTTTATTATTAATTTCTTGTTACTTGGTAATTCTTCTCATATTCATTTGGGATTTTCATTTGTAAGTAATGTATAATTTTGTATAAATGTATGTATATTATAACCTAGTCATTTTTCCATTTTGAGTATTTCAATTTTGTAATTTTTTTTATTACAGTGTCAAACACACAAAATGGATCTTTCAGCAGATGAATCTGTAATTATATCTCATCAAAGGAAAAGGTCACGATCTGTCTATTCTCTTCAGATGAAGATGCATTAGAGTTAGATGAATGTAATCCTGTGGCCAATATATTCAATGAACACAGTATGAATTTGGATATGAATGTAGAAGATTAAGAGGAAGAATAACAAACAACAACAGAAAGAAATGTGATAGAACTTGAGCACTTAGAGCTGTGAAGTATAGAATTTATTATTATTATTATTATTATTTTGGGTACTGGGGATCAAATGCTCCTTGCACTTGAGAGGCAGGCAGTGGAACCACTGAGCTAAGTCCCCGACCCTTATAGAACTTATAATAAGAATTAACTGCAGTATCCTTTTGTATTATATAAATTATTCATATCTGATAATATACTCAAAATTATAGTTGAAGAAATAAATAGATATGCCATGCAGTGTAGCTTTCGTGCAAAAAGATGAAAACTTCAGCAGTGCTCAGAATCTGTTACAATCAGCAAGATGAAAATTTGTATAGGTATATTATTAATCATGGTGATAGGTCCATTAGCAGATAATAGATTGTATTGGCCTGAAAATAATGTGTATGCCAATTGGTGTAATAAAGAATGCCATGTAATATGATTCTTTTTTAGCTATTTATGAACTGTTTACATTTCTCTGATGATACCCCATGTAGAACTAAGGATCTGTTGAATAAATTTAGAAAAATTGTGGAATAAATTATTGGTACATTCATAAATGCAGTATAACATGGAAAAATATAGTGATAGATGATAGCATGATTTTATGGTGAGGATGCCTTCATTTTTCCAAGACAGCAAAGGAAAATGGCCCAAATATGGGATAAAACTATATAAATTTGTTTTGCCTAATGGTTAAACCTATAATTTAAATGTCTATGCTGGAAAAAGTGCAAACCCTTCAGTGCATGGGCATTCTTATAACGTTATTTTGAAATTAATGAATGGCTTATTATTTGAACACTACAGATTATATGCAGATAGTTTACGCAAGTAAAACTCTAGCAAAAAGATCTTTTACAAGAAGTGTGTTTTTGCAGAACAGTACAGCCAGATAGACAATTTTTGCCACTACAATCAAAGAAAAAGCAGAAACATAGTGAAATCATAAATTCTGAAAATCATTCTGGTATAAAATTTGTTAAACAGATTGATAAAAGAACGATTTGTACATTAATGACTTATAAAAGTTATACATGCACATTGATTGACTACCTTGAAATATAAAACCTGATCTTGTCTTTGGTTATAATAATGCAAAGGAAAGCCTTGATTTAGCAGATCAGCTATCATCATATTACAGTTCCTTAAGGAAATAAATTTGTTGATTATTGTAATAATTTTTATTTGTTTTTTGTTTGTTTGTTTTTTAAGAGAGGGTCTCACTATTTAGTTGAGGCTGGTCTCAAACTCACAGCGATCGTCCTGCCTCAGCCTCCCAAGCGCTGGGATCACAGGCGTGTGCCACCATGCCCAGTCTGTAATAATTTTTAAATTGGTATGAATAGTATTTAATCAATATTTATACTTGGGCAGTAATTATTCAAATTCAAGCAACAAACTAGATTCAGTCCTATTTTTAAATGTTTTATTAATTTTATTAGTAAAAATATGATTAAAAATGATTAGGTCTGTTTGTATTACCAGTGGTACAAGCTGCTGATGGGCCAGTCATGTATGTATCACCAATGGTTCAAGCTGTTGGAACGTAGTAAGAGCTTAAATATTCGAAAGAAGGATGACACACAACGCCTGTATAGACTTGCAAAAGCATGGCTTTTAAAGCATGGTTTGTAGCCAGTACTTATGCCATTATTTACTTTGGACATATATAGGAGAAGCAAGGGATTTATTGAGAAGAATGTGGCAAGAGAGGATAGTTTTAAAGAGAAGCATGGAAATGCTATAAAGCTCTCCTCATAAAGGAGCAAAGGAGGAGATTCTCACTCAAGTGGGATGGTGCTACATAGAACCACTCCAAGAACTTCACATGTGTTCCCTGGGAATTGACATTTGCAGCAGTGGGAAACTGATTCACAACTGAAAGTCAGTTCTAAAGGTAAGAAACTATGGTGAAAGCAGGCTATGACAACAGGAGAAGGGAGAGGGAGGGGGAGAGAGGGAGAGAGAGGGAGGGAGGGAGGGGGAGAGAGAGAGAGAAAGAGAGATGCATTTGTAGGGAGCTGTACATTTCAATGTATGGATACAGCTTTCTGTGTCCCAGGGGCTAAATACAGTCTCTTGGTAGGAAGTAGGAAAAGTTGGATATCTTATACGAGGTCTCCCCTGAGAATTGCTCAGTGGTATGAAGTGAGTCCATCAAAGGGATGGACCAGTAGAAACACAGGACAGAGCAAGTGAAAGAAACTGGCTAGGGAAACTTTCCCAGGACAAGGAAACTGCAAATGAGAGATCTCCAGTGACAAGCAGCTCCAAGGAATCCTCTAGGGAGTGTTCACTCTGAACACCTGCCATGCTCTGCAGTCAGTGCCAGGTTAAAAATGAATCCATCCAGGAAAGCTCTCACCTCTTATTTTTAGCCCTTCCCATTGTTCTAACCCTGGGGTCATGTTGATAGGCAGCATAGTGTGTGTGTGTGTGTGTGTGTTGCAAGAAAGAGATAGGAAGAAGAACTCGTTCTTCTTCCTATCTAAATTAGAGAACGTGACCATGTTCTCTAATTTTCCCCTACTACAAGTTTCCCCTACTACAAGTTTGATTTAGACTTGAGATGGAGGAGGTATGAAACCTAGAAATGGGCAATAAATTGAAACTGTAATATATTAGACTGGAGTATAATTTTAAATGCCTAAAAACAAGACTGTTTTTTAAAATCTGAGCATTACTGAAAAAAGTATAAAATCTGCCTGAAATTTCATGAAATGGTGAAGAAAAATGATTCCACAGAGCTTTTGGTGTGAAGCAGTGGTGTGAAAGAATTATATTGCTTCTTGGTTCCACCTTACTGTGTCTAGCTTACTCAATAAACTAGTTCATATAAGGCCACACTATTATTACATAGTCAAGGTTCAGTGAGTAGAGAGCACATAGGAGAATGTAATAAATTCTTCCCAGAGAGGCTAGGGAAGGCCTGTTAACCTTCTCTCAGGGGAGATGCTGCTTGAGCTTCATCTTAAAGAGCAAGGAGGAATTTGTCAGTGGAGGGTGACCAGCGATTCCAGGAAGAGGGAACAGTCTGTATATGGTCAAATGTACGTGGTCAATTGCATGTGGTTTTGTGATGCTGAATTACTGTAGGGTAACCTGCTGTTGGCTTGGGGAGCAGGTGGGAGAATATTTAAAATTCTGCTTGGGAAATGTTTTTTTTTTTTCTGGCAGTGACAGAAGTTCTAAAGATCCAAATATTATAAATAGGGGAGTTACATGATCATGTTTGCTTTTAAAAAAATCACTCTGGTGGATGGGTTGGTGAGGATTATGGAGATTAGTAAATAAGACCAGGTTAAAACTGCCCCAGGCAAGAAGAGTTTTACATTATCTAAAAATATCCTAATAACAGAATGATTTACTTTTAAAAATCTTTTTTTCTACATACCATACAGTAGAACTCTCAGATTCAGACTAGGATTTTGACTTGTATGGGCTTGTGCTGTTAACTTCAGGAATAGGCAGCTATCTCTTTTAGCACCAGGCCTCTTAAGAATTCACTAAAGTGAACTTGTTCTAAGGCAGTGCTTCATAACCTATTAACCCATTAATAGAATTCATTGGATCTATGAACTTGGACAAGAAAGCAATCATATCTTTGAAACTTAGCATTTCTTCCCAAGTATGAACATAGACAACAAACCATAATATTGTCAGCAATATCAGTATTTCTGTCATGGATAGAAATAGATGTCTATATCAAATTATAATATTTTCAGACATCTCAAAACATTTTTTAATCACGTACTAATTTATGGTGCTAGATCTGCTGCACATATTTAATGTGTTAATAAAAAGATTATACATTGTAATTTATGATTTGCCTTAAAAATAGTGTGGTTACTATATTTCAATATAACAGGTTTCTTTTTTTAAAGCCCATATATATTTTATGTACTTCAGAACAATATTCTGAGTAAGAATCCTCCGGGTTTACCAGACTGAAAAAGGAATGCACGCACAAAAAAGGTTGGGTACACTTGTCTTTTTTCAGTGTTTAAAAAATTTTTAAATAAAATAATTATATAGATGAATGGTATTATTGTGATATTTCCTTGTGTGCATGTCTACCTCTATCCCCCTATACCCTTCTAATTCCCTGGTAATTGCTCTTCTTTTAGGTTTATTTATTTATGCACATATATTTATAAATATTTAAAGAAATATTCTCTTGGTTCAATTTTGGTAGGTTATACGTGTCCAGAAATTTGTTCATTTCTCATACATGTATACATTCATTAATGAATGTGTTGCCCAGGCTGGCCTCAGTCTTGTGATCCTCCTGCCCTAGCAAGTTGAGTAGCTTGAAGTACAGGTGTGTGTCACCATGCCTGGCTTACTTTTTCATTTTAGTTTTTACATATGAAAGAGAACACGTGACACTTGCTTTCTGTATCTGACGCATTTCACATAACATGATGTTCTCAAATTCCATTCATTTTGCACAAATGACAAGATTTCACTCTTTTTCATGGCTACACATAATATACCACATTTTCTTTATGCATGTGTTTATGGGCAGCTAGGCTGATTCTATACCTTACCTATTATGAAAAATGCTGCTATGAACATGAGCATGCATACTGTTATTTTGTAATAATGCTATTATTAATAATAATGCATATTAACTATTATTTTGTAATTGTAGTGGTCTTTTACTTCCTTAGTTCAGTTTATTCCTGGGGTTTTGAAAATCTTTTTTATTTATATATGTGCTATTATGAGCAGGATCTCTGTATTGATTTCTTTCTTAACAAATTCATTGTTGGTAAATAAAAATATTACTTACTTTTGTGTGTTGATTTGTATCCTGCTATTTTACCAAAGCTATCAATGCTAATAGTCTTTAGGGTTTTTTAATATATAGAATCATATCATCTATAAGCAGAGATAATTAGACTTCCTATTTGTATACTTATTGTTTTATTCTCTTGCCTAAATGCTCTAGCTAAAATTTCTCGTGTTTAATGGGATCAGTAAGAGTGAATACCTTTGTCTGATTCATGTTTTCAATTTTTCCTCATTCAATATGGTGTTATGAGTCTGTCATATTTGGCCTTTTTTATGCTGAGATGTGATCTTTCTGTACCTACTTTGTTTAAGGCTTTTATCATGAAGAATTGTTGAAATTTATCAAATGTGTTTTTCTGTATCTGCTGAAAATATCATATAATTTTATCA
Organism: Fukomys damarensis; assembly: GCF_012274545.1. NCBI lineage: Eukaryota > Metazoa > Chordata > Mammalia > Rodentia > Bathyergidae > Fukomys > Fukomys damarensis. Next base: position 100,816,163 of record NW_022900951.1, read on the forward strand.
TTCATTTTATTTATGTGATGTGTATGCCATTGATTTGTGGATGTTGAACCATCTTTTCATCCCTGGAATTAAACCAACTTGATCATGATGCATGATCCTATATATGTGCTGTTATAGTCAATTTGATGGTATTCTATTGAGTATTTTTGCATTTATATTCATCAGGGAGATTGATCTATAGTTTTTTTTTTTTGTATCCTTGTCAGGGTTTGGTTGCAGGTTAATGCTAGCCTCATAAACTGAGCTTGGAAGGATTCTATGTAACATTTTGAGAAACATTGGTGTTAGTTCTTTAAAAGTTAGGTAAAATCCAGAATTGAAGATATCCAGTTCTGGGCTTTTCTTTGTCGATAGTCTTTTTCAATTGGTCTAGTCAGGTTTTTGAATATTCTCTTGGATCAATTTTGGTAGGTTATATGTGTCCAGATATTTGTTCATTTCTTCTATATTTTCCAACTACTGAACATGTAGCTTTTCAAATAATTTCCAATGAACTTTAGAATTTCTATGGTAATATCTCCTTTGTCATATCTACTTATATTTATTTATGTCTTCTCTCTCTTTTCTTGATTAGTGTAAAGGTCTTTATATTTTTAAAGAACCAACTTTTTGTTTCATTGATTGTATTGTTCTTTTAGTCTCTATGTCGTTTATTTCTTCTCATCTCTATTATTTATTTTCTAATACTGATTTTGGTTTTAGTTTGTTCTGCTTTCCTCAGGCCTTGAAATACACCATAAGGTTATTTACTTGAGATTTTCCTATTTTTCTGATGTGAGACTCATTGCTATAAACTTCTCTCTTGCTACTGAGTTTGCTGCATCCCACATGTGTTAGTATTTTGTATTACTATTTCCTTCCATTTTAAGGAACTAAAAAAAGTTTCCCTGAACTCAATTTCTTCAATGTGCATTGTTCAATTTCCATGTATATGCATAATTTTTAAAGTTTCTTTTGCTGTGGACTTCTAGTTTCATGCCATTGTAAACAGAAAATATGTAGAATATCATTGCAATATTTTGAATTTGTTAAGACTTGTTTATGGCCTATTATATGGTCCATTCTAGAAAAAGTTTCATGTGCTGAAAAGAATATGAATAACAGCTGTGGAATAAAATATTCTGTAGGTGTCTGTTAAGTCCATTTGATCTGTAGTGTAATTTAACCCTCGTATTCCTTTGATTTTTCTCTTGGATGATCTATTCATCATTGAGAGTGGGGTATTGAAATCTCCCACTATTATTGTACAGGAGCCCATCTCTCCTTTTAGGTCTAACAGTGTTCACTTTTTAAAAAATGGATGTCCTGATATTTGACCATATATATTTATAATTTTATATATTTTTGAATTTATCCCTTGATCTTTATATAGTCTCCGTTTTGTACCTTCTTACTGCTTTTGTCTTAAATTGTATTTTGTCATATGTAACTACAACTTCTTTTAGGTTTCATTTGCTTATAAAATCATTTTGCTGCCTTTCACTTTCAGTCTGTTCTTAAACATCTTTTTGTAAGGCTTGGCTAATGGGAAGGAATTTCTTTAATTTATGCTTTACTTTTGGACAGTTTTTATATCTGTTTGATTGTGAATAATAGCCTTACTGGGCATCGTAATCTTAGTTGGCAGTATTTTCTTTCAGGACTTGAAAAACACCATTCCACACTCTCCCAGCTTTTATGATTTCTGCTGAAAATTTGCTGTTAGTGTAATGATTTTCCATTTAAATATGACTTGGTGTTTCACTCTTGCATATTTAAAAAGTCTTTTACACTGTCTCATACTTTTGACAGTTTGACTATAATCTCTCATGACTAAGATATTTTCTGGTAATATCTATTTGGGTTTCCAAAGGCCTTCTGTACCCGAATGTCCATTTCTTTCCCAAGATAAGGAAGATTTCTGCTATTATTTCATTGAACAGGTTTTCTATGCCCTTAAACTTTTACTTCTTCTTCAGTTATGCTGACACTGGGAACACTTGATCTTTTAATGGTATTCCACACATCTTGAATTCTCTCTTCATTCCTTTTTTTCTTTATTTCTGTCTGTAATATTTTGAAAGTCCTGACTCCAAGATCCAGTATTTTTCCTTCCAGTTGATCCAGACTGTTGTTGAGAATATCAAACTGAATTTTTAAGTGACTTATAGAGCTTTTTAGTTCCAAGATTCCTGATTCTTTTTCAACATTTCTATATCATTGCTGAAATTCTCACTCATATGCTAAAGTTATTTTATTTGTCTGGTTATCCATAGTCTCTTGTATTTCACTGAGCTTTTAAAAATCATTATTTTGAAATATCTTTCAGGCATTTCATGCAGTTCAGTATCTTTGGAATATGTTACTAGAGAGTTATGCACTTTAAGGAATGTCCTATTTTTTCATATTTCTTGTGTTTCTCTGTTGAGATTTTTGCATCTTTTGGGATGGATATCTCTGTGGCTTTTTTTTTAGGTGGCCTTTTTAGTAAGAAGCTTTCTACTAAGCAGCTTTCTACTTGTGATGTGTTTTAGGGTATTTCTAGATCTTTGTAGGCTGTTTGTCCTGGGGTAATGTGCAGGCAAGCGTACATCTCCATTTATTTTTAGCTGTAGTGCACATAAAGTATTGAGGTGCAGAAGAGCATGGTTAAAGCTGAATAAAACTCCTCTCTGCTGAGCTGCACGCAGGAATGAGCAAGAGAAAATCCAGCAAGCACCACAAGTTTTCTTTCTGGAGTTTCTTAGGCTACATGCCCTGGGGCATGTCAAAAATTGGAGCTGCAACACTTGCTTGAGAACCACTATAGGACCCTGCAGACGGTAGGGAGCCATGGAACCAGCGAGTGCTACACTGAAAAAGGGGTGGGGAGAACCTTGTGGGTTTACATCTTCAGTCCTGGCACTCCTGTTAAACCTCTTATGAATGGCCACACCCTAGCCTCAGAGAAGTGCCGCTTCTGGTCTCCACAGTGTAGCACTCTGGGTTTGTTTCAGAGTCACTCCATGGAGCCACATCTGCTGAGACAGTGCAGCGGAATGTGGGTAGGTTCAGAAGATAGGGATACACTGGGTGTTCTGATCCCTAGAGAAGTCCAAACTCAGATAATGGGACCCTTCTTGAGTGGCTCTTGACCACAGTATCCAGGTCGTTTGCTGGTACATGTAATGAATTTTCTGCAGAGCTACCTCACTATGAAGACCCTAGGTATTTTATCTATTTAGGGTGTAAGTCCATAAGGTATCAGCATCTGTCCTGACAGAACTTGCTGAAATTCTGCCTTTCACATTTACCTCTGCAGAAGCTAGACACCCCCCGCCCCCTTAGCTGTGGAGCTGTGGTGGTTGGTGCTGAGTATTTTATTTTTCTGGTTATTTTTTAGTCTGAAGTCTTTGGATTTCTACTGTCAAGTTCCAGTGTTCTCCTATCATCACTCACCTCCACATGCCGCTACAAACCTGTTGTTTAGGCCTATCACCACGGTGGAGCAGGTGAGTTTTCAGTGCTGCTATTTTGCTATCTTGCTTCCTCTCTTGGTTGGAACTTCTGTTTAAGGAAACTATAATCACACAAGATTGTCTTCCTCTCCATATCTAAGCGAGACTGAGTAGTTTGTGATGAAAAGTTATTCCTGCATGCTCCTGATAAGGAAGTCTTTAGTTTACTCATATTTTACATTTTTCCTCCTTTCACTGAAAAAAGATAATATAGTATATGACGATTAAACTTTCCTCTTTTTTTTTGGTTTTTGGTTTTTTGACACAGGGTCTCACTATATAGTTGAGACTGACCTGGAACTCACTATGTAGCCCAGCCTGGTCTCGAACTCACAGAGATCCTCCTGCCTCAGCCTCCTGAATGCTGGAATCACAGGCATGCGCCACCACGTGCAGCTAAAGTTTCCTTTTTAATTTAAAAAATTTTTAGTATATATTTGCAGTATATAACAATTACATCCATCCTGGGGCATTGGTACATATACATAACATATCTAAAATATTTTTATTCCCCTTCCCTTAACTTCACCCCTCCATTTCTTGGTGATTAATCTTGATTGCCAATTTAATTGGGTTGAGAAATGCCAAGCAAGTAAGTGCATTTCTGAGTGTGTCTGTGAGGGTATTTCCAGAATGGATTAGAATGTAGGACAGCAAACTGAGGGGCACAGCACACTCTAAATGTGGGCAGCACCATCCAGTAGAGTGGGGGCCCAAATGGATCAAAAGAAGAAGGAGGAAGCCCAGAAACACAGGCTCTGTCCCTTTGTCTGCTTTCTGGCTGCCGTGAAGTGAGCAGGTTTCCTCTGCCTTCCTCCATCTTGCTTTGCCCTTACCTCAGGCTCACAGTAATAGAACCAACCAACAATAGGCTGTAACCTCTGAAACTGTGAGACAAAGTATTTCTTCCTTTTCATGGTATATCTCAGATATTTTGTCACAGTTATGGAAAGCTGTCCAACACAGAATGTAAGCAGTCTTCTCCCCTACTTTTCAGTAGAACACTGTGCAGATTTGATGTCTGCAGACACCAGTGCCTCAGCTGCAATTAGGCAGTGAGGACCCTAATCAGAGATGGCAAGAGACGCCCGGTGGGGGTTAGTGGTGGTTGCCATGATTTCCAGCTAAGGCAGTGGAGAGGGGATGTTAAGTAGAAAGAAGAAAAATTAGTAACAGTGTAGTAGCTGATTGGATAGATTGTGCTAATAGGTAATGCGCACTCTCCAGGAGTGCCTGAAAACTGTCTGAAAGAATTTTTTTTGTCTGAAGAAGTCTCAAAGACATTAGGGTTTTGGTGTATTGCATGCAAGAACCAGCAAATTTTGTTGCTGATTATATTGAAGAGAAGTCCTATAATATCTAAAGGCTGAAGAAGCCCAAAGACATTTGGGTTCCACCATCATTTGTCATGGGAACAACAGGCATCCCATTGGTTTTATTATTTGTTATATCAAAGTGAAAAAAGTGAACTCTCATTTTCATATTCAATATTCCATTAGTGAGACACGCTTTATATGTCTTCACAAAACTATTTTATGACTTCAGAATAACTGCAGAGGTTGAGAGCATATTTCCCCCAGTATTTGCTTTAGAGCTCAGTTTAGTAAAATCAGTTCACAGCTTCCAGAACAAATCTTTGTCTTGAACAGTAGTATCATCAGTGACATTAATGTACACTTGAATGGCACAAGTGCCAGGTGTTTCAACTTAGCCTCAATCGGTTTACAACTAAGCTGCCAGTAGTTTGCTGTTGGTTTAGAAAAAAAAAATTGTTCGTTTCATATACAGAAAAGGAATTCCATAATCCCTTGGGTGTAGATGTACCTTGGGAATGCTCCCTTTACAAATGCTGAGTTTACCCTCAATGGTGTCCATTGAGATTCGTCAACCATAAATTGAGGTTCCTTGAATTACAAATGGAGAGTATTCTTTAAAGTAGGCCATGGCATTAAATAAGATTACACATGACAAATGCTTAGAATAGTGCTTGTTGTCACAGGGTGCTTGATAAATGTTAGCTCTCCTCATTCTCACATTGATTTGAACATCCACCACGAGCTGCTGTCCTATATAGATTATATATGTGAGCAGAGAGGCAAGGAAAGAACTAGAGAGACAAAGAAAATGTCCTAACTTACATGGGTGCTGGCTTTCATGGTTGTAAATTTCAATAGAAAAGAAGATGAAATAGAGTAAGTTAGTTTGGTAATGGCTTTGTTTAGGAAAGTGTTTTTCGAACGCCTTTCTGTGGCGGATTAGCCCTGTGAGATCCCTAGGAGAAAAATGTTACCTCACCAATCTTTCAAAAAATTTTATAGTATTGGGGTTTGAACTCAGGGCCTTTATACTGAGCTACATTTTCAGTCTTTTTTTATATTTTCAGACAAGGTTTTGCTAAATTGCTCAGGCTGGGATCAAACTTGTGATTGTCATGTGTGAGCCTCTCAGAGTACTGGATTGCAGGTGTGTGCCATCACACTGGGCTGCAAAATATGACCAATTTCTTCTCCAGGACTTCAGGCAGCTCTAGATGAATTTCTTCCTTCACCTTACCGTTCAGGGTCATATATCCTTTAGAACATTAAGTGGAGCAATATTCCAGAAAATAGTTATTTAATTTTAAAATTCAGTTTGAGAAAGTTCCTTGATCATGTCACTCCCTTTTCTCATACTTATTAATATTTATTGTTCTACATTCAAAGAGGTGTCTTACCAGTGATAGTTACTTTTTTTTCTCTTCAGAGAATGGAGGTTCCAGTTAGTCTCTTCCCAGGCAGTCAGAAGGGCATCGTGGAGTAATATTTGAGAGACTGTCTCAGGTTTACAGATGTTCATCAGTTAGCTCTGCAGAGGTCTTTAGAGAGAATGGGCCAACTCTGTGAGAAGTCCAAAGAGCTTCAACTTCTTTGTCTTGAAATTTGGAATTAGGAGGATTGGTCAAGGTAGAGAAGGTGGCCCTTTTCTAAGTTTAAATTCTAATGTCAGGAAAGGACCATATAGGGCCTCTGAAATAATGTTAACAAAAATTTAAGGAGAGATCTGTCTGGTGGGCTAGCCCTGATGCTGAGGAGAGGGGAAGGAAGGGGATGATGGTAGGGCCAACTATACAATTTGTGTCACCTAGTGCAAGATGCTAATGTGGGGTCCCTTATTAAAAATCCTTAGGAATTCAAGACACCAGTAGGAGAACATGACACCAAAGGTGAGACTCCACAAATTTACACTCTTGAAGAGTGCCCTTGATTGTCATCTGGGTTTCAGTGGCTGTGCACAAAAGAATGGCTCTAGCTCTGGCTTGTCTAGAGCTGGCTGAAGTCCTAGAGAACTAATTGGTCATGAACTGAAATTGCTGGTCACTGAGCTGTAATAAGATGCATTGAGGTCAATTTCCTTGCGATAGTGATCTAGTAGTTTTTTCTATCACTGCTATAAAAAACTACCACAAACTGGACTGTAACATACAAAACATGCCTAAATCTTAGGCATGCAGCTTGATGAATTTTTACATAAATTATATATATATATATATACACA
>NW_022900951.1:100823289-100850292 GCF_012274545.1 Fukomys damarensis
TGCCTAAATCAGGCATGCAGCTTGATGAATTTTTACATATATTATATATATATATATATACACACACACACACACACACACACATATATATTTAGTTTGTAAATATACACTGTGTAAGCACAACTCAGATCAAAATATAAAGTATGCCCAGCACCTCAGAAGGATCTCATACGTCCCTTCATACAATATCCATACCCTACAGGAAACTATTAGTCTGTCTTCTATTATTGTATTGGCTATCTGTTAAAGCCTTCCAAAATTTGGTGGTGAAAAATAACATTTTATTTGCTCATAGTTCAGTGGGTCAGAAGTTTAGGCTGAGATCAGCTGAGCAATTATGCTGGTCTTATCTGGGGTCGTTCATGTGTCGTCATTTGACTTGGCTTGGCTGGTCTATGCATGTCTGGTGGTTGATGCTCACTATCAGGTTTCCTGCTTTCTCTCCATATGGATCTGTCCTTTAAAGGATAGACTGAGATGCTTTACATACAGATCTCAGAGCAGCAAGAGAGGCAGCAACAGAGTGCTCACAAGTTGTATAATATCATTTCTGGGGTATTCTATTGGTCAAAGCAAATCACAGGGCCATCTCAGATTCTAGGGGCGGAGCATAAATTCTATCTACTTGATGGTAGAAGCTACAAAATGGTTGTGCCCCATTTTAAAAATCCACTTCAGTTTCCCATATATGAGTTTTACCAGTTCTTTAATGTCATAGAAATGTGATCATACTGAATGTGCCCTTGTGTCTGATTGTCTCACTTAGCATTATGTATGTGAGATTCAGTGATGTTTTTGTATGTTGCAATAGTTTGTTCATTTTTATTGGTACTGCTCCTATTCTATTGTATAAATGTATCACAATCTATTTTTCTACTCTAACATTGATGAGCATTTAACTTGTTTCTAGTTTGCAGCTATCATAAGTAAAGCTTAATCTTAAGTAAACACAGTCTACTTACAGAAACTAAGCACCTAATATTTGTTTATTGTTTTTAACTAATGTATAGATTTTATTCAGATTTCATCAGTTGTTTTCCAGTATCCAATTCAGGATATCATATTCAGTTGTCTTGTTTTTGTCTTCTCCAATCTGTCATAGTTTCTCAGTCTTTCCTCGCTTTTCATGATTTTGCTGATCTTTTTTTCTTTTTTTTTTGAGACAGTCTCATTATGAAATTCAGGATGGCCTTGAGCTAATGGCAATCCTGCTGCCTCAGCCTCACTATTGCTAGGATTATAGATTGGTGCCATCATGCCCAGCTGACTCTGCTGATTTTGAATGGTCAGATATTTTAGCCTGTTCCCCAGTTTTTGATGGTTATGGAATTTGGGAAAGAACATAGAGTTAAATTACCCATCGTTCCAATTTTAGTATATGTGCTGCCAAAGTGAGCACTAAATTACCCATCTAATCCCTTCAGATCAGGCGGTATATGAGTCCTACATGACTTATCATTGGCAATAATAACTCTGAGCACTTGGTTAAGATGGAGTCTGCCAAGTTCCTTCACTATGAAGTTACTGTTTTTCCATTTCCATACTTTAGTTTTTGGAACTGTCATTAAAGCCAGCTCAAATGCAAGGAGTGGTAGTTGTGTGCATTTTATTTCAAATTATTTTGCATATGAGTTTTGTACACTCAGTATATGTTTTATTACTTATATAAGTATAAAGTTAATAGATGTTTACATTGTTATGGTACAATCCAATATTATCATTGTCTGCTCAAATTTTACAATGAAAAAAATTGAACTAAGGGAAAATATATAGAATACTGAATAAAAATATAATTGTTTTAAGGCACACATAAGTAATGTGAACATGACCTGGACCATAAAGACAGGCTTAATGCATTTCAAATAATTGAAATCAGAGAATGTTTTAGAACTTCTATGTGATTTAAATTAGAAATTAATAATAAAATATATTCAAAATTTTCATATTTTGAGTTTTCCTATTCCCCTTTCCTCCCTTCAATCCCTCTTCTCTTCTTTATTTTCAAAAGCTTTGTTTCTATGTTATCTTTCTTTCTCATTTTTTCCTTTTTCTCTTCCTCCATTTTCCCTTCACTAGCATCCCTTACCATTTGAACTTTTTCTTCCTATTTCACATTATCTATTATACATTTTAGTCCTTCTTTATATTTTTGGTTTCTCACACCATAGAAACAATGCAATATTTACACATGTGTCTAATTTAGTTCACTTAAGAATGTGGACTCTAGATGCATCCATTTAGCTGTAAATGTCTCAAGTTTATCTTTCTTTACGGCTGAGTAGTACTCTATTGTATAAAAAAAACCCATATCTTTATCCATTCGTTGGTTGATGGGCATTTGGGTTGTTTCCAGGATTTAGCTATTACAAATTGTGCTGCTACGATCATTGGTGTGCATATATCGCTGTGGTATAATGCTTTTAATTATTTCAGGAAGATAGCGAGAAGGTGGATAGCTGGGTCAAATACAACCTGTAGTTTCAGTTTTCTGAGGAATCTCCACACTGATTTCCACAATGGTTACACAGTCTACGCTCCTACCAACAGTGGAGAAGGGTTCCTTTCCCCCATGTCCCTGCCAGCATTTGTTATTGGCTGATTTCTTGATAATAGCAGTTCTTTCAGGAGTAAGACTGAATTTCTTATTTTAGTTTTCGTGTCTCAAATGACCAGTGATGTTGAACATTTTTTCATATATTTATTTGCCATTTGTACTTGTTCATCTGAGAAGTGTGTATTCATCTCAGATATCTATTTTTGGATTCGGTCTTTAACTTTGGGGGCATTGATTTTTTTTTTTCCAGATCTTTATATATTCTAGATATCAGAACAGCTGACAAATTTTTTTCCCCACTCTGTTGGTTGTCTGTTGAAATCAAGTAAATATTTCTCAGTGAAAAAGTCTCAAAGAAAATTAAGGAGACCTGGTTTTTTAGCAGAGGCAGGTAACCAAGGGAATTATATGACATCTTAGGGAATATGAGGAAGGATGGAAATATGTCATATTTTCATTGAGAATTTTTTTTTGGTATATGTGAGGGCATGGTGGTCTTTTGCAAGTTAGCAAGAGTACAAAAGCATAGGAGCATAGGGCTCAGATAATATTCAACATCATAAAAACAGAAATTAATGAAGTAGAATATAAAATATTAATATACCGGAGTAGGGTAGCAATGCAAAACATTGCTCCTTCAAAAACCTAATAAAATCAACAAATTTCTGGCAAAACAGATCAAGAAATATAAAAGGGACTTCAGAAGATGATGACTGGCAGTTTAGTGCAGCCTCTTTGGGACTTGGAGTTGAGACACAGGGAAGAAAACAACTTGGTGAAGAGACAGAAAGAGGTGGATCTCCAGGAGTTGGAATGGGTCTGATGTGAAGGCTGGAAACTGTGGAGATACTGGAGAGACAGAACAAAGTGCAGAGAAAGGAATGAGGTCGTCTAGAAGGCTCATCTTGGCTCCCAGGGAGGGAGATACTGTGTCTGCTGATGCAGGGTAAGCCTGTAGAGGGATGGTAGATCCAAAGATAGACCAGTAGTCCACCCCAAGAAAAGCCCATAATTATTTTAAACTGCAAAAACCATATGGTGCTTTACTCTGAAAGTGACTCTGCAAATCAATGCAATGCTTACAATTTTGAGAGAGTTTAATCAGAATCCATGCTGGGAAGGGGTTAATTATTGAAAATTGAGCTATAGAGGAAGTGAAGAAGAGTTATAGTCCAGGGTTTCTAGTATGGTCATGCTGCAGTGACCGGGTAAGAGATGGTTATGGAAGACAGTGGTGAAGAGAATGTGGGCTGGACATACATAGCCCAAGAAGTTTAGACTTGAGCCAGGAAGGATGTGGGGGCCCTACACTCTGTGGTGAGAAGCCAGGCCATGTGTATGTGGCTTCACTGGGGGTCTAGGCCTGAAAGTACTGGCATTAAGTCCAGCAGACTACTTAATACCACATCCCCTACCCTGCTTCCTAAATCAGCATGAGCTCAGTGGTCTTTTGCTTTTCCCATCTACCAACATGAGCAAGGACATAGCTTGGATGATATGGTTGCCACAGCCTGTGATATATGGACAAAAGGGCCTCTCTGGAGCAGGGGTTAACACCTCACAAACCGACAGGTCATGAAATAAGGTAAAGAAAATTGTGACCTGGGGTACACAAAGGGACAACTGGGAGTTGCCAGAGTACTACAGAAATAGGGTGAACACCACTGACTGAAACACAATGAGAAAGTGTGTGCAGGATTCACAAACAAAAGCATTCACACCCAAAAATGTGTGTGCGGAAACAAAATAGGTCTCAGCAATGACTTTTCATCCTTCCCCCATATCTGCTGGGTTCCAAGACTATAGAACCTGGAAAGAAACCATCCATTCCGAACACAGAGGAATTTAGACTTCTTTCTTTCTTCCTTTTTTTTGGGGGGGTACCGGGGATTGAACTCGGGTCCTTGCGCTTGCAAGGCAGGCCACTGAACCACTGAGCTAAATCCCCGGCCCCTTTCTTTTATTTTTTTATTGATTTTTTCAGGGGTTTGGTGTTTGTTTTTTTTGTTTTGTTTTGTTTTATTATTTCCCTCTTTCTTTGTCTTCTTAGTTTTTCTTTGTTTTTCCCTTCATTTTGTTTGTTCTTTTCTGTTACTTTTAGCTGATTTTCTTAACTTCTGAATACTCTTTAATAGGATCTCTATCTCACTTTTCTCTCCTCCCTCTCATCTTTATTTTTTCACTTTTTACTTCTTTCATGCTCTTGTTCTCCACTTCCTCTATCTTTGTTAATAGAACCATTAATCTTTATTAATCTTTAGATATTTAGTTACCTCTATGCTATTATCATTGAATGTTTTTATATTGTTAGTGAAGAATGGTTGTACTTAATAGAGATTTACTGAATGTCAATATTGGTTTGTCTTTGTGTTTATGCTATAATTATAGATCTATTTTCTATGGTTAAGGGTTGTACATTATTGGTTCTTATGGTATATTGTTATCTAGTTTGTCATTGACTCTATAATTGTTGCTTATTTTTTGTTGCTATTGCCAGGGTAGCATACTTGTTGCTATTAATTAGTTTTTATTTGAATGCCAATATCTTGAGCACCTTGTGTCCATAACAATACTGTCCACTCCTGGAGAACTGTTTGCTGGGCCAATTACACTATACCCTCTACTCCCAAATTAAGTAAGGGGGATGGACCCTGGGAAGCCTATATTTAACCATGCACAGGGTGCAATATTGAAAATGAGAGATTAAATAGAGATCATTCCAATATAATCAACTTACAAATTTCAGAACACACATGTACATATATACACACACAAACACAAACATACAAATATAAAAAAGTGCAAGGCAACAAAATGCCCCCCAAAAGTCCCAACGCCCCCAAACTGATCCATGAGGCATTGAAAAAGAGAAAACCAAAAGCCATTATTAGAAACGACAAAAGAGGAGCTAAAAGACCAATAAGGTCCTCTGTAAACTCAAGGAGATATAACTAAACAGACAATAGACAATAAACAAAACGATCAGTGAATTTACAGAATATATTAATGAAAAGCTACTTGAGCTAAACAAAATGACACAAAACATGAATGGCCAATTTAGCCAAGAATTACAGTCCATGAAAAGTTATAAAATAAGAATCCAGGAGATTAAAAATTCTAATAAAGTATGGGCAACAGAAATGACAAAGGTGAGGACAGGATGTCAGATCTGAAAGATAGTGTAAATGACAGTGACCATATACTACTCAAAGGTACTTCAAAAAGAACCAGAGAAATATGGGCGTGGCGTCTGTAATCTCAGCACTCATGAGGCTGAGGAAAAACGATCTCCATGACTTTGAGCCTAGCTAGAACTACACATTAAGTTCAAGGCCAGCCTGAACTACATGGTGAAACCCTGTCTCAAAAATACAAAAAAAAAAAAAAAAAAAAAATTTTTGGCCCATATTTAGATCAAGGGCTGTAATCTGCCAGAAAAAATAAGAGAACATGAAAAATGGATCCATGTATCAGTAAAGTGTGTTATGTGTCTACTTTCCACAAGGAATTTAAATATTATATACTATACACATGTACTAATACAGCAAAAAAAGAACAGATTGATCTAACACCTGCTAGATGATGCAAAGAAGGCTAATTGAAGATTAATTGGAATTAGTGAAAAATCAGAAAACAGCACAAATGGCTTTAAAAACTAGTTTATAGAAATAATAGCAGAAAACCTTCCAAATATGAGGAAAGGATTTAACATACAGATAAATGAGGCATATGGAACACTAAATAGTCATGCTCAAGAAAAACCTTTGTCGTGACACATCACAGTCTAACTTCCAGCAGTTCAACACAGGGACAGAATCTTAAAAGCTGTTACAGAGAAGCAACAATTCATGTATAAAGGTAAACGCATTAGAATTACAGCAGACTTCTCAACACAAATCTTAAAGGCTGGGAGAGCTTCACGTGAAGTGTTTCAAGCCCTAAAGAAAAAAACTTCCAACCCAGACTGATCTGTGCTGTAAAAGTGTCTTTCAAAATTGATGAATAAGTAAGATTTTTCATTGACAAGGTGCACCCTTAAGAAACGCATGACCACCAAAGCGGCACTTCAAAAGATTCTCAAGGTTATTTTAGAGACAATGAAACCAACAATGGCAAAAGGTCTAATAGAATGAATATACCCACCAGGGCAATCATTAAGCAGAAGGGAGAAAAAGTGGAATCAGCAAATGGAAAATAATGCAATGACAGGAATAAGTCACTATCTTTCAGTAACAACTGTCAAAGTGAACGGTCTCAATTCACCAATCAAAAGACACAGATTGGCCAAATGGCAAAAAAAACAAAACAAAACAAAACAAAAAACAAAACAACAACAAAAACCCCCAAAACTAACAATATGCTGTACATAAGAAATATATTTAATCCAAAAATAAATTCACAGACTAACAAAGGATGGAAAACTATGTAATGGAACCGGAAGACAAACAGCAGTACTTATCCTACTTTCATACAAAGTGAACTTGAAACCAAAACTGACCAGAGGAGGCAAAGATTACTACATATTGGTTAAGTGAACAATTCAATGGAAGAGTGTATATGTACTGAACCCTGGCACACCTAACTTCACAGAACAAATACTACTAAAAAAATAGAAGTTCAGATTAATGCCAACAAAATCATACTGTGGGACGTCAAAACCCCACTATGACAAATGGACAAATCAACTGGACAAATTATCAACAAAGAAATTTAAGAGTTGAAACAAAACTTCAAACAAATGGATTTAATATATATCTACAGAGTGTTCCACCCAGAAACAGAATACACATTCTTTTCAGCAGCACATGGAACTTTCTCCAAAGTAGAACACATACCATCTTATAAATCCCGTTTAAGTCAATACAAAAGTACTAAAATTATCCTGTGCATATTATCATATCATAGTGTAGTGAAACTAGAAACAAGTGGCAAAAGAAACCTCAGAAACTGTGCAAACACATGGAAAGTAAAGAAATAAACTCTTGACTAATCAATGGCTTAGAAGAAATGAAAGAGGAAATTAGATAGTTCCTAGAACAATACACAAGAACCTATGGGATACAATGAAAGCAATCCTAACGGGGAAGTTTATAGCAGTGAATTCCGACATCAGAATAACAGATTGTGCCCAAATACATAAAGATTCACCTCAAGGTCATAGAAAAACAAGGAAAATCCAAATTCAAACATAGTACAAGAAAGGAAATTATAAAATTAATGAAATTGAGGCTATAAAATAATGCAAAGAATCAATGAATCAAAAAGCTTGTTCTTTGAAAGAATAAGAAAATAGACAAACCCATAGCTAATCTTAACAAAAAATGAAAGAAAAGATCTAAATTGATGCAATTAGAAATGATAAGGCAAAATCAAAATGGACAGTGCTGAAATCCTGAAGACTATTAGATACTGTGAAATCCTATACTCCAGTAAAGTGGATAATACAGAAGAAATAGATTCTTAGATAAATATGAATTACAAAAACTGAACCAAGAAGATATAAAAAACCTGAATATTCCAGGAATGCTGAAGCAGTAATTTAGAAAAACTTACTAAGAAAATCCCAGGACCGAGTAGAGTCACAATTCTACAACAACTTCAGTGAAGGGGTAATGACAATAAAGTGAAAGAGTACTTGCAACATAATTTCTGGAAGCTAGCATACCCTGATTCTAAAACCAGACAAGGATTCAACTGAAAAAGCTATCTACAAGTAAATCTGCTTAATGAATACAGATACAAAAATATTACATAAGATACTGGCAAACAGTGCAAGAATTCTTTAAGATCATACATCATGACCAAGAAGTCTTCATGCTGAGGATGCAAGGATGGTTCAACATACACAAATCAAAAAATGTGATATATCACATAAAGAGAAGCAAGGACAAAACCCACATGGTCTGCTGAATAGATGCAGAGAAGACCTTTAATAAACTCCATCATCCATTGATGATAAAAACTCTGAAAAAAATAGTTATAGACTAAGCTTACTTAAATTTGATAAAGCCATTTATGGCAAAACCATTGCCAACATCAGAAAGGAAGAAGTCAAAGTATCATTATTCACAGACACTATGAACCTCCCCAAAACATCAAAATACTCCAATTAATTACCATATTCAGTGATGTATCAGGATACAAAATCAACACAAAAAAAATCATGAAGTTCCAATAGAGCAATAATGAACTAGAGCAGAAAATTAGGAAAAAAAACCCCATTCACAATAACATGAAGAAAAATTAAATACCTAGGAATTATTCCAATAAAAAAGGTAAAAGACCTCCAAAATGAAAACTGCAATACTCTGAAAAAGGAAATTTATGAGGACATCAGAAAATGGAAAGTTACCTTCTGTTACTGAGTGGCAGAATCAATGGCAATATTCGTGAACTGATATACTGATTTAATGTAATCCAAATCAAAATACCAATAGTGTTCCTTACAGAACTTGAGAAAACAATCCTAAAATTCACACAGAACCAGAATGTGAAAACAATCTTGGGCAATAAGAACTGTGTAATAGTCATCACAATTCCAGACTTCAAATTATATTACAAAGTTACTGCGACAAAACACCATGATACTGGCACAATGACAGACATGTGGATCAGTGGAACAGGAGAGCAGATACAGAAGTTACCCCAGACACATTGAACTATCTGATCTTTCACAGAGGGGCCCAAAACGTGCTGGAGCAAAAATGCCTCTTTAACAAACGACATCAGGAAAACTGGCTAGCCACATGAGTAAGCTTGACTCTAGACCCTTATCTCTCACCGTGTACTAAACTGAAACAAAAATGAATCAATGATCTAAACATCAAAACAAATAATCTGCTGAAAAATAAAATAGGTAAAACTTGACATATGCATAAGGAGGACTTTCTAAACAAAACCTCAATCGCACAAAAATAACATCATGATTCAATAAATGCGATCATGTTAAATTAAAATCTTGTGGGGTGAAGGGAGGGCAGGGGAATGGGGAAAAATAAGAACTAAGACACATTATGTACAGGTACAAGATCCCAATGGTAAATCTAACCTTTTCTAGCTGCTGCTGCTGAATTTAGGTAGCTAAAAAGTATTTCCTTAATTCAATGCAACAGAATGAAACAGAACTACACAATTTCCAGCTCTTCTGCTACCAGATCTTATATTGCTTTTCTATGGCAGCCACTTGTAACAGACAAGCACATGTTCCATGATAATGTGTAAAGGAAATCAGCTAATGCAGTCATATGTGTTGCTTTTTAATAGCCTAATATACATTCAAGATCTACTATAGCATATGTCAGCATACAGCAGAAACCAGTGATCTACAAACTGATTCACAGATCAACTGCATCAGAATCTCCAAGAGAACATTTTGAGCTGTCATCCTTAGTGAATCTGATTCAGTAGGTCTGGGGCCAGGCCCGGAAATCCATATTCTATATTTCTATTTATATAATCCCATTTCTGGATTCTCTTGGACATTTAGGCTTACGACCCATTATCGTATATAATTTCTCTTAAGCATCAGTTGTCTGAACTGTGCTATCGGATTAAGATGACCCTGTTCATTAAATTCCTGGAATATGGAAATGCTATATTTGCATCCAAACTGAAGTGTAGCATCTTAAAAACATTCTAAGGAACAGTTTAGGAGTATCTAATAAAATTAAAGATGCAAGCATGGGGAAATTCCACTTTTAAGTAGATGTAACCATGAGGCATGTACAATATTGTTAATTGCAACAGTTGCTAATGGTGAAAATATTGGAAATAACCTAAATGCACCTTAAAAGTGACCTTTCAACAGCAGTTAAAATAAGTGAGCTAATCTACAGTTATCGACATAGGACAATCTAGGAAACATCATGTACAGAGAAATATGCAAGTTTGAAAAAAAGTTTACACTGCTTTATCACAGAGGTAATACTGCATAAATGTTTCTAGAGAAATATGCATCTATAAAAACAAACACAGGATGATATATGCCAACCTTGTGTTATTATTAGAGACAGAAGAAAGAAGGAAAGGAGAAATGGTAATAGAGCAAACCTTTAGTCATATCACTAATACTATCACATTTCTTTTTTAAAAAAAGCCTAATGAAAATATGAAAAAGGACTCACAAAAGTATTACATCTACCACTTCTTTGCTGGGTTATACTGGACAAATTACTTAACTTGCATGAGTCTTAATGTCCCCATCTATAAGCTGAAATAATAAATGTACCTGTGATTCAGTGTTAGAAGATCAAATGAATTAATCTACACCATTTTTTGCACAGTAACCACTCCCCCTACATCCTGCTTTATGACAAGCAATAAAATGTCAAAAGCATTTTTGCTGCTGTGGGTCAGTAGGGGCAGATGAGAAAAGGTACATTTCAGAGACAGACAACATCTGGTACTTCATAGTAGAAGCAACTCTTGATTGAACAGGTCTCTGAGTGTACCCTTGGGCAGAATCAGAGCAGGGCTGGATGTTGACTTTTTATTATGGTGCTTTGTGGAGGGCAGAGTCTGTATGCACCGAAGTATGTGTGTGTGTAGTTGTGTGTGTAAGTTCATGTTTATTTGGGTAGTGAGAAATGAGTACCCTTATCTGGCACAAGCATTTTGTGATCTGTCCCAGATTTCCAGAGAATGAGGTAGCACCCCAAATAAGTAGTCTGCTATCTTTCTAGCCACTGCCTTTGGAAAAGCAGGAGAGCAGCAGATTATGGAATGCAGATACTGGCAGAATTGGTAAAAAGGTTACTACATTCTCGTCTTACCCTTGAACCAAATCTGGAAGGAAAATCAGTGTCTTTATAGGCCCATCTTCAGGTTAGGAAAATGTGGACAAAGTCCTACTTGTTTTCCCTGTTGCCTGTCCCTTTATAATAGCAATTTGCACTTCACTGTTCAAGGCTCAAGGGGGTGATGGGATAAACAGAATGATAGTTTAAGTGACATTTCAAAAAGAAGCTGTGATGTGTGTGTGTACTACCCTCACCAGTGAAACATGCACACCTTTTGTTTGTTCTGTCATCAGATTTAGCCTATTGATCTTCAAGGATCTAGTATTCTCAAGAGTTTCCTTCTTACCATAAGATCAAAACTACAGTAGTGGTAATTTTATACTCTGGTGTAAATGTGCTTACACTAATGGTGTAAATATATTTTGCATGTTAAATTGTTGATAGGCTGTTTCTATGACTTGCTAAGGCCTATCAATGTACTCCGATTCCAGTCCAGCGATGTTTCTTAGGAGCAGTGCCCCTAGTCATTTTGTATGTTACTTTATGCTTGTCCCGAGGTAATTAGCCACTCATAAATCTGTCCCCCAGTTGCTTCTTAGGTTTCTGCTATGGCCTTCTACCTTCTGCCCCAAGCTGTAGACTCTCAGTTCCTAGACAATCCAGAACCCATTCTGCTTTGTTTCACACTACCGTGTTTGTCTAGTGACTTATCTGTGCCTTCCATCCTGCACAAATGTGGTGATCCAAGCATGACTGGCCAGGTAATTAGTAGGCTAGAGTTTAATGTCCCAGAGTCTCTGCTTTCTCGAGTCCTCCGGGGCAACTTGGAATGTGAGCAGACATAAGAAATTGTGTGTATAATTATATTTATGGCAGGGGTTCAGTGGGAAGTCTTAAATTTGTGCATGGTTTTAGAGAAAATGTCCAATAATGATGTTATCTGCAGATATTAGAGAACAAACAAGAAGATAGAAAATAAATCAGTTTTCTTAAAATAAATTTAATCTGCTTATTTGTTACAGCTAATTTTACCATATGTACCATAACACCTATTTATGCTATCAGTATGGGTCAGATGAAATTGATCTTAAATTTTATTTGCTTATAACGTGACGTTGTGTTCAGCCATGCTCATATTTGTGTTATTGACTACGAGCTTCTGCTCACATGGGAAAATAATCAAGGAACATGACTCTGGCATTTCCAAGAATAACTGCCAAGCTACCTCCTTTTGTGGTGCATCTGTTGGGCAGCTGTATTCAATAGGTCACCGTGAGTGCAAAGCACAAGAAAAGAAAGTATCTATAATAAATGGTATAAATTTTCTTAAGCAATATGAAAATTGTTTCTCAGTACTCAGCATATACTCAGCTTATGTTTACTGTATATGCCTTTTCTTTATTCTATTTGCCACCTTTGGTTCCTGGGAGATTAAATCTGCACTAGTGTAGATACATACTAATATGATGAACTTTAAAATGTTATTTCCTTTCTTTATCACCAATGATTATCATTTAAAGTTGTTATGAAAGTTTTGTGACAGAGGTTATACTAAAATTGAAAGTATATGAACTTACTGAAAATCATGTAAAATTTAGCTATCTTTTTAATGTGGTTTCTCAGATTGATTAATTTATGCAATTGAGTTGTTCTATTCTCTTGTAAACATACATTCATACTTTGCAAACTTGCTCTCCTGCAAAATAAAGTGAGGTGATTATCATTGTTTCATCAAGAATGATAACTCAGTCAAGTCACCTTTTAAATATCACTTTATAGGGCATTATATTTCACCTTCCTGTTTCAATACAGTAGAAATTAATTCCATAAAGGTTTCAAAGGTCAAAGTATTTTAAACCTAATACATTTAAAACACCTTGACATTTATGAAGTGTTTTTACATTAATTTGAAAATAGTTTGAAGTTGTCGTAAAGTTTAACAGTATATGAAAGCACTTTCCCAAAAGATAGATCCAGCAGTTTGGATGTGGTGAATTTTCTAAAAGAATGTGTATGTATTTCCTTGAATTGTAACCATGACATGGATATGCCCTTATTTTTCAGTCTGGATTTTAGTGAGAATTATAGAAATCATAGAATAGTCTTTATCTCTCTCTCTCTCTTTCCTTTTCCCATATCATCAATTATTCCATTGTCCCCTCACTTTGGCATTTATAAGTACTACACGTAATAAGGAATCATATTAGGTGCTAGGAATCCAGATATGAAAGGACAGTCTCTGCTGTCAATGGACTAAGACTAGTTAATGAGAAAGAAGAATAAAAAACTAATAACAGTATTGGTGGAAGAGCAGTCATGAAAGGCTCTTGCAGGAGGTAGACTGAGCTATTTGGCGTACCATGTTACTTTTAGGATCAGCTTTTACAATTCTGTGAAAAAGACAATCAATATTCTGATAGAGATTACATTGAATCTGTAGATTACTCTGGGGTTATAGCTATCTTGGAAATATAAAATTTTCCAGCGTATAAACATTGGGTGTCTCTCCATTTTTTAGGTGTCAAGTACTTTTGAAACATCTTGTAGTTTTCTGTGTATATGTCTTTTGCCTGTGATTAAATTTGTTCCTAAGTATCTCATTCTACTTGATGCTATTACAAATGGAATGATTTTCTTAATTTTCAGGAAGTACAGTTGTTCACTGCTAGTGCTATTGATACTATATATGGCCACTTTGCTGAATTTCCTTATTACCCTCAGTAGTTTTCTTATGGGTTCTTTGGGGTCTTCTACATATGGGACCATGTCTTCATTAAACAGAAATAGTTTAGTTTCACTTATTCCTTTCCAATTTAGATGCCTAGCTAAGAGCACCAGGACAATGTTGGATAACAATAACAAAAGTTTCATTCTTGCCTGGTCCTGATCTTGGGGGTGAAATGCTCTCTATGAGGTTGAGAAAATGTCCTTTCTATTTTTACTTTATTTGAGTTTTTTCCTCATGAAAAGGTGATGGATTTTGTCAAATGCTTCTTATGTATCTATTAGATTATCTGGTAGGTTTGTTCCTTGTCATTCTAGTAATGTGGTGAGTTTCACTGATTGATAGAATTTCGTATATTAAGCCACTCTTAATGCTGAGATAAATCCTATGTGGTTATGCTTTATAATCCCTTTACTATACCACAGGATTTTGTTTGTTTGTATTTTGTAAAGGATTTTTCCATCTATATACATGGTGATATTGCTCAATAGTTTTGTTTTCTTTTGATGTCTTTGCCTGACTTTGTTATCAGGGTGGTACTTTTTCCTTTTTCATGCTACTGGGAATTGAACCTAGATCCTTCACACTGAGCTACATCTCCAGTCTTTTTTTTTTTAAATTTTGAGACAGGGTCTTGGTAAGTTCCTGCACTGCCTAGGCTGGGCTTGAATTTGGAATCTTCCTACCTCACCCTCCCAGAATGCTGGGATTATAGATGCGTGCCAACATGCTCAGCTAGTCTCTTTATTCATTAAATTTTTTAGTAGCTCATATTAGTTAAATAGAATAATGTGTTTCGATTTGGCATATTTGTATGTGAATATAACATAGTTTGATTATTTCTACCATCCATTATCACTCTTTGTCTTTTCTTTCTCCCTCCCTTTGATTCCCTTCCTCTTCCCTAAGTCTCCCTTCTACTTTCACATAATCTCTTGTCCTAGGCTCTATGTAGAAGAAACACATGAGTTACTTGTCTTTTTGAGTCTAGCTTATTTCATTTAACATGATGATCTCCAGTTCCACCCATTTTTCTGAAAATGCCACGATTTCATTCTTTATGGCTGAACACTACTCCACTGTGCACACAATACCACATTTTCTTTGTTCATTAATCAGTTGATAGACACCTAGGCTAATTCCATGGCTTAGCTGTTATGAATTTTGTTGCAGTATATGTGGGTATGCAGGGATCTGTTTGTACACTAACTTTTTTTCTTTCTTTCTTTTTTTTTTACTATGTACTGAGCAGTGGTATATTGGGGTTAAATGATAATTCTAGTTTTAGCTTTCTGAGGAAGCTCAGTACTGATTTTCATAGTGGCTGTATTAATTTACATTTCCACTAACAATGTATAGGAGTACTTTTCCCCCTGCATCTTCATCAGCATTTATTACTTTTTGTATTGTTGGTAATAGCCATTCTGAGTGTGGTGAGATGGTATTTTATTATAGTTTTGATTTGCATTTCCCTAATGTCTGAAGATGTTGAACATTTTTTTCATATACCTATTGGGCATATATATATATATTTTTTTTCTTCTTTTGAGAAGTATCAGTCTAGTTCAGTGTTGGCAAACCTTTTAGAGATCGAATGCCCAACTACAACCCCAAATTCACTTATGTATCGCAAAGTGCCAACACTGCAATTGAACCTGAATACTGAAGTTTTAGTTTAGAAAAAATAACTGTTACCCTATGCTTGACTGCTAGGGCAACTTGGTTCACGGGCCAACAGAGAGGGCTCAGTGTGTCTGCTGTGGCATGTGCATCAGCTCTACCATCACTGGTCTAGTTCCTTTGGCCATTTACTAATTGAGTCATTTTCTGATGTTCTTTCTGTTTATTCTTCATTTTCCATTTCTTTTTCCAAATCAGTTTTGATAGTTTGTGTGTTCCTGGAATTTGTTCATTCCATCTACATATCTATTTATTTGTATATGATTGTTCATAGGATTCTCTCAGGATGTTTTTTATTCCAGTAAGGTGAATAGTAAAGGTCTTCATTTTACTCTATTTTAGCAATTTGAAACTTCTCCCTTTTTCTTCAACAATCTGTGTAAAAATTTGTCAGGTGTGTTGCTCTTTCCAAACAGCTATCCACAATTTCACTGATTCTTTCTATTGTTTTTCTCTTCTGTATTTTCTTTCTTTCCACTATAATACTTCTCACTTCCTTTTTCCTGCATGCTTTGAGTTTAGTTTTGTTTTTCTTATGCTTCAATTAGGTAGCTAGATTAATAATTTGATGTATTTTTAAAAATATAGACATGATTTGTTATGAATTTTCCTCTGAACACTACTTTTGCTGAACCCCATTCATTTTGGTATGTTGTTTGGTATTAGTTTAGTATGTGTTTTCATTTGTCTCAACATGTTTTTAGATTTCTCTTGTGATGCTTTCTTTGACCTAGTGGTTATTTTGGAGTGTATTAATTTTTGTATAAACATTAGTCAGCTTTTCCATTGGTAGGACATAATACTTGACACCCATAAACCACAACCTAAAGGGGAAGAGGTTAAATTTAGCTCGTGGTTTAGGAGACTAAGTCCACTGTTTCTTGACTCTAAAGTAGAGATATCTGCTCACCTCATGATAGCTAGGAAGCAGAGAGAAGGGAAGACAGCCATAGGGACACACCTCTTCCTATCAGGCGTCACTTCCTAAGAGCATTTAGTTATGAATTCATCAATGCATCAATCTAGTGATGAGTACAGCATCCCCATCATCCGATCACCTTCCAAAAGCCTGATCTTTCAACAATTTAGATTATTGGCAAACATTCCAAATCTAAACTACGACAATATATTTGTATATTTCACAAATTTCTTTTTGTTACTATTTTACAATTTCATTCTATTATGGCCAGAGGACATACTGACTAGGACACCCACCTTTAAATTTATTGAGGCTTCTTTTGAGGCCCAAAATATAGCCCAAGTTGGAAATGTTTCATGTTTCCTTGGAAAGAATATGCAGTTTTTTTCTTTGGGAGTTGACTGTTTTCTATATTTGTATATTTGTTTCATGGTGTTATTTGAGTGTTGTATTTCTCTATTAATATTTTAACTCTTAGCGTTTATTATAAACTGGGTATTGAATTATCCAACTGCTATTGTAGAACTGCTGTGTCTCCCAATAAAGTTTTTATGTATGTATTCTAGGGCTTTGCCCTAGGTGTATATATAACTTATATACCTTCTTGATAGATTAGCCTAGAAAACATTATATAATATTCTACTTCGCATTCTCAGTAATTTTTGTCTTAAACTGTACTTTCTCTGATATTTGTAGACATACTCTAGCACTCCATTAGTTGCTTGCATGGAGTAATTTTTTCTATCCATTTAGTTTCAACCTCTTTGAGTATAAATGGAATATTTTGTATACAACCTATAGTTGGATCTCTTTTTAAATATATCCATTCTTCTAATCTTTGCCTTTTAAAATTCATTCATATTTCTATACTTACTGAAAAGGAATGACTTCTAATTTTTAATTTTCTATTTGTATTTAAATATGTCATGTCTTTCCTCCTTAATTTCTCCTTTACTGATTTCTTTGATGTTTCATTAATTTTTGTAGTAACTTTATTTCTTTCAAGTTACCCTTTCTGTATATTAGTAGTTATTTTCTTTGTAGTTGACCTGGAGCATATAATTGTGATATTAACTTATGACAGTGTATGTCAGAGTGATACCAACTTAGCTTGAATATTCTACCAAAATCTTCGCATAGATATGGCTCCGTCTCATGTTATTGTCGTAAGTTACAATTTTACATATTATGTGCCTATCAACATAGATTTATATTGTTTTATGCAATTGCTTTTCAAAGCATATTAAAGAGGATTTGCATGCCAAAAATACATTAATACTTTCTTTTGTATTTATCCATAGAGTTACTTTTACCATGTACTTTATTTCTCTGTTCAGATTGAAGCCTAGTGTATCCTGGAGGACTCCTATAGCATTTCTTCTACAGAAAAATCCAGATCATAGGAGGAACATTTAGTCTAAAAACACACAGATAATATCTGAGATCAGGGTAGAGCAGATAGAAGATGGGAGTGAATTTACAGATGGGAGTTCAGGGATTTCATAGCTAAATTACTTGATTATCTTGATGACAGGGATTCTAAATTCATCTTTTCAGGATGAGGAGGGAAGTATTCAGAGAGTATGACTGAGCCTATGAAAATCTGAAGTAGGAACTGAGTGTAGAAGAGATGATGCTGAGATAAGAAAAGCTCTCATGCATGCACCTATCCAAAGGTAGCATCGCCTAAAGATCCATTCTACCATGTCAAATTCCCAAATTCTTGGAAACAGCTTCTGTTGGTTCACCGGCAGTTTATCCTCGAGTCACTGCCTTTTCTTCCAGTAGGTGGCGATGTGCTGAGAGAGGCTGGTCCCATCATTCCTTGCGGCATAACAACTTGCCGCCATGATGCCGAGCGCCGCTGTGTCTGTGACGCGTCACACTGTGGTCGAGGAAAGGTTGCTGTGTTGAAAGGTTGGACTTTGTGAGGATGAGGGGTTGAAGGAGGGAGGAGACCTTACTGAAGTCCAGGAGTGGCCAAAGACCGCGATAGGACTGAGCGGGGAGGCGAGCGGAAACCGTTTTGACGGCAGTCGCCATTTTTAGCGTTTGTGCTTCTTGAAGTAGGCCTCGGCAGCCATGGCCATTGAATTTGGGGACCCCACCAGCGGCTTCCGCCACACTGAAGTGATGCAGTTCATTAACAATGAAATTTTAATGAATGGTGGCGACCAAGACTTCTATTTGATCTTCCGCTCACGGGCCTGGAAAGACGTCGAGGACGCCCTTTACAATATCTTGGGTGACGAGGATATTCCTCGCAGCCACAAGAGGGCTTGCACCTGGAGCGCGCTTGCCCTAGTACCGAGAGTGGTTGGCAAACAAAGAGAGCAGCACATGCGCAATGTCAAGTGGCTGAAGGAACAACTGGGAACCCATCAGTCACTCTCCTGGGCTTTAGATTCAGAGTTGCAGCAGCTGTGTCAGCAGAGAGACGAGGCGGTCACACAGCTGTCCATAACAAGGTCTGCTTTGCATCAGGTACAGAGTGAGTGTGATATGCTCCGTGGGAGGCTGCTCCAGTTTGAAAGGTGCGTGCCGGTTGGCCCTCTGACCCAAGATACAGTGCCCAACCCACAAGCTGGGCAGCTTGGGGCTACAGCATGGCCCCTGTATTCAGAGCAGCAGAGAGATGTGTGGGCTATGGGAGAACAGGGCAGGGTCTTTTTTGAGACCCCAGTAGCAGCCCCAGCAAGTGCTGCTTACATGCCGATATCCCCAATTTCCGGGTCCCCGAGTTTCTGGGCTCCGAGTATGCCACTGCCTCTGCCAGTCTTAATGCCATCACCCTTCCCACTCAGCGCACCATTCCCAATGGAATTGCCACCCTTGCAGCTTCTAACACCTGCAGTAATCATAGAACCAGAGGCCATAGCCCCATTTCAGATGCCACCTGCGGGGATTTACCCACCTGGCCCATTGTTAGCTCTAGGGAACTTCCAGGATGAGATGGCACCTCTGTGGGACCACAGTTGCTATGAGCAGGTGGAAGGCCCAGAGATGCTACAGGGCTCAGTCCCAGGGGACAACGGAAGCCTCAGACAGACAGATCTGCAGAGGCCCCAGGGAATGTCTGTCCTTGGGGAAAGGGGTTACCATAGACAAGAAGGAGATCCGGAGAGGCCCCTGGAGATGACCCCCCTGGGGCAGAGAAGGAACCCCAACCAAAAAGAAGGTCCATTGTGGCTCCATGGAGCTCCCTTCCTTGGGGAAAATTGGCAGTATAACCAAGAAGAAGGTCAAGGGAGACCCCAGTGGGTGGATTTTCTGGGGGACAGCAGAAGGCCCCGCCAGGAAGATAATCAAGAGGGAGCCCAGCATATAGTATTCCCAGGTTTCAGTGATATTCAGAGCCAGGCAGAAGTTCTAGACAAGGCTCAGGATGTGACACACGCGGTGATTGATGGGAGCCACAGCAAGGAAGGCGGTACAGAATACATCCAGGCCAAGGCTCAGGATGTGACTCACGCGGTGATTGATGGGAGCCACAGCAAGGAAGGCGGTACAGAATACATCCAGGCCAAGGCTCAGGATGTGACTCACGCGGTGATTGATGGGAGCCACAGCAAGGAAGAAGGTACAGAATATATCCAGGCCATGACAGCTCCAGGGACCAGCGGAAGCGATACCCAGGGAGGTGTCGAGAAAGGTCAAGGTGTGATACCCACACAGTTCAGCAGGATGCCGGAAGATGAAGAAAGACCCCAGTGCATGATATCCCTGGGTTTGAAGAGTCACAAACAGGAAGAAAGTTCAGAGAGAGCTCAGGACGCCACTTTGTGGAAGAGCCCGAGTCAAGCTCTGAGAGAAAGCCCTAAGAAACAGCAGCCTCAGCAGCAGAAGACCGAGGAAAACCAAGAGAAGAAAACCTTGGAGTCTCAAGAGCAGAAGTCTGTTTCACGCCGCAGTCCGATGAGTTGGGACTGCCCATGGTGTAAAGCGCTGAATTTTTCATGGCATACAACCTGCTCTAAATGCAAGAAGAAGATCTGTATGCCAGTTGAGAGTGGAGATGTTGACCCAGAACAAACTCAGTGATTTCAAGAAGGTAAGTAAGAATAGAAGCACTCCAAAAGAAATTTCCTAAGATTCCCCCTTCTCATAAAAAGCAATTTACTTCATAGAAAATTTGACACCGAAATATAATTATAAAAATTAGAGAATTCATTATTCCATTATTCAAATTAACTACTTTTTATCATTGTGGGCATTGTGTACATATTTATATTCTCATTTTCTTCATTTACTTGAACAAAGAGGGGCTATGAAGGTCACACTCTGTAAATGGAGATTTCTTCTAATTATGTGTCAATTTTGCAGGCGGTGCGTTCTTGATAGCTGTGACCGACTGGTGCACGCCCTGACGAAGCTGAAGTTGTAAAGCGAAGCCTATTCCTTGTTTCTCATTTCTTCTCCCTTCTCTGAAACAGGCCCTATGTCTGGTAGCAGCCATGTGATTTTACAATTGAAGCTATGTTAAATTTTAGGAATACGACTTTTCTTAACAATGCTGTTGTTCCTTTGAAACTACTGTTGTGTTCGTGTTTGCTTCTTTTGGGGTTTTAAATTTTACAGGTGGGGTCTAGTTTAAAGGTACAGAATATATCCAGGCCATGACAGCTCCAGGGACCAGCGGAAGCGATACCCAGGGAGGTGTCGAGAAAGGTCAAGGTGTGATACCCACACAGTTCAGCAGGATGCCGGAAGATGAAGAAAGACCCCAGTGCATGATATCCCTGGGTTTGAAGAGTCACAAACAGGAAGAAAGTTCAGAGAGAGCTCAGGACGCCACTTTGTGGAAGAGCCCGAGTCAAGCTCTGAGAGAAAGCCCTAAGAAACAGCAGCCTCAGCAGCAGAAGACCGAGGAAAACCAAGAGAAGAAAACCTTGGAGTCTCAAGAGCAGAAGTCTGTTTCACGCCGCAGTCCGATGAGTTGGGACTGCCCATGGTGTAAAGCGCTGAATTTTTCATGGCATACAACCTGCTCTAAATGCAAGAAGAAGATCTGTATGCCAGTTGAGAGTGGAGATGTTGACCCAGAACAAACTCAGTGATTTCAAGAAGGTAAGTAAGAATAGAAGCACTCCAAAAGAAATTTCCTAAGATTCCCCCTTCTCATAAAAAGCAATTTACTTCATAGAAAATTTGACACCGAAATATAATTATAAAAATTAGAGAATTCATTATTCCATTATTCAAATTAACTACTTTTTATCATTGTGGGCATTGTGTACATATTTATATTCTCATTTTCTTCATTTACTTGAACAAAGAGGGGCTATGAAGGTCACACTCTGTAAATGGAGATTTCTTCTAATTATGTGTCAATTTTGCAGGCGGTGCGTTCTTGATAGCTGTGACCGACTGGTGCACGCCCTGACGAAGCTGAAGTTGTAAAGCGAAGCCTATTCCTTGTTTCTCATTTCTTCTCCCTTCTCTGAAACAGGCCCTATGTCTGGTAGCAGCCATGTGATTTTACAATTGAAGCTATGTTAAATTTTAGGAATACGACTTTTCTTAACAATGCTGTTGTTCCTTTGAAACTACTGTTGTGTTCGTGTTTGCTTCTTTTGGGGTTTTAAATTTTACAGGTGGGGTCTAGTTTCTGTATCAGGTTCCTGTCAGATCTGCTTGTTCCTGAAGAAGCTGAATCTGTACTATTGGAAGTTCTCTTCAGAGTTGAAAGACATACAGGTAACACTTTGATTGTGATAGACCCAGAGTTCAGTGACTTCCCCCCCACACACACCCTGTCCCTCTTGGAGCTAAGCAGTGTAAAAAGTCGGCCCCTGGAAGAAGAGATACTTTGGCACTCACTGGGAGACAGTAGAGAACAAAATAGTTTTATTAGAATTTCATTTCTCTATATGTGAGAGCAAATTTGATTAATTTCATTGTACGAATAGTCATTGATTGCTTAGTGTTTTTAGGAATTAGAACTATACAGTATTATCTGGTGTACTCATTAGAGTCTCTGTGGTGAGGTTGAGTAGATGACCGGAAAGAGCATTCTTTGGGATACACATTAGATCAGAAATGTCTTTGCCTTGCATATATCATGCCATGGGTAAAACTAATTGAAGTAACATCCAGATCCATTTTTGTAGTTCTAGAGGGAGACCTGAAAGCAGCTGTCATGAATGGACTTGTGTGACCAAACTGTTCCTCATCTTTGTCCCCAGTGAGACAAATGAGCAGTGGAAAGATCAGGAAAGTAGTCTCATGAAGGCACAGGCTCTGATGCTTTGCTGATTTTCTCTTTTGCGAGTCACAGCTGTTGTTGTGGCTGCCCACCAACTTTCCAGAAAAACCGTTGGTCTTCTTAAAGAAAGACAGTGCTCGAGGGGGTGTGGATTCCATACTCTAGTCCTCAGCCCCAGACTCCCCTCACGCCAAGCCCCTTTTCCATCAACAGTGCAAGAAAAACAAAATGGGTCCCACAGACACATTAGGGCCACTGTGCTGTGCATGGGTGGTGCTTCTCCTGGGAGGACTAATTGGGTTAAAAATAGCACTAGACTGAGGAAAGAATCTGGGAGGTTAGATCCACCGCTAATCTGAACAAGTAGTGTCCCTGAGTTCCTCCAGCTCACCACGATCAGTCTTTGCCGGAAGTTTTCTGATCCTAAGTAGGAATAAATTCTGCATTTGTGCGATGTGTCTTCTGGGTAGCGTGGGCAAGTCTTGGTCCAGGCTGTTGGATAACAGGGGCTGAGATGGGAAGGTGGCAGGTGCTTCTTCCAAGGCTGGAGCACTTTATGGCTGGGGTCTGACATCCCTCTGTGTACCAGAAAGCCATTTTGTGAGGCTCCTTGAAGTCCTTGACATCCCACGAGCCGGTATTTCCCTCCTTTCTGCCCTCCAAGGCAGTATTTCTTGCCACCTGTGCATAGCCCTGGTGCTTAAGATTCTGCAATGCAGCCAGACCGTGTATAAATGTATAAATTCATTTTAATTTTAATTTAATTTTTAAATTTTTTTGACACCTGGGATTGAACTCAGGCCCTTGGGCTTGTGAGGCAGGCAACGGAACCACTGAGCTACATCCCCAGCCCAGCAGAAGTAATTTTTAAATTAATTGTATTGGTCCATTTTAGGTATACAATATAGTGACATTCATCCTTGGAGATTGGTACCTTTACATAGTCTATCTTGGTTCTTATTTTTCCCCATCCGTCTGCCCTTTCTTCAACCCCTCTACCCCTCTCTGTTTGCAAAGACTTTGTTTCCATTTTTCCTTTTCTCATATTAATTCCTTTCCCTCTTTCCTTTCCCCTACCCTCCCACTTCCCCTTCCCCTTTGGACCTTTTCTTCCTATTTCACAATACCAATCATACCCTTTGATCCTTATTTACACTTTTACTTTCTCACACCAGAGAAACTATTTGGTATTTACACATATGTGCCCTATTTATTTTTTAAGAATATCACCTCAATGTGCATCCGTTTAGCTATCAATGTCTCTAATTTCTGTTTTCTTCACGGCCAAGTAGTACTCCATTTTAGAAGAAAGAAACAACACATTTTCTTTATCCAGTCTCCAGTGGATGGGCAATTGGGCAGTTTCCAAGGTATAGCTGTTACAAATGGTGCCGATACAAACATGGGTACATGTATGTCGCTGTTGTATGATTCTTTTGTTGGGGGGGTACCGGTGATCAAACACAGGCCCTTATGCTTGCAAGGCAGGCAGCAGAACCACTGAGCCAAATCCCTGGCCCTGTGTGATCATTTTAGTAATCCAAAAATTCATTTGGAACTGGGTGTGATCGCGCACGCCTGTAACCCCAGCACTCGGGAGGCTGAGGCCAGAGGATCACTGTGAGTTCGAGACCAACCTGGGCTGCCTGGTGAATTTCAGGTCAGTCTCAACTACATAGTGAGACCCTGTCTTAAAACAACCAAACAAACAAACATAAAAAAAAAAAACAAACAAAAAATCCCAAAATTTCATTTGGAACCAGAAGAGACCTAGAATAGCAAAAGCCAGCCGAGGCTACAGAGACATGGCAGCAGGTATAACAATTCCCAATTTGAAACTGTACTACAAAGCCACTGTGATAAAAGCAACATGGTACTGGCAAGGAAACAGACCTGAGGACCAGTAAAACAGATTAGAAGATGCAGAAACAACTCCAGACACACTCAGCACCTCATCTTCAGCAAAGGAGCCAAACACCCTCATTGGAGGGAAGATGTCCTCTTTGATAAATGGTACTGGAAAAATTGGGTTTCGTCTTGCCAAAGATTCAAACTAGATCTGTATCTCACCGAGCTCTAAACTAAAATAGAAATGGATTAAGGATCGAAATATAACACAAGTATTCCATGAGGCTAAGGAAGATATAGACTAGTTACTTGCTTGGCACAGGGACAGGAACATGCTCAGTGCCCTTAGACTTGTGATTATGGAGTGGGCCTTGCTTCCTCGGGAAGGGAGTGCTGGGAAAATACCGAACACCCACCATTTAAAGGAGGAGGAGTGTATTGGGACGGTGCAGAGGTTTCAGTCCATTGTTGGCAGAAACACCAAGGTGGAGGGGCATGGCAGAGCAGAGCTGTTCACTTCCTGGGAGCAGGAAGGAGAGTATCAGAGAGGACGCGCCAGGGAACAGCTGTGCTGCCCATGGTCACGTAAACATGCCCCGTATTCTCCAGCTTGGCACCAGCCTCGTAGTAGCCCAAGCACTTCTGGAGGAGTCTGAGTCAAGCCAAGCTGACGATCAGTATTATTCAGTGCAATATCTCTCAGTGACGTCAAAACCCAAACTAGGTTGCTAATAGTTCCTTGGGAATTTTGCAATATAGATGAAACTTAGAAATGTTCTAATACAATTTTTTATATACTAGAAGGACATTCTACATCTCACTACAATTGCTTTTTTTTTTGAGACACATTCTCACTATGTAGTTGAGACTGACCTGGAACTCACTATGTAATTCAGGCTGGTCTCGAACTCACAGAGATACTCCTACCTCAGCCTCCTGAGTGCTGGGATTACAGGCCTGCACCACCGCACCCAGATCCACATGTAAAATTTTAAATGCTTTACTCACTGCATTTTAAAAGGTTAAACAGGCTGGTGTTATATCAATGATACTTTATTTATTTATTTTTTTTGAGACAGAGTCTCACTATGTAGTTGAGACTGACCTGGAACTCACTATGTAGCCCAGACTGGTCTGAAACTGACCGAGATTCTCCTGCCTTAGCCTCCTGAGTGCTGGGTTTACCGGCGTGCGCCACCACACTGAGCTCCACATATATAATTTGAAAGGCTTTACTTACCCCATTTTAAAAGGTTAAACAGGCTGGTGTTATATCAATGATTCTTTCTTTCTTTCTTTCTTTTTCTTTTCTTTTGAGACAGGTTCTCACTACGTAGTTGAGACTGACCTGGAACTCACTATGTAGCCCAGACTGGCCTCGAACTCACAGAGATCCTCCTGCCTCAGCCTCCTGAGTGCTGGGATTACAGGCGTGCGCCACCACACTGGGCTCCACATGTATAATTTTAGATGCTTTACCTACCACAATTTAAAAGGTTAAACAAGTTGGTGTTATATCAATGATTCTTTCTTTCTTTCTTTCTCTTTTTTCTTTTGTTTTGAGAGGGGTTCTCACTACGTAGTTGAGACTGACCTGGAACTCACTATGTAGCCCAGGCTGGGCTCGAACTGACAGAGATCCTCCTGCCTCAGCCTCCTGAGTGCTGGGATTACAGGCGTGTGCCAACACACTGGGCTCCACATGTATAATTTTAAATGCTTTACTCAGTGCACTTTAAAAGGTCAAACAGGTTGGTGTTATATCAATGATTCTTTTTTTCTATTTCTTTTTTTTTTTTTTTTGACACAGGTTCTCACTACGTAGTTGAGACTGACCTGCAACTCACTATGTAGCCCAGACTGGGCTCGAACTGACAGAGACCCTCCTGCCTCAGCCTCCTGAGTGCTGGGATTATAGGCGTGTGCCACCACACTGGGCTCCACATGTATAATTTTAAATGCTTTACTCACTGCATTTTAAATGGTTAAACAGGCTGGTGTTATATCAATGATACTTTATTTATTTATTTTTTTTTGAGACAGAGTCTCACTATGTAGTTGAGACTGACCTGGAACTCACTATGTAGCCCAGACTGGGCTCGAACTCACAGAGACCCTCCTGCCTCAGCCTCCTGAGTGCTGGGAGTACAGGCCTGCACCACCGCACCCAGATCCATATGTAAAATTTTAAATGCTTTACTCACTGCATTTTAAATGGTTAAACAGGCTGGTGTTATATCAATGATACTTTATTTATTTATTTTTTTTTTCGACAGAGTCTCACTATGTAGTTGAGACTGACCTGGAACTCACTATGTAGCCCAGACTGGTCTC
>NW_022900951.1:100850792-100851214 GCF_012274545.1 Fukomys damarensis
TGGTCTGAAACTGACCGAGATTCTCCTGCCTTAGCCTCCTGAGTGCTGGGTTTACCGGCGTGCCCCACCACACTGAGCTCCACATATATAATTTTAAATGCTTTACTTACCCCATTTTAAAAGGTTAAATAGGCTGGTGTTATATCAATGATTCTTTCTTTCTTTCTTTCTTTTTCTTTTTTTTTTGAGACGGGTTCTCACTACGTAGTTGAGACTGACCTGGAACTCACTATGTAGCCCAGACTGGTCTCAAACTGACTGAGATCCTCCTGCCTCAGCCTCCTGAGTGCTGGGATTACAGGCGTGCGCCACCACACTGGGCTCCACATATATAATTTTAAAGGCTTTACTTACCCCATTTTAAAAGGTTAAACAGGCTGGTGTTATATCAATGATTCTTTCTTTCTTTCTTTCTTTTTTTT
>NW_022900951.1:100851425-100873169 GCF_012274545.1 Fukomys damarensis
TTTTTTTTTTTTTTTTTTTTGAAACAGGGTCTCATTATGTAGTTGAAACTGACCTGGAACTCACTATGTAGCCCAGACTGGGCTCGAACTGACAGAGATCCTCCTGCCTCAGCCTCCTGAGTGCTGGGATTATAGGCGTGTGCCACCACCCTGGGCTCCACATGTATTATTTTAAATGCTTTACCTACCAGAATTTAAATGGTCAAACAGGTTGGTGTTATATCAATGATTCTTTCTTTCTTTTTTTTTTGGACACAGGGTCTCACTATATAGTTGAGACTGACCTGGAACTCACTATGTAATTCAGGCTGGTCTCGAACTCACAGAGATACTCCTGCCTCAGCCTCCTCAGTGCTGGGATTACAGGCCTGCACCACCACACCCAGATCCACATGTAAAATTTTAAATGCTTTACTCACTGCATTTTAAAAGGTTAAACAGGCTGGTGTTATATCAATGATACTTTATTTATTTATTTTTTTTGTAACAGAGTCTCACTATGAAGTTGAGACTGACCTGGAACTCACTATGTAGCCCAGACTGGTCTCAAACTGACCAAGATTCTCCTGCCTCAGCCTCCTGAGTTCTGGGTTTACAGGCATGCGCCACCACACTGAGCTCCACATATATAATTTGAAAGGCTTTACTTACCCCATTTTAAAAGGTTAAACAGGCTGGTGTTATATCAATGATTCATTCTTTCTTTCTTTCTTTCTTTCTTTCTTTCTTTCTTTCTTTCTTTCTTTCTTTCTTTCTTTCTTTCTTTCCTTCTTTTTTTTCTTTTGTTTTGAGACGGGTTCTCACTATGTAGTTGAGACTGACCTGGAACTCACTATGTAGCCCAGACTGGTCTCAAACTGACCGAGATTCTCCTGCCTCAGCCCTCCTGAGTGCTGAGTTTACACGCGTGTGCTACCACACTGGGCTCCACGTATATAATTTGAAAGGCTTTACTTACCCCATTTTAAAAGGTTAAACAGGCTGGTGTTATATCAATGATTCTTTCTTTCTTTCTTTCTTTCGTTTTCTTTTTTTTTTTGAGACGGGTTCTCACTATGTAGTTGAGACTGACCTGGAACTCACTATGTAGCCCAGACTGGGCTCAAACTCACAGAGATCCTCCTGCCTCAGCCTCCTGAGTGCTGGGATTACAGGCGTGTGCCACCACACTGGGCTCCACATGTATAATTTTAAATGCTTTACCTACCACAATTTAAAAGGTTAAACAGGTTGTTGTTATATCAATGATTCTTTTTTTTTTTTGATACAGGATCTCACTATGTAGTTGAGACTGACCTGGAACTCACTATGTAATTCAGGCTAGTCTCGAACTCACAGAGATCCTCCTGCGTCAGCCTCCTGAGTGCCAGGATTACAGACATGCGCCACAACACCTGGCTTACAATTGCTTCTTTTATGGTTTTAATACATACTCTACTGTTCATTGGCATGCATTTAGTTCTACGTATATAAAAACAGACTTGTCCTGTGCGTAGCTTTTATGTATTTTAGATATGATTTTACAGTGTTTCAGGGCTGATCTTTTTCAGAGAAACCTGAAATCGCAAGGCTGTAAAATCACTATTTTCTTCCAAGCCGGGTATATAAAAGAAGGGATAGCAGCTTTCTGTGACAAGAGTCTCGGCTTTGGTTCTAGGGAGAACTCAGTTCAGATGCTTGCTCTCTTACTAATTAACCTTGTGACAGTAGATGCATTGCAGAATTTCTCTGAGCCCCAGGAAATGTTAGTTCCCTTTCCATACCATAAGGATTCTGCTCTTAGGGAATATAATAAGGAGTATAAGGATTTCTTAGGGAGCTACTGTTGCTGTATGCGAGATACTCTGAGCATATTATGACTTTTTGTGGCTATAATTGATACCCATATTTGTAATTCTTCAATGCGGGCAGTAGTACCTCTCTTTTATATTTGAAATAAAATTTTACTGCTTCCAGTATCTGTACTATTCTTTAAATCACACTGCCTTAATCTTTTGCACCAAGTAATGTATTGTGTGTTCATAGGGAACATTAATTCCTAAGCCCAGTGAAATCACTGTAAGTGAGGAATTTGAGACATAGTGTGCATGTTGATCTTAGAGCTGTGTCTGGAATGTCTTTTAAGTTTTGGAATATGTGACCATGTAGGCTGCCAGTCCGTAGGTACATTTATTATATTAGTCACCAAAACTGCACCAAAGTGGTCATTATAGGCAGTAGGAGTGCCTTTTCTTTGATTGAGCAGATTAGATGATCTTCATCATCTAATATGATGAAGATAGAACACATCTTGACTGCTTATCCAAATCCATGTGAATTATTCCGTTTTTATTTTAAGTGGATAAGATGCAGCTGTAAAAGTCTAATACCTGTTTATACCTAATTGTTTTGATGGAAGTGGGGAAAAGAGATGTCAAAGGCTTCAGATTCGTGTTGCAAAAGAGGAAATGGAACTGATGCTTTTCTAAATTGATTGTGGTACTCAACCCATGGCAGGGACAAAAAAAATACATAACTTTCTTTTCTTGTTTTGGTACCGAGGATCCAACTCGGGCCTTTGTGCTTGTGAGGCCGGTGGTGGAACCACTGAGCCAAATCCCCAGCCCCTTAACTTTCTCATCCCGATTCGTATTCTCTGGTCCAGGCATTGTGCTTCATTCTCGGGCGTATTTTCCTCCCTTTTGGCCCATGATCGAGTTAGCTGCATCCACTGACCCTAAAGGTCACACACCCTTGAGATTACTAAACAGCCCTAGTCTGTGACGCAATGAGGTTGAACAGATTTTCACATTGACTCTAATGCTGATTTTTTGATACTTAGGGAAAGTGTCCAGAAACACAGTGAAGTAGGCATAGAAAATGTTGCTGCACTAGGTAAACAATTACCTCACCACCACTCAGCACCTCATCCAGTTCCTTGAGTGCCCTGGTTCCTCCAGGAGGTTAGACTGTGATCCATCTAGCCGAATCTGCCTGGCGTATAAAGCCCTTGTAGGAAAACACCATAGCATCCCAAGTGTGCTTGAGAGGTAAGCAACTCCACTGAGAACGTCTAGTTTCTCTTATTTCTATACAAAGCAGGTGAACCGCATGCATCGGGGCAGTCTTGCTATGAGTAGGCAACATGCTCCATCCTGTGGAATTGTTATTGGCCTCAGGGATTTCATGTTCTTTAGAAGAAATAAAGTTACATCTGCACCAAACAGTAGTTCTCAGCCTTTTTGTCAATTATTCGCTTGCATTTTTTGGGCCCATAGATGTCAATTTTTGAAAGATTCTATATATCAAATTGAATTAATTAGTAAATGATTACTTTCATTGAAAATTAAGAAAAGCCTGTCTAAAGTTTCCTCACACAAAGTTAACATAACTGTAACAAATACAATCCATTTTATAACAGGATTTTTGTGAAGATTCGATATATTAGGCTATTGTCACTTATTTTATACAGTAGAATCACGGGCAAATGGCCTAAATGGGCTCTTTGCAATGCTAGCAATACCTCAAAATCCATCAATACTGCCTTCTTAAAATTGCATGAAGTTTGGGAATATAAGTTAGGAAAACCTCTGTCGAAAACTGGTAGTTTTAATACATACTAAATACCAGTAAATGCTAAAGAATTCTAGGAGAGCCAAAGTTCAGTATGCATCTGAGTTGCAAAGCTTCCAGGGTAACCAGATGGTTTTTAACTTGCTCCCTATTTATAAAGAAATTTCTAAGAAAGTCTGTGCCTGCCTTTCACGTGCTAGTAAAAAAAAAAAAAAAAAAAAGGACGAAAGTTGATTTTGCTTCTCTTCAAAATAATATGTAATATTACAGCCTTATTGAGATGTACTCCAGGTCTTTGTTTTCTATGTCTACATCTACAGTTTTATTCTTCATCCATTATTCTTTATTCTTCATTCTGTACTGCATTACAACAATAAATACAAGGCAGAAACCTATGATTACTTTTGTGGTACGTAGTATTAGCAATACCCTTGTATTTATAATGTGACAACAAAGAGTTATCTGAGAGTTTTGTCTCTAAGTAAAAGTTTTAGGAGATGTAATCTCACTATTTTTTTCTTGAGACATTGATAATTTTGCTGAACTATATTGGTTCCAGGAAAAGAAAAGGATTAAGTGTAGAGAATTTCATACCATTATCACTGAAATTCATGATATTGCCAAGACAGTTTTGAAACTTTGCAATAGATATGCACTACTTTATAAAAGACTCATACTATTGAATTCCCCACTGATCAAAGATTCTACCTTTTTCATGAAATGTTTATTAGTGAGAAGGAAAATAAAATCATGTCAATTTTGCATATGTAACTACCAAGTGCATTAAAAATTCCTCCTTTAGTTGCTTTTTTTAAACTGGGTTGTAGTATTTTCAAAGCTGCTTAGGCAGCTATTTATGTTCTTTTTTATTCCAGTAAATTGCCACATTTTTGTGTTTGTGATGAATACATAAAATAATTCATGTTTTAAAACATTAAGGTTTCTTAAGATGTTTCAGACAAAACGATAGACAAAACAGTCTCTTGTACTTTAATCTTTTAGATTAAGCTCAGATGGTGGAAACTTATTCTTGAGCTTCCAAGAAGAGAACTGATTTTTAAATGGAAAGTTGGGGCCTTGTTTACAAAGACGTGCTACTTGCTTATACTGGTATCATACCCCGAGGGCCCCCATCTAGGATGAAGGGAAACAGAAAGATGATCAGTCATGTTCAAAAGGTGACTGGGTGGATGAAGCCAAAAGAGCTACATGCTTTACTTGTTTGTAAGGTGCTGAGGTGTGGAACATGAGTTTTTTCCTATAAACCAAATGAGGCACACCATATAGGAGGTGCTGATATACAGTAAATGTGAAAGAAGTCAGGGTGAGAAATGATATACACTTTGAGGCGAATTAGAAGCTCTACTCTCTCTAGAGCTTTTTCTTTATAAAGAGAAAGAAGACGGTGAGAGGAAGGGTGCTAAGGTACTGTCTGTTGGGGTCTAAGAGTGCTAACAAGAGTGTGACATCCATGTCTTTCAGAATTTCACAGCCTAGTGAAGAAGATAATTCTGACTATCTGTTAGGTTCTAGGCGCTTTGCATGTGCCATCTCTTTCATCTTCATGTGAAAAGTTAAGCCACAATTGAAGAGGAGTTGCTTTCATTGAGTCTAAAAAGGACAAGAAGGAGAACTGGGCAACAATGCCTTATCTGTTCCTTCAGATGTATAGATATGGAATATTACATCTGCACACATAGTTTGAAGTCACTGGGTCTCGCCATATTGCCCGAGCTGACTCAAACTCTTGTGTTTAAGTCATCTATCTTCTGGATCCTCCTACTAGCTGAGACTATAGGCACACTCCACTTGGCCTGTGTATTTAACTTTCAAAACAAAATGAACTAAATATAAAACTACCTACTGTTTTGTTATTGTGGGGGAATACATCAGTGACTCAGGTCCCAGGCCTATAAGTCTGGCAAACAGACTTTAACTGGCAAGACCCTTTCCAAGACATAGTAACTAATGAGGCCCAGCCTAAAACTGTGTTTCTGATCTATTAAAGCATATCAGGTCTATTACCATAAGAGACATGGATATATCTGGCATAGACATATTACTCATATCACATATACCCATGCTACAAATCAGGCCATAGGAGCAATTGACATTTGAGAGGTATGAAGAATATTCTAGAGATCACAATTACAGTGTCTACATAGGTGATTGAAACCCAAGCGATACAGTGATGACCTCGTAATTAATATGAAAAGCAAACGAAGTTATTGGTGAAATGCACAGGCTCTGCCTTAAGGGACCTGTTCAAATCCTGGGCCTGACATTGACCAGTTTTGCTGCCATCAGCAAGCCACTAGGCTTTCTAAATTTTGGCTTCTTTGTTGGAAAAATGGGGAACATAATAGTATTTACTTCATAAGGTTGTTAATATAAAAATGCATTCAAAGTGCTTAGCAGAATTCCTGGCATATAGTTTGTACTTAACGCATAATAGCTGTTAATTATTCTAAGACTAAAACTTCAGAAGCAGGCAGGGTTTCAGCTAGAATTACAGGCTTCCTTTGAGTCGTGAGGCAGGTAAAACCAGGACAAGTAAAAGGAATTATACATAGCAAGTAGAAAGATAAAGAACTTACCACCTTGAATAGATTATACAGGTTCAGACTATAAGTTGCGTTAGATGTAGCACTGCGGTGCCCCTGGAGCCCAATCGGTTTCTCTATCACAGCTTTTAAGTGAATAGTAATTCTGCATTTGCTTGTTTCTCTTCTTCACTAGACTTGAGACACTTGAGGACAGTTACTGCGCTTTTTTCTCCCTGGCCTAAGCACCTACTGTAGTATCTGGCATATAATGAACGGTCATAAATGCTTGAAAGAGTACACATATTTAAAACAGGCATATACACACACACACACACACACACATATACACACATGCACACACACCCTGTCTCTGGCTTCTCACTTACAAAAAAATGCTTTAAGAAAACAATACCCCCCTCATAGGCAAACACAGACACTATCAAGGGGAGGTGCTCTTATTTTTACAGAAGAAATATAACTTTTTTTTCTCATTTTTGTAAAGGAAGTGAATTTTAGTAAGTGCTGAGAGAATGTGTAAACTCACCGCAGGTGACAATATCATAACACTGTCACATGAGAATTCACACCTAGAGATAAGCTAGTGAAAGAAAAAAGTTAGTTTTGGAAGGTTAGAGAAAAAGATTTTGAAATGTCAGATCCACTCTATAAAACTGACCACCCTTGGCATCATTCTTTTAATCTGCCTGGCTTTGTGAACAGCCCAAGGGATTTGAAATGAAGACAATTAGCACCATAGACAGGGCATTCACATACAAAATTCTGCCACCTCTCAGAGACCTCAGGAAGTGACAAGTTTAGATAAGACACTTTCAAGCTTGGCTGACAGTTTTTCTAACTTTCAGTGCTTTTATATTTGATTCAAATGACATCTATATTTTAAAAGTCTGTAGTTTTCTTTAAACTGTGAAATTCTCTTCCTCCACCCTATGATTTTTATTTCTTAGGTTATTTTAAAACAGTAAGAACAAAAATTTTCTCTCCAATTGATTGAAATTTCAGGAAACAAATGTTACTTCTCCCCCACAAATGAGTTCAGTACATTTCCCCTCCCTTCTTCTCCAAAGAAGCACCTTTGGCTTTCATTTAGAGCACAGACAGTAGAGGCTGGAAGTGACCTTATGGGTTATCTGGTTCAACCCCACTTGACAGATGGAGAAAATTAACCTTAGAGAGAGGAAGGGATTTAGTGGCAAAGCCTAGAGTATAATACAAATCTCATAATTACCGCTCCTTCCAATTGATCTTGCTGTTTCAAAGGTGGGCCAGAGGTAGGCATGTAGAGCCAATATACGATATTTGTGTGTGTTTGTTAGTTTTATTTTCTTGAGAGTGTTAATTTCATTCATTCACTCAAAAATATATTTAACATCTATTATGTGCTAGTGAGAAAATTTTGTGAATAAAAGTGTTATAATATGGATCTGGAATATTTCCCAAAAGCTCCCAAAAGCTCCTAGGCTTGGTTCCCAGTGAATTGTGTTATTTGGAGGTAGCAGAAACTTTAGAAAATTGAGCCTCATTGGGAAGTGTGTTACTGGGGATGTGCCTTTGAAAGGGATATTTTGTCCTATCCCTACCCCTTTGTCCCCTCCCTATGTGCTGTCTCCCATCTCTCCTATGATGTTTGGCCGCGTCTCAGGCCTAAAACAATGGGGTTTTAATTAAGCCACCATACACTGAAATCTCAGAAAGCATGAGCCCAAATAAACCTTTCCACCTTTAAGTGACTTTTCTCAGGTATTTGTCACAGTGAAGACAAACTGACAAAAACTTGGTACTGGGAAGTGGGGTCATTTGTGTGACTATACCTGACAATGTGGTTCAACTGGTTTGTGGAATAAGTTTGGAAAAGTCTGGTGATGCAGGCTGGAGACTCCTAGAATGCTGTAAGCAAAGCTTCATGGGCAGTTCTGGCGTGAGCTCCAAGGACCAGAGTGCTAATAGGAATGCAGACATTAAAGGCCATGTTTATTATGGTTTAAGATGGAAATGAGTGTTCTATTAGAAATTGAATTAGAGGGCATCCATGTTACAATCTGGCGCAAAACTTATCTGCATTTTAGCCACACCCCGAGATTTTATAAGAGGCTGAATTTAAAGGTAAAAAATTAGTTTATCTGGTGGAGAAAATGGCAACACTGTACAGCCTTCAGGAAGCGGCATAGTATCACTGGTTGTTTTTAGCCAGATTTATAAAGAGAATGATGAGCAGAGATCTGAAAAACATACAGTTTGGACAGAAAAATCTGTGTAAAGTTGAGGCCAAGGAAAATGTGGTTGCTGAAGAGATTACCACCACTAAAAGGAAGCCAAGTACTTTGTACCTGGATGAAAGAACAGATGCTTTCTGGGCCTCTTAGGAATTAGCAAGACCCCACACACACCCTCGAGAATGCACAAGTGTTAATCTCAGCATCCTCAGTCATTCAGGCGCTCAGAGACCACTTCAGTGATGGTCCAAAGGGGCCTATCTACTGTTCAAACTGGTGACAGACCTTGGCATTGTCCATGCCATGTTTGTTTTGCATGGACGCAGGATGCAAAAGTTATAGGGACATGGAGTCTTCCACTGAGAGGTCAGGTAGTGTGTGACAGGGTCAGAGTCCCTGTGGGCAGACTCCGAGAGGGCAGTGCATGAAGCCGTGAAAGCAAAGCTGAAGCTGCAATGGAAATTAGAGATTCCAGGAATATGGAACATCTGCTGAGGAAAACTGTAGGCAGCAAGCAGATCTAGATCAAGAGAGAGACCATGTGGGCTATCACATCTATCCTAGTGTCCAGGCACAGGGTATTTGGCGTCTTCTCGGTGGTGTTTATCACTTCAGCAACCATGTCTTCTTTGGCCCCAACGTTATATAGCTTTTTGTCTGTCCAAACTACAAAGTTTTCAGATCTTTCTGTTCTGCTCCTTTTTGTTTGTTTGTTTGTCTCATGATTTTCAAAATAAGTCTAGCCTACATCCTCTGGAGCTCACATCTTGGCACTACATGTATGGATGCCAGACATGGAATGACAAGAGTTAACGTTTACTTAGTTTCAGTCTTGCTTTGGTCTGATTCTTCTTTGCTAGTTTCTTATTCATGCTGTTCACATGAGAATATTTATCTTGTCCCATCATTGTATGCTGACGGTGTGTGTGTGTGTGTGTGTGTGTGTGTGTGTGTGTGTGTATCACTTGTTTAGTTTTTGCAGGAACTCACAGCTAAGAGTTCGCTTTGAGTCTCAAAGAAAACGTTGGCCTTGGACTTTTGGTAAATGCTGGAACTGTTAAGACTATGGCAACTCTTGCAGATGGACTGATTGCAACTTGCACTGTGATACAGTCATAACTTTTGGGGGTCAGTCATGAATAGTACATTATACTT
This sequence comes from Fukomys damarensis, assembly GCF_012274545.1. Lineage (NCBI taxonomy): Eukaryota > Metazoa > Chordata > Mammalia > Rodentia > Bathyergidae > Fukomys > Fukomys damarensis. Next base: position 100,860,910 of record NW_022900951.1, read on the forward strand.
TAGACCTGGGATATCCCCCAATGTTTCACATGATGGAGGCTTGATCCCCAGCTAGTGGTGTTGCGAAGTGGTAGAAACTTTAGGAGGCAAAATCTAGTTGGAAGAGGTAGGTCACTGGAAACATGTCTTTGAAGGGGATATTTGCCCTTGGGCACACTCTTTTACTCTGTCCTTCATTCTCTGATTCCTGAATGCTCTGAGGTGAGCAGTCATGCGCAACCACATACTCTCTACCATGAATTGTGGCCTTATCTCAGGCTCCAAGGGATGGAACCAAATGATCGTGGACGTAAGACCCTGAAATTGTGAGACAAAAAAACTTTCGTCCTTGAACTGATTTCTGCATGTATTTTATCACAAGAATGGAAAGCTAACATAAAGTCTTGCCATCATGGACCTTAAATTTAAGTGAAGGAGACAGACAATGATCATTTAATTAGATTATTCTTCTCCTAGGTAGTGTATAATTGTTCTTAGGGTTTGTTCTCCATCTCTTCCTCTTTCTCCGTTGCTCCCTGTCTCATTCTCTTACCCGGTTTTTCCTCTCTTTCAGGTTTTGTGAGAGAGAACAAAGAGAGCCATTTCAATTCCTTTTTCTATACTTTAAGCTCAGCATGAAGTTTTGAATTTGCTAAAATCAGATTTAGTACCGGTGCAGCACTAGAGTGAAGATGTCAGTATTTTTCATCAACACTGCACTAGTGGGCTGGTTCAGCTGTCAGCTTACTTGTGAAATGACAATGAGGTACTGAATGTGAGAGTTGTACTATTACCTTATAATTTATCTGTTCTTTTTTTATACAATTTTAGTTGTGCTGAACCCCACTGTACCTGGATGCTTTGACAGGTGTGCTATTTTAGCAACATATAACAAAACAGAGAAAGAAAGGAATGCACAGTACACTCATGCTGTCAGATGTAGGTTTCTATGTTCCTAAGTCTGTGGATCATTTGTTCAGAGTTGTTCAGAGACAAAAAGGGTTAGGTTTTATTTAACCCATGTAACACTGGAAGCTCTCACAATTCAACTGAAGAGTGGGATGTATACAGACTGATATAAATGGATACCCTTCCTTGCTTTCTTAGTGCAAATTTCAAATACCGATATTATGATGAACTTCATTGGGCTAACCGTTGCTTTCTTGAAGCACAGAATCCAGGGTGGCCTAGCTCCTCAAGCTCTTAATATGGAGTTTGTGTTCATGTTTCAGATCCGCTTCTTCCTTGACCCAAAGCATGAAAATTGGTGAGGAGTTGGTCAAACACATGTGAAATAGAAAGATGGTGAGATAATCTTAGCCCCATGTCCAGAGCCATCCCCAAATGTAACCTTGAATGCTCTTTTTTAAAAAAATTGTTTTTAGTGCTGAAAATAGCTGTAGGATGTTTTTGTTTACTCTTTGGCTACTAAAGCTGGACACTCTTTAGTAAAGGAGAATTGTTTCTAGTTATCACAAAAATCTTAGATGATTGTTCTTAAACCCAGTAGGTATAGAGGGAATTTCTGGGTCCACTGAGGATTTAATATCATTTTCCCCATTGAGATTCCAGCCTTGTGATAGTCTCAGGAAATTAGGCACTGAAGCTGTGGAAGAAATAAAATAGACAACATAGACTTAGCTATTTAAACTCCAATTTATAAACTGTTTTACATAATCTAAAAGCACATGAGATCATTAAGCTTCAGGCATTAAAAAAAGTGCTATTTTAGTGAAAATGGAAGAAGTTTGGGAGAAGTATTACTTAGCGTTTCAAAAAATAAATGCAGCACTGTTTTAGAAAAGGAAATGCAGGTTGAAATAGTTCTTTTTTAAATTAATGAAAATTTAGCATTAATTGTACAAGAAATACTCTCTAGAAATAACAGAGAATAAAATGTGCAACATAATCATCAATGCTTGAAAAGTGGTTTGAAAAGCATTTTATGGTCAACATGCCAGAAGCTGAGCCCTATATATCAAACAAGAAATACAAATTCGCATAAAGATAAAGTACCAATTAAATCATTTGGTCTCTCATCTAAGGACCACCAAAGAGATAAACCTGCGACATCTTTGGACATTTATTGTGATTTTTATAGCTGAACCATTACTTTGGGCCTATAAGAAAGTTTTAGGAAAAAAATTAATATTTTCACAGGACCAAGATTGTTCAAGTGTTACTGATCTATATAGTTAGTAGTGGGAGCACTTGCCCAGCATGTGAAATACCCTAGGGTTCTATCCCTAGCAAAACACACACACACACACACACACACACACACACACAGATTGTTCAAGATGACCACATAAAGTAGTAGGAGAAGGAAGGATAGGAAGAACCTGCCCTAAATTCATTGTTTTTGTTACTTCTGATTCTACAGAAGCCTCATGGCCATGCTCATTAGTGATTTTGTATTGCTACTTTGAGTGTTCTGATCTTAGAGCCTTTGGTCTTTTCATTTTGTCAGTTTGTTTTTTTCCCACATGATATGCCTCTTTTGTCAACCGCTTTGGAAACTAGTTAAACTAAGTCATCTCTGGTGGCTCTGGAGGAACATGCAAGTTCTGAAGTATTATCAAGCACTCTTGTTTATAGTCAAGGTCTACTCTGGCAGTACAGCCCAAAGCTTGGGTCTTTTTTCCAGTGTTTTTCCCCTGTCAGTAAAAATCCTGCGTTGGAGGGCTGGGGATTTAGCTCAGGGGTTCTGCCGCCTGCCTTGCAAGCATAAGGACTTGAGTTTGATCCCAGGTACAAAAAAAAAAAAAAAAATCCTGTATTGGAGAGCCAGATCAAACTCTGTGACAAATTCGATAGAACCCAGCCTTTAAATTGCTGAGCTGGTTTTAATTGAAGTGTGAGAGGGAGGTTTTAAAGCAGGTAGACAACATCCTGTTGTTTGGGTGCTTGTCTCATTTTGCACATCTGGCTAAACAGGGAGTCAGGTGGTTGACGCCTTCCAGCAGAGGCAGCCGCGGTGGTGGCATCTTCCTATTATAACCCCCCACCTCAGCTGCTGGAATCCACCAGGCCATGGATACAGTGGCTGTATATCATGGTAAAATCAGCAGAGAGACCGGGGAGAAGCTCCTGCTCGCCACGGGGTTGGACGGCAGCTATTTGCTGAGGGACAGCGAGAGTGTTCCGGGCGTGTACTGCCTGTGTGTGCTGTGAGTACATGGCGGCGGTAGCAGACTAGCTACATGACAGGTCTGAGCCTGTCAAGGGCACATGTGGTGGTCACAGACAGTTGAGGCTGCTCTTTTTGGGGCCTCCTCCATGGCCTGCCCTATGGCCCCAAATCTTCCTCAGGTTCATCCCAAGGCTGTGGTGGAACACGTTTTGGACTAGGTCCCTCAGTGGGGTTTAATCCCCAGAGTCTTCTGCTCGCCAGAAGGTCCTCATGAAGGTCTTTTGTGGCAGCTGCTTTGAATGTCCTTTGGGATGGGAAAACATGGCCCAGAGTCGATCTGAGTGAACTCTGAGAAAAATCAGGGCTCCAGACATTTTTTAAAATTAATTAATTAATTTATTTATTTATTACCGTGGATCAAACCAGGACTTTGTGTTTGCGAGGCAGGCAGTGGAACCACTGAGCTAAATCCCCGGCCCTCCAGACTTCGTTTAGGAGAGGCAAGGAAGGTGGAATCATGGGATGGCCGACTGTTCAGACTTGGGACCGTCAGCTCCCAAGGGAAGCAATGGTTCATTCCCTATAAATGGGTTTGAAAATATCATCTCAAAGGAAGTGTATCAAATGTAGTAAGAAGAGGCAGGCAGACTAAGAAATGGAGTCCATTACTTTACCAATGCAATATGGATAGGGTCAAGATCCTGAGAGAGAGGATGTGTGCGTGAGTAAAACCATCTCTGTGCGTCTGATTATTTAGTTTTCTTTTAAGAAGTTGTGTGGGAAAGCAGAGGTTTCGGAAATAGGACCCTTTTTTTTTTTTAATAAAAGCTAGTATTCTCAACAGTTGCAAAGAGCACAGAGAGAAAACACCCTTGTTATGGTTCAGCTTTGTTCTTTTGCTTAGGCATATCAGCCTATCTCCCCTTTTTGAACAGATACACCTGCAGCTGTGCTGCAGGGCTTTAGAGGCAGCAGATCTGAGACCTAATCAGATGTTACTCAGACATGAGGCTTGTGACCTCAGCAAATTCATGTCTTAGTCCTTCAGTTTTCTCATTTTTTAAGTGAGTGTCATATTACAACCTACGTTATAGAACTGTGAAGAATAAATGCCATAATACATATAAATATGAGCACCGGACTGGAGTTGTGGTAAATGTTCAGTCAGTGTACGCTGTTGGTATTATTATTATTATATTCTTTTCAGGCGATTTCTTTTAGTAGTTTTGGGGGCATTTCCAAGGAAAGACCTAGCTCAAGCATTGTTGTCAGCAGGATGAAAACACCCATGAAAATACCAGTCCTGTACAGGAGGTTCTAGATGGAAGTAAAACAAAGGAAAATGTTCGATAGTGAGTTTAGTACCTGATGATACACTGTGAGATTTTGAAGTACTTACTAGGTCAGTGAAGAAAGATTGTACCAAGGATGATGTTAGAGGATTTTCATTGGAAAATGATTTTCAACAATGGTCAAACCTTGTTTGTGGCAATTCTTAGATCATACTAAATATATTTATAGTAAAGGATTCAAGGTAGATATGTGGATGCTATTGATCTCTTGGGTTCTGGTCTTATGTTGTGCGTGTGCAATTGTTTTCCAAATTGAACCTTGGGAAGGTCAATGAAAGACAACTAGGATTATTGGGTGTTCTTAGCAAGAAAAGATGGAAGAATGACTGGTGGATAAATAGGCTGCTTCATAGGGAAAGTGGCAGGACAGGGACTTAGCTCAGTGGTTCTGGTGCCTCCTTTGCAAGCCCAAGGACACAAGTTTGATCCCTGATTTAAAAAAACAAAAACAAAAACAAAAAAACACACACAACCAAAAAGCACCACCACCACCAACAAAAAAACATAGGGAAACTGGCAAGGAGGAATGTACTCCTTAATCTAGAGGTAAAAATGAAAGGTTTAAAAGAAGCATAAGCAGGGGAGATGGCAGGAGACAATATATGGTAAGATATATTGAATATTTCAGCCTCACTGATCACGTGGACATTTTGCAAGCTGGCTAAGCATGCTCCTCACTTAAGAGTTTTGCACTTACCATTCCTCTGCCAAACATATATTTAATTCACATATTTGTTCAACTGGTTCTTCCCTCCATGGGCCTTCCTTGATCACCCTATCTAGAATAAATGCCCTTTCTTTGTTGCCGTCACATTCTAGTTTTGTTCAAGGAGCTAAGTGCTCTGATATTTATATGCTTACTTCCACATTGCTAGGTTTTCCTGCAAACATGTAATCTCCATGAGGGCAGGAACATTGTCTCTGGTACCAGGAACACAGCTGGATACGTAACAGGCCCTCGGCAAACATTTTTGAATTAAATGAATGAACTTTTCAGATGAATTCTGTTTTCCTTTTTTCTAACTACCGAGAGTGTTGGACTGATATTAGGAAACCAGGGTGTGTCTTGTAGGGAAGCCACTTAAATTCTCTTGGCCTCAGTATCCCTATTTATAAAACAGAAATAATAATTAATGTTTTGCCTTCTGCAAAAGATAGCTGTAAATGAAATATTAAGTGAGAAGGTCTTTAGCTTTTTAGCCAAGTAAGCTGGAGCCACTTATGAAATTAACTTAGGCAGCTTGGAAATTCTCAGACATTTGTGTCTACCCAAAATGAATCTTGCATGAATGCAGTTTTTATGACTCTTAGTTCTCTTTGAAAACCTCCTTAAAAAGTAGCAGAAAAGAGTAGGTAAGTTGGGAGTTCACCTATTGTGCCTTTTGAATGGTACACAGAGGACTCGAAGTCTTACGGGACTTTAGGATGATAGCCAGACTGTTGGAGAGGGAGGACACCAAGATACATTACCTTTAATCAGAGTTTCTCAATCTTTTAGACTTGAGTGTACCTTTTGATAAACATTTCATTCCCTCTCTTTGGTACCACACTGTAATTACAAAATCAAATTTTATTTTAGAATGACAGTGTATTCATTTTAGAACAAAACACTTACGCTTATGACATGTAGTAGAAATAACGTAAACGGTGTCGTATAGGCATGAATAATAAGATGTCCCTAACAAATGTGCATTGATTTCAGAGTTTATTCAGAATAGTTTCTCTGTCTTTTGTTTATTCCCATTAACCAAGAAAATTTGACTGAGCTTTAGTTTCTGTAGTTTCACTGTAGAGACAACACATTCCATATACATTTCAAACCATTTTAAAGTACACTTTCAAACTATGCTTGCCTCTTTACCCAGTTCTGAATCCCCAATCTTGGCTCTCTCAAATCGCCTTTTTCTTCTGTTCAGTTTTAGAAAACAGAATCTCATAAAGCACAAAAGGAATGTTCTATTTATAGGCTAGCTCATCTTCATTTAAAATATTTTCCTTCTAATTATTTTCCCTAAAAAAAAAATCTAGATTTTTTTAAGCCCATTAAAATGGTTCAGTTTATATATATGTGATAGAAAAATTGAAAAAGAATCGAGACCAGGGAACAGAGGGAAAATTATAAATATTCTTCGATTCTAAATACAAGTATTGAAAATTATGTAAAATTTCTTCAATATTTAAGTAATTTGAATTGCTTTATGACCATATATGTATTTTTGTGAAATTGTAGTTTAGTGCATATCATACTTAGCATGAAAAAAATCTCATATGTAATGTTCTTATAATGATGTTAAGATATTAGTTTTAATGGATGCCTGATAATGTGTCATACACATTTTTAAGATTATTTCTAGTTAATATTTGTGTGAATATGTATGTTATAATCTGTATATATGTATGTATAGTCTGTATAACTAGTGAATATACCATCTTTTTCTTAGCCAGTTGCCCAGATTTTGACATTTGAATCATTCCATATTTTTTTTTCTTTCTGGGAGACAGGATCTTGCTCTGCAGTTTAGGCTGCCCTGAGACTCACTATGTAGACCCTTGGCCTCAAACTTGTGACCTTACTGCCTCAGTCTCCCAAGTGTTGGCAGTACAGGCTTGTGTCACCATACCTGACCCCATTTTTAAAATGATAAAATCTACCATGATTAATATTTCCAACAGTAAAACATTTTTTTGTATTGTGATAATTTCCTTATGGGATTTCCAAATATGGAATTTCTAGGTCAGAAAATAAGAACAATTTAGGACTTTTTACATATACATTGTCATCAAATCTTCTTTTTACATGGTTATTCCAGTTTATAAATTCATTAGTAATTGATGAGAGTGTTCATTTCATTGCATCCTCTGTAGAAATGGGAATTTTTGTTAAAAATAAACCTTGAAATTTGGCGTCTCATTCTTCATTTTATATTTACATCCTATTTATGTTGTACTTTTTAGATTTCTCTGATTGGCAATTGAGTGTCTGTAAGTGGTTGTTAAAATGTTGTATTTCTGAGGCGGGGGATTTGGCCCAGCGTTTCTGCTGCCTGCCTTGCAAGCGCAAGGTCCCAAGTTTGATCCTTGGTACCGCACACACCCACACAAAAGTGTTGTATTTCTTTATTTGTGAATTGGCTATTTGTGTACTTTTTTCATTAAGCCACTTTGATCTTATTGTTTTTCTTAACCCAGTGTAAGTTTTTATATATACGTTAATCCTTAATCTGTTGTAGGTATCCTTTCTGTTTGGTGTTTGCCATCACTTGGTTTTTTTTGGCACACAAACAATTTAACAATTTTAGTAGTCAATCTATCACTCATTTTCTTTGTTTTTGATTTCTTCTATTGCTTCTCAGATCAAAAAGTCATTACTCCTTTAGAGATGTTTGGGCCAGGGATTTAGCTCAGTGGTGCCACACCTGCCTCACAAGCATAAGGTCCTGAGTTTGACTCCCTATACAAAAAAAGAAAAAAAACAGAGATGTCATAAAATTTCACTTCATTTTTTGTTGTAAGTTTATGGCCTGTACTCACTATGTAGCCCAGGTTGACCTTGAACTCATGGCAATCCTCCTGCCTCGGCCTCCTGAGTGCTGGGATTACAGGTGTTCCTGTAATCACCATGCCTGGCTCTTAGCTATTGATTCTTTGAGATGAAATCTAAATAATTTTGTTAAATTTGAAAAGCCCCATTTGGGTTACATTAAGTTCATTAATAAATTCTGGAAAAATTGCTTTCATCTTCAAAGAATTTACTCTTCATTTTCAAATACAGAGTTCATCTTTTTATTTACTATTTTTTCATTTATAACTATCATAAAGTTCTATTTTTTTTTCCTGTAGGTCATGCATATTTTTGTTAAGATTATTTCTAGTTAATATTTGTGTGAATATGTATGTCTTTTTTATGTTTTTGTCATATATAGAAAGTGTTTTCACTATATTTAGTGTTGCTTAAGAAAACTCTGATCTTATCTTTTCTTGTATTTATTCAATATACCAAATGCTCTTATTAATGTAGTTTTCTTTTACATTTCTTTGATTTTTTGTGAGGATATAAAGTTTCTTCTCACTGAAATACATATGGACCCTCTTGTTTTTTTTTTCCTTTTCATTCTCCAGGTAGAAATAGCTATTTGGAAAGTACTGACTGCTTACTAGGATTGCTTCATGGTGATATGAGGGAAGCTAATTTAAAATATTTTATCCATTAGCTTGAAAATAGCATATTTTTATAATTAGCAACCTTCTCTACATACCTGACTTCGCTGCTTATCTGTTGGATGGTTTGGAAGAACAAATGGTATCATAATTTAGCCACAAGGACACATCATAAAGTCATTTGACATATATGTCTTTAGATAAAAGCATAATTATCTTTTTGTCCTTTAAGATTTAATGGGATGACTGAGAATAAAGTGCCTATCCAACAACTGAACTTGAGAGATGGGGAGGAGTGGTCACAAAATAAAATTCAAGCTTATCAGTTGTAATAGATAGGAACGGTGTGTCAAGGACCTGAAATTGCACCTGAGAAATTACAACTTAATTTACATTTATATTTTGAGTCCCATTGGATATGTATATTATTACTACATCTTTATGATAATTTAGGTCATCAAAAGTATTTTGAGTTTTCTGAGTGCCATTTACTTAGGTCAGAAAGAGGCTCCAGGCCAGCGTAGAATTAAATTTGCCACCCATACACCACCAAGTAGACAAATCACAAGCAAATAAATCAAGGGCTGACTCTGGTTGACAGTGCAAAATTGAAGTTGCCAAATTAGCCTGAAGGTATCATGTAGCTTAAGCAAAGAGGGAGTCTGTGACGACCTTTTCTGGGATCTTACCACTTGGATTCTTTCCTTTAGCTTCCTCCCTTGCTGTCTCTTTCAATGGAGAAAGCTTCAGCCCTACTTCCAGGCTGATTCTCTCTTTTTTCGTAAATTAGACTTTTGGAATTGCCCAGAATTCTTTCTCTCTAAGAGAGTGGCCTCATCAAATGGTGGTTATGAGCTCAGATCTTCTAACCAGATTCTCTGAGTGTGCATCCCAGCTCTCACTTTTAACTAGCTATGTTACCTAGGTAAGTTACTTAAACTTTTTGTGCCTCGGATTTCTTCTCTATAGAACAAGGGATGGTGAGAATGATAGTACTTTAGAGAGTTGACATGATTATTACACGAGTCCACGAGTCCATATTTACAAGGTTAGGATCTAATATATGTTTGTTAATATAAATAATCTTCTCTTCTCTTCTCATAATTACATGTAAATAAAACTTCTGTGCAATTCAGGAGAAGAGATTACAATTCTTATTGTAACTCATCAAAGCCAGTGTCACATAGTTTTACCATTATTCCCTAAGCCAAACGACTTTGGACTGTTACAAAAATTCAAATTCACTGGGAAAGAATAGACTTCGGGCCATAAGAAATTTGGAAATCTATTGAATCAGAATATACGGTCAGTACTGATGGTTTTGTATAAGACAATATTCCTCAGAAATGTTTGTTGAAAAAGATCAGTCACATAACTGTGTGTTGAAGAGCATCACTTCTGTAGACAGGGCATGGGAACTAGCTTGCCATATTTGCAGTGTCATGAAGTCAGATGTAGCTAAGTCTTTTCTTTTGGGTAGTCCTTGAAGTGGTATAGAGCAAGAACTGATGTGGTTTTGTTAGTTTTAAACTACAATCTGTCCCCCACACTGACCCATTGAGAAAATAAGAGATAAATTGATGGCTTTTTTTGTGAACCATTTCCAATTTGAACACTTTTTAAAAGGTTAGGTATAGCTCTTTTTTTTTTTTTTTTTTTTTTTTTTTTTTTTTTTTTTGTACCGGGGATTGAACTCCGGTCCTTGCACTTGCAAGGCAGGCCACCGAACCGCTGAGCTAAATCCCCGGCTCTAGGTATAGCTTTTGATGGAATAAAATATTTTAATGTCAGCAGGGGCTAGACAAACAGTGCTTTGTAGTCATTAAAATGTAAAATATTAGTTATGAAAATAAATTAATGGCAACAATTTTAAAAGTTCACTGTTCTCTACCAATTATTTGCTTTCTGAATATTTATGATAAATTTTAAATTCCAGACTTATAAAAAAGACCAAAATACATCTTAATGGAAGAAGGAAGTTACTAAAGTATATTCGTCATTTGCCTGTATTTATAAAGGGAGTAATCCTAAAAAGAGGATGCAACAATTTTTAAAAATGAATTATATTTTTCTGATTTTTCATTTATAAAGCTCCAAATTATAATTCTTCTTGTATTTCTTTAAAAATTTTGAGTGGTCACTTAAATAAATTCATAGGGGAAATTAATGTTCAAGAATGCATTTATATTATTTTTTTAAATTTATTTTTTATTTTTAAATTTTCTGCATTTATATTACTTTAAATTTACCTCTAGTTTATACATACACAGGAAAAGAGCTTTGAATGGTTTCAGTCAGGATAGTATCTTCTTGTGTCCGTGTTTGCAAATGCTATTATTTTATGTCAACATGATCAATGTACTTTAAAATTTTTGAAAATATATGACTGTAATATATTGGAATTTTCATATAATTTGCAACCATTTCAGCTTTTGTTTCCTTATTTTCTCTTATATTTTCATTATTTTAAAATAAATAAATAGAAATTGCATATATTTATTGTGTATATTGTGATACTTTGAAACATGTATACATTGTACAAGGGCTAAATTTAGTTAATTTAACACGCATTGCTTCACATATTTATTTTTGCGATGAGAAAATTTAAAATCTGTCCTCAGAGATTTCCAAGCATACAAGTAATTGTGATTAGCTGTAGTCACCATGTTGTATAATAGAGCTCTTGAACTTATGCCTACTACATGAAAATTTGAATCATTTTGCCTACATATTCCAATTCTACCTGCCCTCCTCCCTAGCTTCTGTGAGTTCAACTTTCTTAGATAGCACACTCGAGTGAGATCATATAATATTTGTCTTTCCACGCCTGGATTATTTCACGTAACATAATGACTTCCAGTTTTATTAATTTTCTTGCATATGACAGTATTTCAATCTTCTTTATGGCTGAATAATATCCATATATAATCTTTTCATTTTCTTTCTCCATTCATTAGTTGATGGACACTTGGGTTGATTCCATATCTTGGCTATTTGAATAATACTGTAATGAACATAGGAGTGCATATTCTCTTTGACATACTTTTTTTTTTCTTTTTATTGAGGTTATTGGTACAATCTAGGTATACAATACAATTACATTCATCATTGAGATTCTGTACCTTTACATAATAGGTCTTGATTCTCATTTCTCCCTTTGTCCCTGCCCTCCCTTCACGCCCTCCTCCCCTCCCCATTTACAAACACTTTATTTCCATTTTTTCAGTTTCTCATATTTTTTCCTCTCCCTTATTACCTTTCCCCCACCCTTCCCACTTTCCTTACACCTTTAGCCCTTTACTTCCTATTTCACATTATTAATTATCTCATTAGGATCCTGTGTACTATTACAGTTTTTCACACCAAAGAAACTATTCAGTATTTCAGTTAAAGAAATCTCTGTATGAACATTAAAAATAGGGAATCCTAAAATAAAACCAAAAAGGAAAGTAAAAGAGAAAAGGCAATGATGTAACATCAAAATAATCCTTAATTCTGGAGATGAAAATGGTCCGTGAACATACTTAAATTGCTTCTCGCTCTTATAGTCTTATCTTATTCTTTTTTTCATTATTTAGAGAACACTTTATTAGTTTCTGTAGTCAAACCCACGTAGATATGACCTTACATATTTAGTA
>NW_022900951.1:100873262-100884509 GCF_012274545.1 Fukomys damarensis
ACACACACACACACACACACACATATATATATATATATAAATTGAATTTTGGGAAACTTTAACGGTGCTGACATACTGTTTTTGTTTCTTTCAGACATACATCCACAATAGCAGAATTATTGGATCATACGGCATTTCCATTTTTCATTTTTTGAGGGAACTCCATACTGTTTTCCATAATGGCTGTACTAATTTACATTCCCACCAACACTGTGCAAGGATTCCCTGTTCTCCACATCCTCTCCCGCACACATCTTTCATCTGTTTAATGATAGCTACTCTCATAGATGTGGATTGACGCCTCATTATAGTTTTAATTTGCATTTCCTTGATGATTAGTGATATTCAGCATTTTTTCATTTATATGTTAATTATTTATACATCTTCTTTTGGTACCGGGGATCGGACATGGACCTTTTCACTTGCGAGGCAGGCGCAGGAACCACTGAGCTAAATCCCGGGGCCTATACATCTTCTTTTGAGAAATGTCTATTCACATCTTCTGCCAATTTTTAACTTAGGTTATTTGCTCTCTTACTGTTGAGTTTTTTGTATTCTTTACGTATTTTGGGTGTCACATGTATGATTTACAAATGTTTTCTCCCATCCAGTGGATAGTCGCATAGTTCTCTTCTTTCCTTGGCTGTGCAGAAGCTTTTCGTTTTGATGTAATCCCATTTTTCTAGTTTTACTTTTCTTGCTTGTGCTTTTGGCGCCATATCCAAAACTGATTCCTTTAAAGAAACATTATTTAGAGGTAGTTAGGTTAATTTCATTTTTCACTACTAAAATACAACTACTGTGAAAATTGCTGTCAAGTTGCTTTCTCCTCTTGATTTGTTTCCTTGGAGTATATGAAGATAAGCAAGGTCATTTGGTCAAATATATGCATAGTTTTATAACTTCTATTATATCTCGCCAGTCTGTTTCCTAGAACAGTGATTTTCCACACGTTCAGGGAGGGCATATGTAGTTTCAAAAAGCATATTCAATATTAGTTTAATTTTATATTATAAAATTACTCTTTTATAATTTAAACCATAGGAAATAAACCTATGAAATTTTGTTGGGAAAGAAAGACTAAAATGTCTCTGATTTTCTCTGTGAAGACTGAAATAATTGACAGGGCTTTAGCTTATAGAAAAATAAATTTGCATTCATAAAGCATAGACTAAGTGAATAAGGGAGAGGTGGTAAGAGTGTCCTGGGTGAGGGAAATGAGCCAGTTTGACAAGGGAGGCCTTGCTCTCAATATTCCCGAGGAGGTGTGGGTATTCCTTCTGCATTTTAATGAGTCTTTTCATAACTTTTATGTTTATACAAACCACCTGAAAATCTTGTTAAAATGCAGATTCTGTTTCAACAGGTCTGGGTGGGGCCTGAGATTCTATGTTTTTCTGAAGCTTCTTGGTGATGTGAATACTTGTCCTAGGAATGCAATTGGAGTTGCACTGTTTTAATTGTCTTTCATCCATGACATATTATAATGAGAACTAGCTACAATGAGAATTGCTCAGTTACTTGAGCAACTTAAATTGGAAGTCATGAACTCTTGGCTTATTTGAGAAGCAAAACAAATTTGCTCATTCAGAAATTCAAGAGGCTTGGGGTGAAGGGAAGAGGAAATTGTTAATATTAGATGTGCTAATCATGAGAAATTTTATGTGTCATTGACACCAGTTTGTTCAGAGACTAAAGGACGTAAGAACTTTTGAAGTGGTACTCAGGTTCCTGCTGCTTAACTGAAAGTGCGATAAGATCAGATTCGTTAGGAAACAATTTTCAAAACAGACTCATTTATTTTGATGAAATGAGGCTGAGTGATGGTAGGGAGATAGATTCATTGTACTTTTAAGAGACCGACCCCTTTAGAATGGGGTAAACAAGTTGCTTACTATTTTATTTACCTTGTTGCTGACATTTTAAATAATATCTTTACATATCACCTGTAATGTTACTGAATTATCGCCATTAATCACTTTCTATAGGGAAAAAGGAACTAAGGACCAGTGCTGTTTCCCTGCTTCCATCTCCATTTTGCTGTGTAGTTTTAAGAAACTCATTGAAAACATATGTTTCATGCTCCCATGGTGAAAAATGCAAATCAAATGTCTTTACTGGTTCCCTGTAGAGAACTTGCTGAGATCAATGGGCTTTAAGGTGATTTCAATTTTTTTTAAAAAGCAAAACACTTTAACAATGGAACATTTTACACTTATGCAACATATCGTATATAGGCATATATCAAACTATTTTACATATGATCTAAATATTCAGGCAAATCTTCATAACAGAAATGAAACATTTCATGTGATAACACCAGCAGTTAAACTGTTTGTTCGATGTCACAAGCCGCACGAACCTGATTGGAATGTTTTAGTTTTTTGTTTTCTGGGTAGTCAGTACTGATGAAAATATAAATTAAAGGAAAAATAATTTAATCTACATATTTAAAGACTTCTAATTCTAAAGGGAGTTAATGGCAAATATGGTAAATGACTCAAGCATGATATTTTAATACTGTAGCATCATCTGTTATTTTAAGTTGAAACACGTTGATTTTAACTGGAGTTTAGTGTGTATCCTAACTAAAGATGTCTATTGTTCGAAACTTGTGCGCAGTGAGAGTAAGCAGAAAATGCATTAAATAAAACCATGTTGATTCATATTCCAATTCAAAATTTTAAACTCAGTATATTTCTTTCATAATTTGTCAAAGAAAGGTTTACTTCATAGAAATGTTAAATTTTACTGAAGTAAAGTTTATTTGGCAAATAACAAAAATTGTTCATTAATATTCATCAGAGAAAGGTGAACAAAACCTCAAAGAGATCACTACACTCAGTAAGACTGACTATTATCAAGAAGACCAAAGATAAAAACCTGCTGGCCAGGGTGTGGAGAAAAGGGAACACTTATACACTGTTGCTGGGAATGTAAACTAGTACAGGCATTATGGCAAACAGTATGCAGTTTCCTCAATAAATTAAGAACGGAACTGCCACATGACCCAACAAATCCATTTAAAAGGAAATGAAATCAGTATACCTAAGAGACATCTGCATTCCCATCTTCATTGCAGCAGTATTCACGAGACCTAAGAGACGGAAACAACCTAAGTGGCCACCAAGTGATCCATGGGTAAACAAAATGTGGCACATACAGTGTATACAATGAAATGCTACTCACCCAGAAAAAGAAGGAAATCCTGTCATTTGTGACCACATGGATGGACCTGGAGGTCATTACGTTAAGTGGAATAAGTCAGCTGCAAAAACACAAGTACTGCATGGTCTCACTTGTGTGGAATCTAGAGTTGGTTCCATAGAAGTTGAGAGTAAGATATGTACCAGAGGCTCAGGAGTACGGGAAGGGAGGAGGGATGAGGAGTGGTTGATCAGTGGGTACTAAATTAAAATTAGGAGGAAGAAGTTCTGATGTGCTATTATATGGTACGGGGACTATAAAATCAGTAGGGGAAAGCTAATAAGGGAGAGGAAAAAAATAGGAGAAAATGAAAAAATGGAAATGAAGTGTTTGTAAATGGGCAGGGGAGGAGCGGGTGAACGAGGGCAGGAACAAGGGGAAAAATGAGAACCAAGACCTGTCATGTAAAGGTACAAGATCCCAATGATGAATGTGACTGTACTGTATCCCTAAAATGTACCAATAAACTCAATTTTAAAAAATCTATAAGAAAGGACTTTGAAGGTTGTTATGATAAAGAAATGATAGTGTTTGAGTACCATAGGTATGTTCAATCTGATGTAAGATTATACAATTTATACATGCATCAAAACATGTTTCACAAGATACTAATTAATATGTACAGTTTTATGTTTTTGTGTACCCATTAAAGTAAATTTAATTGATAAAAAGTTTTTAAGGCAAATTAAGTAGCATTAGCATATTTACTAAATATCTGTATATCTGTTACAGTTTGAGGGTCAATAGCTGAAGCACTAGATCAAATGGGCCTGATCCAGATCTCATCTTTGCTGTTTGATCTCTTCTCTGGTTTTGATTATTTAACTTCTCAATCTCCTGACCTATAAAATGAATTTCATAATATAAAGCTGATAAGATTTTTTGTGGGTTCCAAAGGAGATAATTCATACACTATGGGCTAAATGTGTTCCTTAAATGTTTATGTGTGCTTGTATTTCTAGATAAGACCTCTAGGAAGTAAGCAATGTTAAATTAATTCATAAGAATTGGGTCCTAATCTGATAGGATTGGTGTTATAAAAAGAAGAAAAGCAGATATACAAAGAAGTCAAATGAGCCTAACTTAAGAATATAGTTCCTATAAGCCAAGAAAAGAGGCAGTAGAATGAAAGCTACCTTGCTGACACATTTATTTTGAACTTGTCAGACTCTAGAGCTGTGTGAAACAAATTTATATAATTTAAGTGTATGGTATTTTGTTATGGCAGCCTAAGCAAAGTAATATGGATTTTGGTACTGAGAAGTGGGGTAGGCTGTGACAAATACCTAAATATGTAGAAGTGGTTTTTCAACTAGGAAATGGGTAGAGTCTGGAGGAATATTGAGATGCATAGTAGATAAAAGCCTGGATTGCCATGACCAGAATGCTGGTAGAACTAGGGTTATTAAAGGTTATTGTGGTGAGATCTCAATGGAAATGAAGAACACGTTTTTGGAACCTGAATTTAAGTCTGTCTTTGTTATAAAGTGACAAAGAATTTGGCTGAAGTGTGTTCTAGTATTTTGTGGAAGATAGATTTTGAGAGATGAAATTGGATATTTAGCTGAAGAGAATTTTTTCCTTTCCTTCCTTCCTTCCTCTCTCTTTTTTTTTCTTCTAGTACTGAATTATATCCGTAGTGCCTCCCAGCTGAGGATATTTCTTTTCTTTTCTCTTCCTCTTCTTCCCCTTCCTCCTCCTTCTCCTCCTCCTCTTTTTGGTACCAGGGATCGAACTCGGGGCCTTATGCTTGTGAGGCAGGTGGCAGCGCCACTGAACTAAATGCCTGGCCAGCTGAGGACATTTCTAAGGAAAATTTTGAAAGCATGACTTGGTTCTTCTAGATTGCTCATAGCAAAATGAAAACAAAACAAAACAGAGATGAATTGAAGAAGAAATCATTCAGTAGAAAAGAACCAGATTTTAAAGATTTTCAAAGTTCTCAGCCTATTGCAAATTGTGGAGAAAATACGTAGGGTATGGCTGGACTATCAGTCCTTAAGGAGATTACACATAATGTTAACCAGCCATATCACAAGAAGCCAGGAGTAGAGTTTGGATAAAGGAAACAGAGGTACTGTCAGTTTGTGCCAAAGGGAACAGGGCAGTATCGTAGGGCAATATGGGAGAGCATTTCATTGAAACATGCAAGAAAAGGGGGCAATGTCCGCAAAGGCAGTTCAGAAATCATCAAGCTGCTGTTCCCACCACAGGCCCAAAGTGTGTATGTCTGGGAAATAAGGCTACTCTACCTAGTTTTTACAGCATAGTACTAAGGCCCAACTGTGCTGCATGGGTGAGACTGTCCTTCCAACGAAAGAAAAGAGGCCACTTCACAGAGCTGTGAGGGTAACACTGCTGTCTGAGTGGGCCTGAAGGACAGAGTATTGAATAAAAGAAAATGATTCTGGAGCCTCCACATCTAAAAAATTTGCTTTGCTAGGTTTTGGAGTTGCTTGGAACATGTCACTCTGTTATCCTTTTGATCTCTCCCTATTGGAATAGAGATTAAAAATCCTATTGGATCCTATTGGAAAATCTATCTTATGTCCACCTACCTTTTTATTTTGAAAGTACATGACTTATCTAGTCTCATAAGTTTGTGGCTGGAGAGGAATTTTGCCTTAATGTGAATGGTACATTGCATATCGCCTATATCTGATTAGATGATAATTAGATTAAGCTTTGGACTTAAAACTTTCCAGTTGATGTTGGAATGAGTTAAGACTTTAGGGGCCATTAGGACACAATGAATGTATTTTGGATGGGAGAAGGACATAAATTTTGGTTTGCCATGGACTGAATTGTCTACTCAGATATCTTTAAAGCATTTACCCCAATGTGACTGTATTTGGAGATAGGATCTCTAGAAAGTAATTAAGGTTAAATGAGGTCATAAGAGCAGAGCCTTAATCTAAGGATTCGTGACATTATGAGGAGAGAAAGAGAAAGATCTTTGTCTCTTTCCCTGTGCTTGAACACTGAGGAAAGGCACAGTGAGAAGTCAACTCCTCACAAGTAAAAAGAAGAGACCTCAGAATAAACTCTCCCTTGCTGGCATCTTGATTTGGGACTTCTGTCCTCCAGAACTGTGAGAAATAAATTTCTTTTGCTTTTGTCATCCAGTATATGATAGTCTTTTATGGCAGCCGAGCAAACTAATACAACACGTAAAATGCTTGGCATATAGTAGAAATCAATTACACAGTCATGCAATGTGCATATAAATTGAAAAATAGGAGAAAATGTTCATCATATTTAAAAGGACAAGCTTTTTTTTTTTTTCATACCGGGATCGAACATGGGTGCTTGTGCTTGCGAGGCAGGCGCCAGAACCACTAAGCTAAATCCCCAGCCCCAGGACAAGCTATTTTAAAGTACATTAGCAGCACTCCTTTTTTCTCCTTAAAAGTTTTTTATTCTATTTGACACATAATGTCTATATCTATGGAGTACTGTGTGATATTTCAGTACATGTATACAGTACACAATAATCAGGGTGATTGGCCTATCTATATCTAGTGTAATTGTATATTTTATTACATGTATACAATATGTACTGATCAGATCAGGGTAATTTATATCCATAACCTCAGATATTTATCATTTCTTTATGTTCAGAACATTTAAGATTGTCCCTACTAGTTATTTTGAAATATACAATTATAGTTGTTGTCAGCCATAGTTATCCTACTATGCTATATGCTAATTCAAATTTATTCTTATTGAAAGGCACCCCTGTAGCAATGAACTATCCTCTCCTCTTTCCTCTTCTCCTGCACCCTTCCCAGCACTGGTAACCACTTTTATATTCTGTACTTATTCAACTTTTTAGTTTCCACACATAAATGAGAACATATAGTATTTTTCTTTCCGTGCCTTATTTCACTTAACATACTCGTACTGTCCTCCAGTTCCATCTGTGTTGCTGCAATGACAGAATTTAATTCCTTTTTAAGGACGATTAATATTCTTCGAGGCAATACTCTTTCTGAATTCAAATTACTATTACCACTATATTAGTCTAATCTGTTATAGAATAGTATAGTAATATTGTATTACTATATATTATAAGAGTAGTTATATACTTAGATATTATAAGCTTATAATATTACATTATTTTTCTAACTAGTATTATCAAAGGTAATACTATTTTAAATCGATATGGTAGTATCTTATTCCAGCGAAGTGTTTTTACCTTCAGACTCTATGTGTGCTTAAAAATAATAACCCTGTGATTTGTTAAAACTATCTAATAATTCATGATTTTTATCAGTTAAACAATTTTCTAGTTTCTATCTCTGTAGTGTCTCAACTAAAATCCTTAAGAGCATGAGCGTCCACATTTAAAAAAAAAGATAAAGAAACCTCACTGGCACTTGTGACTAGGTGCACATAATATCCGAGCAAGTTAGAGTAACTTGTTCTTGCTTCCTATGGATGCAATTGTGCCAAGAATGTTTATCATAGTATGTAACATTTAAATGTAACTTTAGTTAATTTAAAGCATTTATTGTTCTTTTGGAATTTTCAGTAATGGAAATTTATCCTTTCACAGGTATCAAGGTTATATTTATACATACCGAGTGTCCCAGACAGAAATGGGTTCTTGGAGTGCAGAGGTACCGTTCTTATTTATTTATTTGTTTGTTTGTTTTTCAGTGAGTTTCAAGGAGTTGTGTTTGAAATTTAGTTTGGTTTTATAAAGGAGAATTCATACCATATATTACCAAAATATTCATCAGATTTTAATCACTAAAATGCCTTTCCAAATTTGTTCCTGGATCATATTTAAGGCATGTGCAGGTGAATGGATGCACCTTGACACTAAAACATTAAGTGAAATAAATCAGACACACAAGTTTAAACACTTCATGGTTTCTCTTATGTGAGAATCCCCAAATAGAAATAAAGAGCAAAAGAAGAGATAGATAATGGGAAGGAGAGAAATCATTTTCAAGTGGGAAGGGGTATAAAAGATGAGGGAAGGAGGGAGAGAAAAAATATTTAAAAAGAAGAGAAAAAGAAGCCTTTAGGGAATTGTGGTCCCAAAGCCATTCATCCAACTTTGCGTGGAATGCTATGACTTGGGAAAGGTAAAAAAGTTGAAAGAGGCTGTCAAACTTTCAGTACCTATATGAAATCTTAGAAAGCATATAAAAGTCAATAAAATGTTATTCTTGTTTCTAAGAGGTGATAATGCCCTGGGGGTGATATAAAATGGAGGTAGGCAGCAGTGGAAGTCCCTGGGCTTGTGGTCAAGTGCATCCATGTTCCAGGTCAGGTCTGGTTCCCATGCCTCTTTCCCAGTGGATCTACTTAAATTTCTGTGAATCAGTTTCTTCATCTGTAAAATGAGCCTAACAATAGTTCTTTAGTCACAGGGTTCATTTGGTAGAATAAATGAGACAGTGCAGGTAATGAAGCTTTTAGCTACAGGTCCTATCACATAGTGAGCCCACAAAAATGTGAAATCTCGAAAATTTCTGAATAATATGACTACAGATTATAGTTCAGTGCAAAGTGATCTAGAACAATAGTTCAAATGAGGGAGGGTTTTCAAAGTGTTTATGGCAATGGATCCTGCTTTGTGTGTGGGGGGCTTGGGAGGAACAGGACTCCTGTCTGAGCCATGTTGTAAGGCTATCGCTAGTTGAACAGGGAAGAGAAAATTTTGCAGTGTTTTTAAGATGCTCTACAGAACCATAGTGCTCTTCTATCTGGGTCCATGGGTTTCCTTGGTGGTTGAAGAAGAGGAGGAGATAAGTCGATATATTTCTGGATACCTGCTTTGGCATCAATATGAGCAGTTCCCTTTTATTTTGTTTATAAAGTAGGGCTCTGAGTAAGATTTCTTTAGAACAAAGAATTCTTGTTGCTTTGAAAATGTCTGAAAGCCCCTGTGCCATTCCAAGAAATGTCTGTAGTGTGAAATCTATTTCCACGGACCAGAGTATTTTATGGGTTATCACATTTTACCAATCCTCGAAGTCTCTATGACTGAAACTTTGTAACTTAAATGATTTTTTTCTCTTTAAAAATTGTTCATATTTATAATGAAATAACTTCATTAGTAGCTTTTGGGAACATAAATGCTAATATTAACTCTATTAATAGCATCCATACATTTAAGAAACTCTAAAATCTAGACTTAAAAAACTAAAAGAGCTCCAGGCTTACAAATTCATCAGTAAAGTACAAATTATAGACTATAAATCTTTTGAACTACTAAGATGAATTAGGGCACGTTTTCAAATACATTGTTAACTTATATCAGGATAATTAATACTAATACTGTAATGTGAACTGAAGGAAAAACAGTACCATTTCTAATTAAAACTATGTATGCCTATTTATTTTGAAAAATTCTCCGTATCGCTGCAGATAATTAAATATGAAGTTAAACTTAATTTATCATGACCAATAGCTACGTATAATGTGCTATATGTGTATACCTGCATTAGTATTTGATTGAACAGAAATAGCCCTTCTCCCTAAAAAAAGAACCCTTCAGCTACTGAAGAATATTCTCCATGGAAAGGATCTTAGATTTTTGTAAGGGTTAAACAACCTCGTTTTAAAATTTGCTTGAGACCATGCTAAGAAGGAGAGGGCTTATTGAACATAAATGCCCCCTCATCTCATTATCTGGACTTACCCTGTTTATTTAATAATATTGTCATTGTCTGCAGCAAGATGGCAGAAGGCTGGCATGGATTATTCCCAAATACAAAACGGCTCAACAATTCCATGTTGTCTAAAACTGATTTTGTGCTTCTTCTGACTGCTGTATTCAGCGTCTTCGTTATGCTTCGCTAAAGTGAATATTAAACTAGTGTGTATTCTCGGAGCGCATACCACCTGACTGGAGAAATTTTTCTCTAGAGCATACTGAAGACCAGTGGTGATCCAAAACATGTTTCCATGGATGACTAAGAGGTGACAGCATGGGAAATGTACAACTGAACGATAGCTGAGTTCAGGGACAGGATGGGAGTTGTCAGGGGTAGAATTCTTGTAGTAAATGCATTTCCAAACTTGGGTAAGTGATAGATATTTGTACTCCTTTTTTGGAACAACATTTCAGTTTGACATGCTGCAGGAAAAATCATGGCAGTAACGTTTCATTTTCTGTGCAAAGATCAGGTAAGTCTGAGTTTTCTTGGGCAGAATAGGATGAAATTGAACCTTGTATCCCATGAATTAACAAAGACAAATATTATGTGTATATTTTAGACCATTGCCTAATTATTAATTTAGTTCTCGAGACTTGGGCTAACATTTTGCGTGTTAATTTACAGAATTCTATATAGAGTCTTCTATAATTTATTAATATGTGAATTGTCAGTGGTACATTTTAAAGAATTTAGAGACCTCTCTGTCAATTGTAATGCCTTTGGGCTTTTCTGTGTATTTGAGCATCAGGATGGCAGTTGGTACTCAATACTTTTACTTGTTAGCCTAAGAAAATCACTATAAATTAGGTCAGTAATTTGCTAAGGGAACACTGCATCCCAAATTCAAATTGCTCCTATATATCCAATGTTACCATTCCTCTGTTAGCATGGATAATCAAGTGTTAACTGCATACCAGTCCCCATAAGTACAATGTATCTGTTGACAAATGGTTTTACAAGTCATAAAAATAGCTAAAATGTTATGTGGTTTAAAATCTTTCCGCACTGGGGGAAGTGTGTACTTTCTTCTCAGGTTGGTGACTACCTTCACTGGAACCTTCTTGATCCAGTCGCAATCTGAAAGGGATACAGAGGCAATTCCGATATTTTTAGTTGTCTGTGGGACCCTATGCAAGCTGATTACTTTTTTGTATTTATGTTTTTTAATTGTCAAATGAAAATAACCCAATCAGTCAATAACTGCCAGCAGTTAAGAATATACTGGAGTCAAGATTGAAGAGTAATACCGAATAGTTTTTCTGGTTTGAATAATCTGCAATAATACAGAAGATTTTAATAAGATTACTGACATTGAGAAATGGGAAGAAAGGAGCTAAAGGTGTAGGGAAGGTGACAGGTAGGG
>NW_022900951.1:100884679-100913205 GCF_012274545.1 Fukomys damarensis
AATAAGGGAAAAGAAAAAAATGTGAGATAATGAAAAGATGAAAATAATTGTTTGTAGATGGGGAGGGGAGGAGGGGGTGAAGGGAGGGCAGGGGTAAGGGGAAAAAATGAGAATCAAGACTTGTCATGTAGAGGTACAAGATCCCAACAATGAATGTAACTGTACTGTATCCCTAAAATGTACCAATAAACTCAATTAAAGCTGGAAAAAAAGAGATGGAAGAGTACTTTGAAAATGAAAATGTTTTCTAACGAAGGTGTAAGGAAGTATTCTGTGCCTATGGCCTATCGTTGCAATTTGGAGATTCTGTCTTAGAGCTGAAGAATTGCTTGAATCTGCAACTTTTGCAGTATTTCTTATGAAGAATGACTTACCTCAGTGTGGGAAATGACTGAAAATTACTGTGGACAGTGTGCTATCTCCAGCATACTATTTCACTGACAGAAGTCTACATGCCAGCCTTCATGATTTTTCATTGAATGCTAAAACAAACAAACAAACAAACAAACAAAAAACCCACAAGCTTCCATTTCAAAAATCTTCCATGTGGAATAGCTAAAAACAAGTTTCTTAAAAAAAAAACCTCCTCTATCCATTGTTCAATTGCTCACAGCATTGCTATTTTGCTTTGTGTATAAAATGACAGCTTGAGTTGATGCCTAAAGCTTGGCTCATAACCTTTAGCGGGAAATTGTTGTTGATTTCAGGCAGTATCTTTGCAGGAGAACTGATGTCAGGGAAGGAATATATTTTAATAGTCAACAGCAAATACTGATCTCTTTAAAAACAAACACATCAACAAGGGTGACCTGAGATAGTCTTTCATTTTCATGTCTTAAAGAAAACCTTGTCATAGTGCAGCATAGATAGAGACAGCAACGTGGGGAGGATGGGGAATTTTCTCAAGGAAGAAAACAGGTCACGTGAAGGATGAAGCAGCAAGAATTGTGAGGTGAGTCTGAGGACTAAGTAGTTATGCATTGCGTGTATCGTAACAGTCAATTTTTAATTTCCTGTGCAGTATTTTATATTGTAGAATGATGGAGGATGGGTTTTTGTTTTTGCTTTTTTGCTTCCTCGGGCTTTTTATTAATGACCTGTAGGATCTGTGCTTTTTCCGTGTTTAACTGCATCCCCTGTGTTGCTGAACTGATTGTGGGTAATGGCCTGTATACCCTTAGAGGTTCGGGATGTATGATGTGTAGCAAGCAAGAAGGGCAGGCCGATGAGCAAGAGCTTGTACAAACTAATACCACCCTTGGGAGAGCTGAAATGACAGCTCATTAGTTCCTCTCACAGGGATAGTCAGCCAACCAAAGTAAACTCTTGGAATGTTGTTTTCTTTTCTTCCTCATCTTTTCAAATATTTGAACAACTTACACAAATGTTTCTCCTCTGAGCATCCCTTGCACATTGTATAGGTGTGTGTGTGCGTGTGTGTGTGTGTGTGTGTGTGGTAGCATTATAAGGTAGGTAAATAATTTGCTTGGCCTTTTATTTTCCAGACTGCACCTGGGGTACACAAAAGATTTTTTCGGAAAATAAAAAATCTCATTTCAGCATTTCAGAAGCCAGATCAAGGCATTGTAATACCTCTGCAGTATCCAGTTGAGAAGAAGTCTTCAGCTCGAAGTACACAAGAGACTGTAGGTATAATTATTATTCATTTCTGACAGGATTTGGAAGCTCATGGGTTGGAGTCAACCTATGTATAAACATGTAATCAAGTGGAAGTTCTCTAGGAGAAATGTGATCAGAATGTAGATGAAGCCAGCGAGTCAAGTGACAGAAGATTGATTTGTGCTATAATCTCGATATGCCATAGTGTAAGCTTTTTGTATAACTGTGCAAAAATACAACAAAGTCTACCTGGCTACACTTTAATCTCTCATTCCACTTTGTTCTCCTGGTCTCTTTTGTAGATATATGACACCATTTCACTTCACTAATGTAGGCACAAATGATTTGACAGATGGCTACTGTAAGGAATACCTGGGCTATGCTTTTACCTTCACTTCGGAAACTGTTTTTGGTGCTTAAATGAGTGCATTTTACTGTAGCAAAGGAAATTAAATTAGCAAACTTTATTGTTATACTGACACAGATTGTAACATCTCTGGAACAAAGCTATTATCATGTATGTGTCATGTGGAAGAGTGAATACCAGCCAATGCCTGTAGCTATTTGACATGTGACTATTCCTCTATGGAAAGGGGTTATTTGTTTGGAGTGAGAAGATATCCCTTGATTGAAACAATAAATGTTTATGATCAAAGAAAATGAGTTTTTATATCTGTTTCTGACAGGGACCCAGGCTTGGGCATAAACTGGCAATTAGATTGAACTAAGAGTGTTAAATTAATGAATAGTTAACATTTAGAATAGAAATACAAATAAAACTCTAATTGACAAATTGGCTCATTGTTCTTTTTCTGCTCAGTATTCTGCTCTTTATAACTCAGTTTTAAATAATAGTTGCTCAAGGTATATCATTGTGTTGTAGTATTATGAGCTTTGTACTGTTGGAAAAAATTACACGTTTTAGTTAATCTGTAATTATAATACTTTGTAAATTTATCTTTTCTTGATTTTTGTCATTATTTTTCTTAAGGGAGAAGAGATTCCGATGTTGTCCTGAAAGCTCCATAATGAAAAAGAAAACACCTTGTACTTTATTTTCAATAATTTAAATACATGCTAAGTCTTGTATAATGTAGATAATATAGTTCAGTGAGCTATAAGTGCATTTCTGACACCATCATAGTCCTGCAATGAACGCATCTTGCCTCATATTAAAGCTACAATGAGCATTGTAGACAGTGAGAAGCTGGAAATGAAGATCGGGAAAAAAATAATCCCATAGGTTATTTTCAGTTACTATACTTTCACATGGGAAACAATTTAAGGTATAATGAATACTTTATAATATATCAATGTCAATTCTTGCCAAATAAAAATAAAAACAATCCCCAGCTTTTATCAAAGTACCAGCTAGTGATATATTATTTGATAGTTACTGAGTGTATGGTGAAAAGTTGATCGGTGTCCCTCATCTCTGTCATGTGTAGTTCTCTTCTAGCTATGATGTCATAGGGTCTTGGGATTTATAAAGCTGTCTGCTGACACAAGTACTAGGTAAAGACTGAAGAATTTGTTTAAAAATGAAAGCAACTTTCTTATCTAGTGTTCTGATGTCAGAAAGTAAAATTCACAGACCAATCTGGAGTTGAAAATCTTATAATTTAAAATAAACTCTAAATGTTTGTTGTAATTGATGTTCCAGGATTTGAAATTATATTTAGGAGTCCAGTGACCTGGATTTTTCTTTTCATTTATCTCTGTCTCAATTTTTTCCACTCTATGTAAACCTTGTTTACAAGGAAATTTTCAGCAACTAGAGCGCTTGGTTAACTGATTGGTAACCAGTCTCCTTATTAGGTAACCTTACAAGTCCATTTGAAAGCTTATGGTTACATTAACTTTTATTTTTTACTTTGGTACCAGGGATTGTACTCAGGACCTTGCATTTCTGAGGCAGGTGGCGGCACCACTGAGCTAAATCCCCATCCCTGCATTAACTTAACAATTCTGAGTGACTGAAACCTAAGAGTCAGATTTTTATGCAGTATTTTCTTCTCACATTTATATATTCCTGACTTTATGATCAATTATATGTCAAGTTGCTTCAGGAGTCAAATAATTCATCTGTCCAACAAACATAACAGGGAACTGGGGATAGAGAAGTAAAAATATCTGGGCCCTGCCCTCAGTCCACTGTCTTGTTGGAGAAGAAAACTGTAATAGTAAAAGAAAATTATAAATGAAAGCAAACAATACTAAGAAAAGTTGATAAGTACATAAGTGAAGTTCTTTATGTCTAGGTAGATCTGATTTTCAAGAAGAGATTAATCAACACCAATACTCTTTGGTCCACAGTCCATAGGAAAATTCTGCTTCATTGTAAATTGATGAAATTGGAATTTGGGGTTTTACATGAATTCTGTGAACTTGGTTAATAACTAGGGAACTGCTGAGAGACAGAGCTACTCTTTATGTGCTGCAAGTTTTGATTTGTAAACATTTAGTATGATGGAGTATGGTCATGGCAATATATTGTGGACAATTCATCATTTCTTGAAGGAAGAGCATCACTTTAATTTGTAAAGGAATTCAGAAGCCTACTCCACATTGTTTCTCTGGTGTGAGAAACCAAAAGTGTAAATAAGGACCAAAGTGTATAATCGATATTGTGAAATAGGAAGAAAGTGTTCAAATGGGAAGGCGAACTAGGGATGGGGGGAGGGTAAAGGAAGGAAGAGAAAAAAAATAAAAGAAAGAGAAAACAGAAACAAAGCTTTTGGAAATGAGGTGGAGAGGGGTTGAAGGGAGGGGAGGAAAATGGGGGGAAAAGAAGAAGAACCAACATATATCATGTAGAGGTACAGATTCCTAATGATGAATGTGGTCATTATGTATATCTAAAATGTACCAATAAAATTAATTTAAAAAGAAATGAATGGCAGAGTATTTAATAAAGTGCTGTTTGTAACTGTAACCAAACAAACCAAAATGCATATATTTAAATAATTTTAATTATTTGTAGCTCTAGTTTAAATTTTAGTACATGTAACTAATTTTTATTCTAATTTGTTCACTCTGGAATATATTAATGATATTTCTTTGTTCTTTTATAAGAGACTTTTTTGAAAAAAAAAACCTTTCTGTAATCATTAGTGGTCTTTCATATTGTAATAAAGTATTTGAAAGTTTTATTTACCTAATTTGTCTTAAAATATTACTTTAACAATGTTCAGAGACAGATGCTATTAGTAAACCTAATAAAGCACTGATGAAGAATATCTTAGTTATTGGACTGATTCCCTGGAAAATATAAATGCTTTTCTCAATTTATTATTGTTAAATTTTCCAGTTGATGAGACTATGCTCAACTTCTTTGGCTAGTCTTTTATTCCTCAAGTTTTGTTCAACTTTTTATTCCCAACATGAGCATCCTTGTTATTTCTCAATATGCAATAAGTTGTATCTGTACAGAAAGGACATATCCTGGTCATATCTAAGATATTTCCATGTTAACATATACCTGTAAGATGCTGAATCAAAGTAGAAAAATGCACATTTATTTCGAAGCATTCACCTTGCTTCAGGAAAAAATAATGTGTCAGTAAGCTTACAAGGAACATGACATCTTATCAAATACTTGTTCATTTCCTCTGAAATTTGTTCTTAAGAGATAAGGTCAGTAGGCAGACAAGCTTAGGTAATTGTCTGTTTGACTGTTACAGGAAGGGAACCTTGCAGTACAGCATCAGTAGAATAAGCCTACAGAGAATACCTCTGATTATGTTCTCTGGTACGAAAGATTGGATTGAAGATATTCTTTTGGGGTGGAATGGACAGGGAGTTTAAAAATGTGAGAAGTGTTTTAAAATATGGTAAAAATGTTTCTACATCAGCTTATGTTTTACTTGATTCACTATATTGCACTCAGAATCAAGAACCTATAAATAATAAACCTAGATTTACCTTAGAGCATTTCAAGGTTATGGGATGCCAGGTTTTCCTGTTAGGGCTCTATAAATTCAACTTTGTCACCTGTGTTTGCCCTTGCAGTAAATGAGATACCATTATTTTTTAGTTTTCCGCTAGAAGTGAAGTTAAACTACCTAGTTTGGACAGTTTTCTAATTTGGGGTCATTGGCCACACTTAAAAGGAATGGCTGAATTTTCATCATTTGGCCATTTGGTTCTTAAATGAAGATTGTTTTCAACATAGAAAGATACAACAAATGTGACAAACTGGATAGAACCCATCAATAAACATGTGTGGGATATACATACACACACATCTCGATTGTACACAATACCTTGGAAATGGGATTGTTCTCTCACAAGATGACAGAAAATGATACCACACTCAGCAATAGACAGAAGGCATGAGACCTGCATTTGTTTTCAGCTCTGTCACCGATTATCCCTGTGACTGTAGGAAAGTCAGCCTGTTACTGTTGTTATACTTGCCAAGTAGGAATAATTAAGTTTTACCGCATAGGATTATTGAGGTACTAGAATAACGTAATTTTAATGTAGTACTAAATGTTTGATTGCATTGATATTAAAAAAAAATCTCTAAAACTGAAGATAAATAGGGAAAGAATATGGAGGAAGCTCTTTATTAATTGTATGAATGTAGGAGCTTCTGCTCCTTTTTGGATGCCTTGAGGGTTGGGTGGGATGTATCCTTTGAAAAAATGCACAGGTGATTCAAATACTCTGCTCCCATTTTGCTGGTAGGTTGTGTAGAGACATTTAAGATAGTCCTCTGTGTCATGAATCATATCTGAATGTGTATATATCAATGAAAATAAAAGCAGGGCATTTTGCAGTGCTATAAACTCAAGTTTCAGTAAGGGGCTGTTTAGACTATATGCACCTCATTAATATCAAGTTGAGTTTTCAAAGATCTATTGGGCAGATTTCTCAGTGTCACATCAAAATGTCTCTTATGGAAAATAAGTGGCAAACAACAGTTTTAATTGCCTGTGGGGTAGGGCCTCAAAAAAGCTTTTATTACTTTTTTTGTTTTTCATGAGCCACCCCCGACCCATATCTATTATTATTATTTTGCCAATGCATTTTGCTACCCCTCCATCTCAGTGCCCCCCACCTTTTTGCAAGTTTTAATTTTCTTTCTATTGCTGAGAAAGTCACCAAAAGAATAGAGTGAAACCTTTTTAAAAATACCTTAGCCTAGAGGCATTTATATTCACAGCAGTTACTCTTTATTTATGAAATGGTCATTTATATGAAAAATAAAAATGAAGTGATGTCCAACTAGAATTAGTGCCTTTTTTATTCCCACACCTACATTTTCAAGATGACCTGGTTTTTATTATTTCCTGCCAGGGAGCCACTTTTTCTATCTCAGGTGAGCAGATTGATTTGACAATGCAGTTTGGCGCATGAATAAAACGGGACACAATGCTCATTTGCAATTTTATTTTTTAAAAATGAAATATTCAAAGTACTTTTCTTTCAAATATCGACACATAATGTTTAACTTTAAATATTTACAGCATGTTGTTGTGATGCTCTTGTAGAAAAATGCATGCTTCTGGCATGAAAGCCAGAGCAAAATGCAAAAGACCATTTAACTGCAGCCAGAGAACATGTACCTGTACAGTATCCAGTCACTTTTCAACATAGGAGTGAGAGCAGGAATACAAAATTGGAACCTATTGTTTCCTAGCAACATGGCTCAGGCCATTATAACACAATTTTCAGTACGATTAGAACCTCTAACTGTTGTTATATAGAAACTGAAAATCTTCGCATACACTGTAAACATTTTTACTTTTCATGAGAAAGTAAGCAGCTAAAAAGAGTATTTTTTCTTATGTAAAGGCTATACTTCTCTTTTCTCCTTCTCACTCACTGATGCTTTTGCCAGAAGAATAGTAAAGATTTAGACATTGTCATGATTCATACAAGTAAAATATTTTTCAAGGACACAATCTGATATACTAACATTTACTTAACAGGTTAAAGTCCACCACTAAATCTAAGGAAAGATTTTTAACTGCCAAACACATTTCCTTTGACAAATAATGTAAGGTGACAACTGCCAAGACAAAATCCACAGCAAGTTAACGCTAAGTATTTTCAGTTACTGTTCAGCAAGTAATTTCTTCTTACACACAGCAGTATATTTGGTCCTTAAATAGTTTTCACATGAAGGACACACTGAAATAATAGTCACTACTTTGTGGTTGAATTCTTTTTTTGTTGTTTTCTGTTTTTTTTTCTTTTTTTTTTCTTTTTTCTTTTTGTTTTCATTGCACAATAAAAACCTTACAGAAGGCTGTGGAACAGCAGTCTGAGATCTGAAGTACTAGGCAGGTCTGCTAGCTATATGTATGTGAGTTCCTTTGAGAAAACAAGAATGCTGCATCCAGTCTGTAGCCTTATGTTTTTTCACAGGCTATAGCAATTCTCCAATCTCACCACAATTTTATTTTAATACTTGATTACCTTGTTTTTGCTTCCATTACCACTCAACTCCATTAAATTGCCTTTAACATGAATACATCTTCATAAACGCAAAGTCTTTGCCCTGACTCTCTCAGGAGATATTACAGTGGGGCCTGATCTGGCTAAAAATATAGTTTGAAAAAATTGAAAAGAAAAAAACAGTAGAAATAACATGGTGGAATGCCTCAATAGTAATGAAAAAGAAAAGTCTTATGAAAATTATAATTTAATTTTATGCTTGTGTATGTAAGTAGGATGTGAATTCCAAATTATGTATTGTCAAGGGTTCCTACATTTGGCTACGTTGCATATATTATATATATGTAGTCTACATACTATAGATTTTCTAGATAAATTGACAATAAGTGACATGACATGCTTATTTTATACATTATTTTGTTGGGTTCAAATAAAACATAGTTCTGTGATAAGTATTTTGTTGAAAATTAGTATGAATTGAGCTTTATTCCCCTTTCCTTCAGGAGTCACGGTGCTAATCAACAGTGATTTGAATAACTAAAAAGGAACATTTAAATATCTGTTAAACTTTGAACTTTTCAGCTCATTGGGCTCTCTAGACTGTTGTGCAAGAGTGAACACAAAACAAAACAAAACAAAACACGCAAATTAGGTGGGCCTAAGAGAACAAAAACAACCATGGAGTATTCCCTGAATCAAGCCCAGAATGTTCTGTAGAGGAGAGTCCCACCACTGAGCGCTTACTTAACTTACTTGAATGGTGTGTGGCTGTACTGTGTCAGTCACTTGTCTTCTGGGTGTGAGAAATTCTTATATTCCTCTGAAAAATGCTTTTATTTTCATCAGGAAATGCAAATGAATGAATTGTTCTTTCGTTAACTTAAACTTCAGAATCACAAGTCAGCGAAGGCATTCTTTCTATTCAGCTGACTAGGAAGGGGCCTACTGAATATATCCCCATGCTCTTATGAAGAAATGCCAAAATGTTTCTCTTAGGTTTATTACTCATTTTGGCTGTTTTTTCTTTCCTCCCCAAAACTTTAGGAGTTGTAAAGAGAACAGTAATAGTTCAAGGCAGTATTAAAACCACAGCTACAAGTGATAAAAAGTGCATTTCCTGAATATAATACCAATATAATTTAAGAAACTAAAGGCACAAACTAACTAAATATGTATTACAAACTAGAAATGCACGTTTCAAGGTGATTACTATTAAGTAAAAGCTTCAAATATTTGTTTCCGATGAATATTTAAAGCAGTTTGAAAGTGATACATCATCAGTAAATTGCAAAAAGTATAATCACTTAAAATATAAGCAAAATAGACTCTAATATTGACATCTTGGAATAGTGATAAAATACATCATCACATTTATGAATGCACTCTTTATATATATATATGTATATACATATATGTATATACATATATATATATATACACACACACACACACACACACACACAGTTCACAAATTATTTTTCCATTGATTTAAAAGAAAATCAGAGGTTCTAGGAACTTAAGGTCTACTGTTAGGTTGGTGTGGAGGTATTCAAATTTTCAACAGGTTTGTCAGTAATTTTAGAATTCCATCCTAAATAATATATACCTATAACAGGCCCAATTCAGAAAAAAACCCACAATATGATTTTAGCCTGGATTAGCAATATCCTGTGCTGGTAAACTTGCAATTACCAAGAGAGAATGAGTTCATCATGAATTTTCTGTACCTCTCTGTCTCAGTATACGCACGGAAGAAATGTAATCCCAACCTGAACGTTTTGAAAATGAAATGCTCGAGTACACCCTCCCCGACGATCTGCTGGGGTCGTTCCCGTTCCTCACTCTCCTTTCTTGGTACAGTAAGAGGCACACTCTTTAAAAACCTTAACATGAGCCAGGACTCCGACTTTGCATATTTTCAGAGAAACTGTCTTACAAAGCAAGGCAATGACCCCAAACTGCATTTAGTTAGTAGCTGGAAAACAATCCAAATGAACTTTCTATCATCAGTTCTCCTATAGACATACCAAATGTCCAGGCTCAGTGGGGAAAGTGCAGTGGCTGGCTCAGGGGAATTTTCTCCAGGCCACATTGTGCTGTCATGTATTTCCATTAGAATTACGCAGCATTTTACAAACTTTCTCTTGGTCACTGGGCACTAATCTCCCAGCTCAACCAGGGGCTTCTTTTACTGCAGGATTTGTCGAGACTGAGAAGCTGCAGCTCATATTAACACTAATCCTGGCCTTGCTTCAAACATGAAGTGATCCCAGAACAAATAATTCATCTTGGAAATAGTTATTTGAAAATAGTTAAAATGACTGGAAGAGATGATTAAATAAAAATAAAGGGGTAAAGTCAGTAAAAAGTACTCTACTACTTTTGAATTATTTGAAATGCGGTAGGTTGGAAAGACTTCACTTAGTTCATTTGTCTGAATATGACTGGGAAAGGGTCAATACAGAATTGCACATTTGAAAGATAAATCTAAGTGGAGTGAAACAATGTGGCAGCAACTACTGTGATGTTTCCTTTGGTTTTCCCTTTGGTACTTGCTAGGCCTTTCTTTTTTTTAAGGGTTTGACTCTTATGAATTTCTGCCGTACTAATGTATAATATCCACATCCCAGGCATTTAGGCCTGCTAAAGCTTCTTATTTTGTACCAGAATCATACTTTTTAGTAAATTACCTTTCATGTGCACAAAACCATTGGATTAGTGTATAAATACTGAAGCACTAATGTGAAACTATGACCAAAACACACACTCTATATAAATGAGAAATTCCTACCCAGGTTAATAAAAGCTATGTTTACATGACACCAACACAGCTGGACAATTTGGTTAAAAACTGAGTCAAAACAGGTTATTTGAGAGCGGTTATATTGGCCAGCTGCCTTGGTATCACGTACACACAAGCAAACAGTGACTCCTTAGTCTGCTTACCACACCGTGGGGGGGCATGGTAGAGAGATCCAGCCACCACACACCAAAGCACAGCACAACAACATGGCATTTACTTTAACAAGCAAGGAGGAATAAGCAGGATGGGAGGAAAAATGGGCCTGGACTCTAGGAGATGGTGGCTGAGGATATTTTACACTTCTTTTTAAATTTTCTATAACAGATCTGGAAAATGTAAAAGGGCTGGCAGTCTGTTGAGATGCAAGATGTAGGTACTATTGCACCACCTTTCCAAATAGCCTGCAAGTTCTGCCAATAACTGAATACAAAACCTGCTGTCACAAAAAAGGGAACTTTGGGTTCTTTTTGTATAGTTGAGCATATGCATGCTCGGCAAATTTAAAGTGGTGCTTTCTGAAAGCGTTTGTTCACGGGTCGAGTTCTGTTTGTGTTATTTTGAATACTGCCACACAAGAACTAAAAATCTGTCATTTCTTCAAGAGTTTAAACAAACAATATTAAAATACCATCTTCCGTCACATTGAAAGGCAGTTGGATATGTTTTTCCTCCATATTTACATATACAGAATTCTGATCTAGAAAACCAATACAATAAACCGTTTTATGTTTTAAAAACAGGCAGTCTTTGGTGACGCAAAGGCAGAGATTTTTTGTGTTACCTCCTGCCTATTTCGCTCTGTCTCATAAAGTGAATATTGTTGGCACTGTCAGAAAGTTCTAAATACTGCTCGACAGACAAAACAAAATACCCGTCATAACCTTGGACCCTCCCAGTGCTCAAAAGCTGCTGCTTTTCCCCCTCCGTCCATGCCCGAATCCCCTCTTCCCCTTCTTGCAGCCGTCTTTGTTCCTTAGTCCAGGCCTGGGCCACAGCACGCTGTCTGGCAATCTCCAACACGTGATTCTTTTCTTCTTCGATGGTTGTGCCATATCGGATGTTGAAACACAGGGCCCCATGCTGAAGTTGAATATCGGCAAAGCGTCTAGTCCTCCCATTCAACACAGACGTCATCTGGGACACAGTGACATTGACACCATTCTCCAGAATCCGCCTCCCCCCAGTGTTACCGATGAGTACCAGATCTTCCTCCAGAGACCCAAGCTTAATGAAATAGTGAGTGTCCCTCCCCTCTACGGTGAAATGTAAGTTTTCCAGGTAATGAGCATTATTGAGAATGGCAGCGAGTCGCCTGCTATCTTCATTGGCTACTCCTATAATATCAGCTGTTACTATGCCATCCTTGATGGCAAATTTAATACCTTTTCCAAAGACAGAGGGGACAGCAGCAAACCTTGGTTGCTTTCCTCCTTCAAGGCACCGTCCCTCATTGTATCGGGGAGTCATGGGAAGTTGGTCCAAGGAAATGAAATTCCTGAGCTGTTTCTGGAGCTCACACTGAATCCCCAGGATCATCTAGGAGAGAAAAAGGCACAGTGCAAGTGCAGCATGGGGTTGGGCACCTGCAGCTAGCTCAGGCATTATTGGAAGGAAAGGCTGGCAAGGGTGTCTTCCTTCTCTCTAATTTGTTGGTGAGTCATTAATTAAAAAACAAGCCAAACCTGGAACCTCTTCGTCAGATTAGGAAAAGACTGACAGGTGGTCGAACACCTAGAGTTCTTTTATCTTGCTTAAACTGAGTGCTATGAAAATATGTTGAAACTTGATAGCATAGAATTTCAGAGCTAGAAGACCCTTTAAGTGGGTCCAGCTCCCCCAAGACACAGACATCTTATTTTGGCCAATTTAACTGCCACTGACTAGATCTTATCATTTTATGCGGAGTCAAACATTAGGCGCAGTGAAGCATAAAGAAATGTTAGGCATCGCTCCTACTCTGAGCAGCTTACGACCTTATAAATAACTGCGGCAAAAAAGGACGCTGACTAATCTTTTTACTTGTACTTTAAAAAGCTTTTTACTTTAGCAAATTTCAAATATGCAAAGAAAGAGAAAAGATGAATGAGTCTCAATGTATACATCACGAAGCTTCAGGAATTTTTAATGTTTTGCTAGACTTTTCAAAAGAATTTTAATTACAAAAAGTATTCACATATTAGACATATTTATACAAACAGATCATTCTTTAATGCCTTTTCAGAATGTCCTTTCTCTTTTAATTTTTAAATTCAGTTTCAAGTCTTCCTAACCAAATTTCCTTTTTCTTTTGTTGTTAAATTTGCAAACGCAGACGCTCCTATTCCTTTTTGTTTGCACTTTTACCTCATATTCCTGATAAAATAATCTGCTAAATCTCAAACATCTTAATGTTCTTATTTTTCCCAGTCTTTATCACTGTAATATTTATTATATTTGTTTATTGCACTTGTGTGCCCACTCTTTAGCAGAGCATATATAGATAGATAGATAGATATCTCTATCTATCTCTATCTATCTATCATCTATCTATATTTTTTTGGTACCGGGGATTGAACTCGGGTCCTTGCGCTTGCACGGCAGGCCACCAAACCGCTGAGCTAAATCCCTGGCCCAGAGTATTTTATTCTATTACTCTTATGCTCTTCAGTTACCAGCCCCTAAATTATTTGACAGTTGAAGATTGATGTTTTTATGTCTTAATGAATAATTTTATCTATGTAGAATTCATAATTGCCCCGGGTAACCCATTTCAGAATTTTAAAATTTCAGTTTATCTTTTCTGTTGTTTATATGTTGAATCAGTCAACAAGCAACCGATTACTTTTTCCAATCTCAAAACCTCCAAATCCTTTTTTTTTTTTTGGTACCAGGAATGAAACTTGGGACCCTGCACTTGTGAGGCAGGTGTCAGCACCACTGAGCTAAATCCCCAATCCTCCAAATCCTTGATCTTTTCCTTATGGAAATCTCGTAAGTCATGCACATTTTGGTAACTATTAAAAAAGACCAAAGAAAAGCAAATATATGTAAATGCAATTTCATGGTGTGAAGATACTTTTCTGTTCTTTTTTCCAGCTAAATAGAGGTGGAAAAACTTTTACTGACCTTTCCAGGATCCCACTCTTGAGTTTTTGTCTGAATCTGTAGAAGCTCATAAGTCAATTCTAAATTTTCCAATTCTGGCTTGGGAAATCCAGGTAGTACATTGTGCAACTGGAAACCAAATAGCTCCAACCAACTTGCAATGTCTGGAAGACACAAAAGTGAAATGGAAAAACATTTGAAAAGCCCGTACTTTGCAACCTTTGTTGAAAATTTGAAAGAAGCGCTTTCTACATTCAGTAAGTTTAGGCAATGGGAAGATAGGGATAAAATTCGCCTTACATGCTTCACTCTAAAACACATTATCTCACCTCTATAGGGAAAACTTTCCACTTGTGGATAATCCAAGACACAGGCTCAGGTTACTGAGCCTGAAACTCTTAAGGTGATAATGGTTCTAACCCCACATGGATTCTGATACTAGATTTATTACATTCCACATAATCTTGGATTTGTCTTTTAAGAAATAAATTATATATGCTTTTAAGAGTGGAACAGAAAAAACTTGAAGGGAAAGAAAAATAAAAGCATCATGTTTGATGTCAACTGATACTTCTTGTTCACTCTAGAAAACTAAGGAAGAGAGTGAATGCACAACAACATGTGGGCTAACTGGCAGGAAGAGGAAACCTTTACAAAAGCACTGAGATTATGTGATAAAATAAACAGCACTGAGTTATCTCAAGTTTAGCCTCAAGTTTTACATCATTTAAGTACCTGTGGTATATTTCGCAACATCTTGAATTTTGCCAACTGGGTAGTTATTTTCAAAGGAGTAGAGGTTGAATGGTTTAGGAAGGAAGTTCAGCTGTCGCCATATGTGATGATTAGGTGTTGTCCATCTACCAGCAACAACGTCATAGTCCCTTTGTCCCAGGTGCACTAATTTAGTAAGGAAATCATAGAGTCCTCCTTGAAAACCAATGACGACCTGAAAGTCTGGGTAAGTGTCATGATAGATATCACCATAAGGCGTGTACAATATCTCTTTTATGACCTGACCTCGACTGCTGAACACAGCTAGTGGGGTACCTGAATTATCACAGGCCACATAGTATTCTTCACCACTGCTCAACTCCATGGCGATAAGATGACCTTGGAGATCATAATACAGAGATGTTATCTCCGAGCTGGTGTGGTTGTACAGATGAGTAACTCTTATGGGATTGGCAAGGTCTGCATAAAAGAACTGGAGGTGCTGCCCTAGGCTGGACTTACTGGCTACACGTCGCCCAAGCCCATCATAGTAGTACTGCATGGACCAGCCAGAAACCCTATTATATGCCTTCTGCAGCAACCCCTTAGAATTATATTCAAATATGTCATTTCCTCTCTGCCTCAGAAAGCCATCTTCATCCATTTTGTACTGAATTTCTCCTAGTCTGGTGATGCGGTCTCTGAGATCATATCTGAGAGGAGTAAGACGAGCACTATTCCCATGGCTCAAGAGATTGATGTTTCCATTCAGATCATAACTGTAACGCCACTGAGTTTTGTCATTTACAGAAACAGTTTGAAGTTGCCCGTCAGCATCGTACTCATAGAAGTACCTAGTTATATTGGCATCTACTCCTACCCTTATATCACATATTACCATGCGACCCATATTATCATATTGGATAGTCATCCAGTAGGCAATTGCTTTTAGGATTTCATACTGGACTTCAATGACTTGTCCATTGGCATTGAATATCTTGGTGTGCTTCATTACTGTAGTAGTTATGACCTGATTTAAGTCATAATTAATTACACTGAATTTTCCAAACTGCTCTGTTCTACCAGAGACATCAACATATCGGTACAGGTCTATGGGCAAAGGGGTTTCATTGATCACAGCTTGCATGCTGGTGACACGGAAGTTGTTGTAGCTATAGTCAAATCGTGCATTCACAAGACCTTCTTCACTGAATCTGAAAATCTGGCGTCCAATAAGAGGTCCTGTAGGAGTAAAAATTTAAAAAAATAATGTTAGAAAAGAATTAGGCAATAAATGTGAAAAATTCATAAAATTGTAGTGTTATTTACTATTGATGCTTTTACATTTGATATAAAATATTATGGATTGATCTCTGATGTCTGATGCCTGGGCATGTCACCTCATCGATATACTTTCCCATAGAGATTGTTACCAAATATGAAAAATAACTTTATATATCATAATTACAGAATAATTTAATTAGAGAAACTACAGAAATCATAGACAAAAATTGCTTTCATTTCATTTAACGTTTGCTACAAAAATAGAGGGTCAGGTTTTCACATAAAACATTAAAGTAACTGAATTTGGGCATGTTATAAATCCAAAGGATAAACATTTGAAAGTTTTGACTTTTGTCATCAATTGAGGCATACACAGATTACACAGGGCTTGAGCTAGCTTCACTGAGACTCTTATCTTGCAGCTGCATCTTTGGGAAGATTTGGTTGCATGCACAAATGGGTATATAGCTGGACTAGGCATTTAGAGTTCAACTTTCTTAAAAGCTGAGAGAAATAAAGAGAAAATACTATAGGTTTTAAAGGAACCAGCTTTCAGGTAAGCCACGATGCATTTTAAATTTTCAGCGGAAGGTAATTTGATAAGTAATGCCAAAGTCTGTTGAATTGGATGTGGATAGCTTGATGCTTTCACTTTCTAATGTGGTCAACAACAATGTTTTGAGGAAATACTTAGTTGTACATGCCATGGTGACTTCATAACAAACCTGTTTGCCTGTATCTGATTGTGCAGATGAATCCGTTGTGCATGAGGTGTATTGTCTTAATCACCCCAGAGGACTCTTCATATGTTAACGTGACCTGAGTAGTATCATAGAGAATCTCAGAGAGCCTTGCTTGTTTGGTGTACTTGTAGAGAACTCTGCGCCCTGTCCCCAGGTGCAGAGTCTGTAGCAGTCGGCCATCTCGACCATAGTCTTGGATGAAAGAAGTGCTGCTGTCTGGAGGGGTGTAGATGTTCCTGTAGTACCCCACTGAAAGCATGGTTTGTAAGCTGTGGCGAACCATGCTGGGCATGGTGACTGAGAGCAGACAATCTGACTGGTCATATTCAAAGATGTAACGCCGCTGGCTGTGTAAGAGAAGCATCACAGACTGAAAGGAAACAAAGGCATAGCATAATATGTACCACTATGGTTGAAGAGACTAAAGACAATGCACATTCATGCACAGCGCAAATGCATTCAGCACTTACTATGTGTCAGACTCTAGTGCAGTGGTGGCAAATCTAAGGCACATGTGCCACCGTGGGCTGTTTGTATCATTGAGAGCTCTAACAGGTTTGCCATCACCGCCATAATGGGTACAGTAGTGCACAATGATAGTGTCTATCCTCATAGAACTTACAGTTCAACAGAGAAGAAAGACAAGGAACAAAGCAATTACAATACAGTATGAAACATATCATAATAGGGGAAATGTAGAGATCTTGTGGGAAGTGGAGGAAGAACAGTTAATGGAAACTAAAGAGGCAGAGAAGGCTTCCTGAAGAAAATGACATCCAAGTTGCCATCTAAAGGATGACTAGGGTGAAGGCAGGGAGGGGCTGGAGGGTAAATAGAGGATACACCTGGTAGGCACAGGATTGTGAGGGTCTGAACATGCAAGACAGCATGGCTTTTGAACGAATTTTGTATGGTCAGAGCACAGATGTGCTGAGGGTGACGGTGGGGAAAAGCAAGGGCTAAGTGCAGTTGGATAGGCTGGGTCTAGATCATGCTGGGTTTGTAAGGAATGCGAAGGAGTTTGGACTTAAGCATGTTACAAATAGGGAGCCACTGAAAAGTTGTAACCAAGTTGAGGGAGAGGGAGCTTGCAGAGCTGGGAGGAGTCAAGTTTATATTTTAGAAAGGTCATTGTGGCTTCAGCGTGGAGATGGATTGGGGGAAGATAAAGGGAAGACAGGGCATGTCACACACTAACTTATAGACACCCCAAAGTACTGACTTCACATGGATGTCTTCCTGAAAAGCTGATTATTAAATATTCTTACTGTTGTTTTACAACTCATGTTTAACTAGTCATGTTTCAATTTCTGAGATTAAAAGAGCATGATATTAAAAGTAAAGAATGTTCCGGTTATGCCACCCTTCCCACTGACTGATCTGTATTTCAGGAACAATTATTATATCCTGCATACATCTGCATAACAGTTACAATATCTTGCATATAATAGGTGATTCATAAATATGAGTTGATCTTTTAATTTTAAATAAGACACTAAAAGGAGCACTGTTTTATGAAGGGCTCTGATTCATTAGGATTTATATTTCATGTTTTAATACAAATATAAAATTTCCATCCCTGGTAATTTTTTAAAAAAATTTTTTTTTATTGAGCTTATTGGTACATTTAGGGATACAGTACAGTTACATTCATTGTTGGGATCTTGTACCTCTACATGACAAGTCTTGATTCTCATTTTTTCCCCTTACCTCTGCCCTCCCTTCACCTTCTCCTCCCCTCCCCATCTACAAACACTTTATTTTCATCTTTTCATTCTCTCACATTTTTTCTTTTCCCTTTTTGTTCTTCCCCTACATATCACACCTTCCCTACACCTTTAGCTCCTTTCCTCCCATTTCTAAATGTCAGTAATCTTATTAGAATCTTATGCATTGTTGCAGAATATTCACACCAGAATCCCTGGTAATTTTGATATAACTCCCTGAAGGAACCTTACCCCTTCCCTCTTGAGAATTACTTTATCAAGCAAAAGGATTTACTTGAGCTTTATTTTCTGAACTTTGTGTGATGTAAACAATAGGTATTTTCCCCTCCTACATGCAAATTACATAAATATTTATGAATGCGGATCACATAAACCCATATAATGTACACTTAAATCTTCTCAACAAGAAATTATATTCTAATGTTGAGTGTGAGTTTTGAAAGTGCCTCTTCTATTCTTGAGAATTAACTGATTCTGAGTTGCATGTCAGTGTCATGAAATCAAAGTCAGTGGTTATTTGCTTGTTCACTCACTCTTTTCCGCCAGTACTATTCTTGGGAATCTGGAGGTGAGAGCAGAAATCCTGTCTGCCTCTGAAAACCCTCCTGAACAAAAGGCAGGAGACCTGGAAATCCAGCACGGATTTGAGGACACAAAAGGAGTACTGCTTCCCTTGATCAAGGCATAATTGAT
The DNA here is from genome assembly GCF_012274545.1 of Fukomys damarensis. Lineage (NCBI taxonomy): Eukaryota > Metazoa > Chordata > Mammalia > Rodentia > Bathyergidae > Fukomys > Fukomys damarensis. Next base: position 100,903,756 of record NW_022900951.1, read on the forward strand.
CAAAGTAGCAAGGACTGTTCCTATGAACAGGGCGGCAGGTGGCAGGGCGTGAGGCAGAGGCGCTTTATATAGGAATTGGAGTTTCACCTTTGTATTATCTCTGTGTTGAACCATTTCCCAGTTTCTTTCCACTCTCCTTTGTCAATTTTCCATGAACAAATGGCATCTGTCACCTGTGATGTGGGCCAAGGACAATCACCACATGGCTCCCACACATTACCTAGCATCAGCCTGCCTGGGTCATGCCTTTTCCAGTTGCTGTACCAGCCCTGCCAAACATTTATAGCACATCATTATCGCATTCTCTCCTTGTTCGTATCCTCCAGCCTGCAGTAAACCACTGCCTGAACCCTGTTCTAGGTGGTGTGGATGTTGAGCTGTCTTAAAAGCTCCCTGGTCTGTTTTAAAGCTTCCTGCCAATAGTAAGAATGTGGATGACGTGATTAGAAATCTTGTGAATGTAACTGTTGTGTTGCCAGATTGCCATTTAGTTCTCATTTGGCTGCTTTTTCACTTTGGGTGGGCATTATTATCAGTTTGTTCGAAAACAATGCTTATGAGTCTATCCAATGTCCACAGTTTGGCTGCAGGATAGAAAACCACTTCTTATTTATCCAAATAACAGAGTGGGAGGCTTTTATTCTTTTAATTGATTGTTATACCCTGAAACTAATCTTTATAAAGAAATCATGGCTGTGCACTTATTTGAACAAGAATAGAAATGAGAGTAGAAATTTGTAATACGAAAGCCTCTGAGTGACCACCAGATGGCAGTGCGGGGCCATTTTGAAGCTCAAGAGGGAGACTGCACACTGTCCTGGTACACAGCCTTTGAAAATTTCAACCCCAAAGAGACAATTTCACATATGAGACTAAAGTATCCTATTAAACAATTGTAAAATATGTTTAAATGCATTTATAAGTGAAATTCCTAAGCATGATTTTAGGAAACTGAAAGATTTACATTTACTGTAATGAAAAAATTTAGCCCCACAAGTCTTCAAAATGTAATTAACTCAGAAAAGTGTCATAAATCAAGACAGGGAATTAATGACAACACAGAAAAAAATTTAAGAAACAATAATTGATTTTTTAAACACAGAGATCAGTTAAGCAACTGTAGCCATTACCCAAATAGTTATTTTTCTCTTAATGGCTACAAACCCTTGCTCTAGAGGAAGTAAAACTATTTTTACAAAATTTTTGCATGTTAGGGTGAAAAGTATTATTTGGGGTTTTTAATATATCATGACATATATAGGTATGACAAGCAACTTTACAGAGGTAATACTAGAAATATTTTGGGGCTAAAAAGAGAAAAATACTTTAAAATTTGACAATTCTTGATCAAAAGCATAATGAAAGAACCAGCTTCTTTGTCCCTGCTCTATCCTTGTCAAAGTGAAAGGATGTGCAGAAAAGGCCATGTTAAAAATAAAGGATGGAAAAGAACACCTGGGGTCACCAAACCTCACCAAATCACTGAAAAAAAATTACATATAAATCAGATTTTAGGAAATTCAATCTTTTTTCCTTTATCCCCATTGAATCACAATTTCAAAGATGTTTTAACTTCTTTCTTTCCTTCCTGTCTACTGCTCTCCCTTCCTCCCTTTTTTTCTCCTTTTTGATTTACCCTCAAGTGGCAGTAAGTGCTTGGTAACATTTAAGTTCTCTAGTTGGGTGCTTCATATTAAATTGCTTCATTTAATCACCATATCTTCAGTGAATTAGTTATCACTGGTAAAAATAATACGAAGTGAACTTTATGATAAATAATTTTAGGAAAAGTAAGGAACCTATTCCATAATTACATGTTTTGTAGGCTCTGAGTTTTGACTAATAAGATTGCTTAAATAATGGGCTACCCTTTTAATTAGAGAACAAATTAAACATTAAATAAATAAATGTACAGAAGTCAACTAAATGGCCAAATGATTTGGCCTGTCTCACTGATTCACTTTGACCAAATGATTTGATCAAGCCCTGTTTAGAAATCACCGGGGTTTCTCTTAATACATTTTTCTACGTTGGCACAGTCTTGTTTCTGTCTACTACAGACACTGACACTCTCAAGAGCTTTTGCTTGGTATGTTCTATTTTTAAAAGAATTGTTGCCCACCAATTTTCTATACCAAGGAGAACTTACATGAAGTTGGTTTCTCAAAATTCTTTGCACAAGTACATTTGATGAAATAATCTGCCAGTTCAGGAAAGAGAAATAGTAAGATCTCATTGGTGTCAGAGAAGACTGAATACAGAATTGAAATTTAATTTTTAACAGTCTCTTTTGTTATTGTCCAGACAGCCTAAAGCGAGAGTTTTAGGAGACCTACATGTGATTGTCTGTGTTCACTTAGCTCAGCTGGTCACACTCCGGTAATATTAAGGCTAGGTTTATTATTTCCGACTTGTGTGTGTTCCTAAGGAATGTCGCCTACTTCGAAGGACCTGAGAGGAGACCAGAGAAACCCCATCTTCATTCCTAGAAAAGTGGCTCAGCCAATCTTCTGCTAACCATCAGTGGGATCAGACTGGATCTGTTTCATATGAAGATCATCAATGTATGCTGTAAGAAACACTTAGCTTATGTATACATATCACGAAATATTTGGATGCAATGAATGTTTTAACAAGTCGGACACTGCAGACCTCAGTCATGGGATTTTGCTAGTCATTTTTGTTGTAGAAATTCAAAAGGGGAAAGGCTTACTCTATAACATTCAGAGTTTCTAGGTGTGGAGGGTATATTTATTCGATTTCTTCAAAAGAAAAGAACACAATGTGGGTAAGGAAAAGGAGCCCCTCCCTTTTCCTGTTCCCCAAGGAAACTCTGTTTTATCTCTTTGGCATTTCCAACCTGGTAAATCTCCAACAGCTGACTCTGGCATGTATTAAGATAGTTTGTAATGACATACAGCCACTGGCACACTGTTTTTTGTTTAATTTTGAGAGGTGCATTAGAAAGAGCTGGCATCATTCAACACAAATAGTGACGTTTGTCATGTGAGCTATGTGCAACCAAGACTTTTCTAAGAACTTCTATGGTTTGATTATCTTGCAATGATTGCCTTTGAGTCCTCAAGAACAAATATTTCTCAATTTTCCCCAAATTAATTCAGGACTGATGAATTCAGCTGAATGAATACATTTAGGAAATAAGAAGCACTGTCATAGGAAAGCAGGTATGGAGATGGCAGATAGAGGTCAGCTACTCATACTTTCTCGTGTACTGATCTGACCAGAAACCATATTGCTGTATAGGGGCTGTTTGATAAATGGTTCCTGCCATGGGATTAAAATCCCTTTCTTACCACACAGATGCCACAAGCTCCCACTGTGGATGCTACCAGAGGCTCATTGCACACAAAAGGCCATTACCAATTAGGCCTCCCTGCCACTATTCCCTCAGGCTTATTACTTTTGAAAATTAGTCCTCAAATATTTTATTAGTCCTCAGATTTAGTTGTACACTAAAATTTCACTGACTAATCTAACAGAACTTCTTGTCTGTTAGGTAAGAAGCCCTTTAGTACAGCTGAGACACATTAACACACATTTCTATAATTTTCTGGCTATTTTCCCTCAGTATGAGCTTTCTTAATAATAAACTTACCTTTTTGAGAACACAAAGAAATATCCTCAAATGAGGAGAAAGCTAAGCCATTATCCTGACTTCAGTCCAATAGAGCACTTGGCAGAAGGTGGGACAGGAGACAGTTTTCAGCTGAAAAATAGCTTTTAGGTTCACCATTTTGGTTACTGCTGTTACTTCTACAGAGCAGCCGGAATATAGACTTTTTTCCCCTGCAGGTCCTCACCCAAGTGGATAATTAGGGCCACATTCAATATTCTCATTCAGAAACTTGAAACTAGTCCCTCCCCATATATTTACCTTTTCTAAGTAAGTATAGCTCCAAATTTTCCCGTCAGCCCAAGTTCTTGAAATTATTTTTCCACTCTGATCATACTCCATTTTTTCATTCCATGTTCCTCTTTGAATGAATGTAACCAATCCTGAAGGTGAATATGTGATGTTCACGTCATTATATCTGCTTACAGGAGACCACAGAATAGGTCGCCCAGTCTGATCATAAAGAATTCGAAGGGTAAATTTTCGATGGTCATCATAGATCTTTCCTGTGCGGGTTATGTGATCAAAATCTATGGAAAGCAGGTTTCTGTTATGAGCCTACAAAAGAAGAGACACAAAATACACTTTAAGCACTGCTTTGATCCTGAAACTTTTCTTGATTTTCCAATAATGAAGTCTGTTTTGCCTCTGACTCCTCATGGTTTCATTTTCTTGGATGCCAGTTATCTCTATTTTCTTACCCGACTGTACACTCCGAGGCTATGTCTTAATTCCTGGGACAGAATGGTATACTCTCGACCTTCTATGTATGGTTGTTTATTATCTTTGCCCAGCTCAAGCTCCAAATAAACGACCTCAATTTTCAATAATTATGTGAATTTAATTTATCTTAGTCAGATGTTTACCAAGCAGTGGGGGTTTTCTGGTCTGTGTCTCCCTTTTCACCAGTCAAATGATTAGACCATAGATTGGCAAATTATTCGTACAATGAAAAAACAGGAAAAAGGAGCTCAAAGATTCCCTTCCTTGGCTCCCTTGTTTACCTGGGCTTCACAAACTTCATATCTATCACCAGAGAACTCAAGCTCGTTAGTGATGGAACCCCACTCAAAAGTATTTCCATGGAGGCTAGCAAGTCAACATGGCAGGTGTTTGTAGGCCCCCCAGCACTTGCAAGGGTGGTACCACTAACTGTGGCTGAAGCATGCAGTTAAATATAGACTCCAAATTTAGAAACAATCGGTAGTTTGGCTTGGTTCTGGTTTTAGGTTCCTTTGGTTCTAGCTTTAAATTCTTTCTAATGTTCTCTCTAGGTACCTCAAGACCTTGCATTTGACTCAGAGGAAACCTGATTTAAAGGATCTTGAGTTGGATTGTGTGGAAAGAGAACACTCTCTGATGAAATTCAGCTAGCACATAAGATAACAAAATAACTACGTGACTTAGTAAAAGCAAAACAAAACAAAACAGAATGGAGCAAAAAGATTTTTACTGGATTTTAAAAGCAACTGGATATATGACCGGACCCCCCCCCCCACTTTTCACCTAGTAATGTCTGTATCTGGCAGACTGACCAGTAACCTCGTCCATAGCTAGCTGATTAAGGCACAACCACTCAGAAAACATAGTACTCAAAGAGTTCTTTAGTGTGCTGGAAAAAACTAAGTTGCCTTTGTTGATTTTAGCCACTAAGGGAGTTCAGCTCTTTTGGTCAGTGTGCTGAGGAAGGCTCCATGGAAAGGGGGCGCTCTGCACGAGGGGCAGGTCCGAGGTTCAGCAAAAGGCTTTTATAATTTCTTGTATTTATTTTAGTTTAAATTTTAGTTTTATTGGGTCTTTTGTTTTATTGGGTCTTTTGTTTTATTATAAGTTTTTATTTTGAAATAGTCTGACTCATAATTTGCAAAAATGGTAGAGTTACTGTATACCTTTCACTCCGCTTTTAGGGGACAAACCTTTGGGTGGAGGGTGTCTACGCATATCTTGCAGAAACAAAAATGAGAATGAAAACAGACGGATTCTGAGAAGTGTAAATAGCACTGAACAGGAATCAGGAGACATTTAACTTGTTGCCTTTCTATGTACCTGTTATTTATTCAGTCTGAGCCTTAGTTTTCCTGTCTGTGAAAGAGGACTAACACTGCCATTTTGTAACACATGGCTGTGCTAAGATTTAAATTAGATCACATATACAAGTTCTTGGTAAACTGAGGCAGTATTAGTAATTGTTATTTTTACAATATGCAAGGATTACTTTTCTCATGTTATCTAGGCCTGTGAATAGGCCCTGTGTCAGATTCCATGGTTGCTTAGCGTGAGACAGGCGAGAAACTCCTGACTCAACTATTCTCTTCTCCTATTCAGGCTGGGGAGGGGTGTGCCTTGGCCAGGCAGCTGTTGCTTCCCTCCCCTTTGCTTTCCTTTGCTCCCCCTCAGCTGCCCAATGGCCTGGGACAATTTGCTTCCGCGGCATCTTTGGCTATTTAGTGACTGCTCTCCTCCACTCCACTCCAACACGGGAGCAACTTGACTGTCAGTACAGTGCCTCTCCCCAGTTCCTTCCACATCAGAGGGTTGCCTCTCTGAAGAAGGGAAGGGGCACTCTGGTGTGGCTAAGATTAGGGAGAGAGGGGTCTGGGCCCACTGTTAACATCCCCAACCCTCATAGCTAAGCTTCCAGAAGATTCCGTGGTTTCAGCTCTGCTCCTCACTGCATGGCAGCCATCACAGCTATAGCTGTTCTGAATCCCTGTACCAATCATGGACCTCTACTTCGACCAATCACAGGCCTGCAGTTGCTATATAAGCAAATCTCTCCACACACTTCTCTCCTTAGTCCACAAGGGCTCCTCCAGTGTACTGGACCTGCTGTGCTACAGCACACACTCCATGAAGGATGCACTTTGGTGTCCCTGTAAGCCTGCTCTTGATTCATTTCTCTCATAGTGTAGGCTCTAAAAGTGCAGTAAATCTGCTTGGGGTTCTCATCTTGAGTAGTGTAGACAGGGGGTCATTCCAAAAGAAAGAGGCAATACATAGTAGAGGCCATTAGCACCGAAGAGCTCCGTAGACTGCCACCCAACAAAGAACAGCAGCAGAGAACAGCACCTGGCAGAGTCAATCTACTATGTCTGGCACAAGGCATCACCAGAAGGCAATGGCTGGCAGCTGGCAGTGCCAACTCTTGACACCCAGCATTGTGTAGTATCATTTGGTGACATCACGATTGCTAGCAGAGCTGCAATTTGTGGATTAACAATGAGCAAAAGAATCCAAAGCTGATTGGCAGCTAGATTTATATTTGTAAGAATTATCAAAACGATCCCAGACAGCATGTCAAATGTCTGGTTAAGGATGTAGGAGAATAAAAACCCCATGTTAAGGTTTGACTATATTAATTATAATTGGACGAAACTGACTCTCTAGCTAGTCAATTAAATTTTACGTTAATTCTTAAATTCTGTGGTCAAAGATCAAATTAAATATTTGGAAAGTACACACTGTTTCCTGGGGGTTTCAGGAATCAAAGTTCAATATACCGACTCAAGAAGTTTTTATCTTGGTGGCCTGGAGGACTGCAAAAAAATCAACATTTTCATATCAGACTCTGGTATTCCTATACTCAATAATCTTAAATCCTCTGTTTTTAAAGATAATTTCCTTTACCACCATTCCCTGATTATACAGAAAAACTAGAAAATAAATGTACAAGAAAATAATTATGTGTAATCGCACCCTCCAATGGGGATTACTGTCAACACTTCTCTGCACTTCCCTCCACTTATCATACATTTTTTGCATAATCTTTGTTCACACATTTAAAACATACAACTAGAGTTGTGCTTAAAGTTTTGAGCCCCATTTTTTCGCCAATGTTTTATCTCGAGCATTCCTCATGTTATTAAATATTCTTAAGATAAGGCTTTTAATGTTTGCATAGTATCTTGCTATATGATAAAACATTTATTTATCCATTTTTCTATAGTTGGAAATTAGAATGCTTGTTTTCCACTATTCTTTCTTGCTTTGGTTTTTTGAGGCAGGGCTCATGTTGTTTTCGAACTCACTATGTAGCTCAGGCTGGCCTTGAACTCATAGCAATCATCCCTCCTCAGCCTCCCCAGTGCTGGAATTACAAGTATTACAATGTGTACTCTCATGCACCTGGCTTCCATTTTGCTTTCTAATTTCATGTGTTGAAAAAGTTTATAAATACATAGTTCCTTAATACTTAACTCAGTTGGTGAAATTACTGGGTCAAATGAGATGTTCATGTTAAAACACTACTGATACAATTTGAGAGGTTATTTTATTGTGTACCCAGGCTGTATAAATTTATACTCCCAGTAACACTGGGAGAGCCTATCTCATTCTAGTCTTACTAGTAGTGAGTACCATCATAGTTAATAAACTTTCCCCATATCAGAGTGGCAAAATAGTATGTTACTATGACTTAAATGTCCATTTATTTGATTACTAGTAAGTTTTTTTTAGCAGTACTAGGAGCTGAACTTAGGGCCTTAACAGTCAGCTACATCCTCATCCCTTTTGAATGTTTTATTGTAAGATAGTTTCTCACTGAGTTGCTAGGTTGCCCAGGCTGGGTTTGAACTTGTGATTCTCCCAGTCTGAGACTCCCAGAGTGCTGGGATTACAGACATGCACTCCAATACTGAAACTTCTTTGACATATGTTGGCCACATGTACCTCTTTTGTGAATTGTCTGCTCATAAAATTGGCCCATGTTTTATAGGACTGTAGGACTTGACTTTTCAAACCTCTTTTGGTTTCAGTTTCTGTATCAGTCAACTGGGGCTTATAACATTTACTCTTAATTTTAAATTTCTGCAAAAAAGGGACCTATCAAACGTTCCATGCCATGAATTCTATCCAGAAGACTATTGATTAGAAACTCAAATTATTTGGGGAAATAACTGTCCCACGGGTAGGTTTAATATAAGAAACAGAGCCACAGATCCGGAATCATGACACTTTAAACCATCTGTAGCAAATGCATGTAGTGCTGTATTGCATAAATACACAGTAACCTCCTGCAATCACCTAAAAGGGATAGAGAAACACATATTTCCTGTCTTTGATACTCATGGCTGAAAAGCCTATAGGAAACCAGGTGTTCTTTCTTCAACTACTCTTCCTGTGGTTTTATAGCCACATATCTCCAACTGTAATACCGTTCATTTACAATAGCTGTAAAATATCCCTGTACTCTCAGAGACGGTTGTAACGGTTACAATTTATATTATAATGACTGTTAAAGAGCCAAAATAACAAGTGATTCCCAGTTCAACTAAATTTGTGGTTTTATTTGTCTGATAGATTAAGTTTACTACTAGGGAACACATTTCTTAATAAAGTTATTACAGCTATACAAGCAGGGACCACTGTTGAAAATCCACTAGGAAGCAAGCTGAGGGAGACTGCCTAATGCTCTTTCTCTGCAACCGTGCTCTTGTTTTTGGGTAATTCATCTTGAGACTCCAATGCTGCTGAAGCACTAATTTTAAAGTCAGATTTGAAAGTTAATATAACATTCAGTGAGACCTGAAAAAGGATGAATCAGAGATGCCACAAGTTAACTCGGCCCATTTCCTGCGGAAACAATGTGTGGGAAGCGTGGGCAGGTTTTGGTGAATCCCCCAACCTCCATTTGGAGTGCTCCTGTGCCTCTAGACTCTATGGCAGGAAATCAAAACTTTGCTGAATGCCACTGACTGCTAGGATCATGGCTAAAGTTAGGAAACCTCCATATTTATACATGAGCTTATTTTTCAGGAACATTACAGTCCTTGACTTAAATGCAGGCCAAAAGTCTTTTTTTTTTTTTTTTTTTTTTT
>NW_022900951.1:100913275-100915430 GCF_012274545.1 Fukomys damarensis
CTGTTCTAAATGCGAGGCAAAAATTTTTTTTTTTTTTTTTTTTTTTTGAGACAGGGTCTCGTTATATATTTCACGCTACCCTTGAACTCACTGTACAGCCCTGGCTGGCCTTAAACTTGCAGCGATCCTCCTGCCTCAGCTTCCCAAGTGTTAGGATTACAGGTGTGTGCCCAGATACTAACAATCTTTATTTTCATTTTTTGGTACAAAATCTACACCAATTCTTCCCCTGGGAAAGGGAGCGGGAGGATGATTGAAATTGGGGAATAGCCCTGAGTTAAAAAGAATCTGTCTCTTTGGATAGTTGTACACTGAATAAGACCTTGTAGTTTGGTAAGTGGTGAACTGTAGGCTGTGATAAGAGAGCTGGACCTCATGATTTTTTTTTTAATAGGAGAAAAAATATATCTATGCTGTGATTTATCTTTTGACTTCTCTTAATTTTTCCCCAGGCCAAACTAAGGAGAAGTAAGGATAAAGGCTTGATTTTTGTTCATCCTTGGACCAGAGAGGAGAGAGAGACGGTTGTATATCACAAAGCCATGGATATTTTTGCCAGCAGAAATACAAGTGTCCGTGAAGCTTGGGTACATGCAGATGCTCAAGAGGTACATTTCCTTTGCTGTCCTCCCCACCCTTGCTTCGGAGTTTGTGTTCTGATTCCCAAGGGAAAGCTCCCTCCACCTGTCCAACTTGATAATCATTCACTAAGTAGGGTAAAGTTAGATTAGGTCGCTGCACAGGCAATTGCTGATATATCAGTACTTTTGTCTGCACAAGGGGAAAATTGGCCAGGCTTCAGTTGACATGTACAGAACTACTGAATTCTGAACTAGAATCATGGTAGTAGATTTTCTTTCCTCTGTACTGGGAGAAGGCTGAATTTTCAAGGACACCAACTAGCATTTCAGCTCACACTCAAAGCGAGTTAACTGTTTACTTTTTGCTGAAAATATCATGAGCAGTACAAGACAGACAGGCCAGGTAGCCATGTCAGAGTGTGGAAGATGTCCTCACTTCTTTTCAGGAAGTTATGAGAATGGGAAGTAACATCACAGTTGATTTTAAAGTAGCATGTGCCCCTCCACTCTTAAGAGTTTAAAGGTCATTAGTACTGAAGTTTTAAGAAATTGAGAATTATATCAATTCTGCCGATTTTGTTTTTTATTGATATCTCTGGATTGATAATCAAAAGCTCACTTAGGCCTACTTTACTTCACAAAGTTGTTTACAAATGGAGAGGGCATATATGACGTTAGTAACACCCTCTAATATTTCGTTTGGAATTTCCTTTGTTCTTTTTTATTCCCAGGATACTTTCTTTACCTTGATAGTTCACAAAATTTTAGTGCCAGGGCGAATCTTATGAAATAGCTCAGATTTATTGAGCCAGACTACCTGAGCTCAAATCCTGTAATCACCACTTATCAGTTATAGGACCTGGCTGTGCCTCCATTTCTTTATCTGCAAAATGGGAATAATAAAAAGCCATGAGGTAAGATGATAAAATGACTGAATATGTGACTATATAATTATATATATATAATTATAATTATTTATTATATTTATATTTATATTTCAAAGAATGTTAACTGCTCTTTTATGGTTAATGGTTAAAACTCCCACTGATGATAGATTGGAAATTATGGGCTAGTCAGTTATTTCTCAAAATTTTACTCATTCTTTTCATCTGAATTTGACCACATCATTTAACTTGTATTTTGTACTGTATTGCTTTGTTCTTATTTGAGTACTTGCCTGCTGATTAATTCATCCATGTAACCATATGACACATATTTAAAAATAAATTATTAATGCTTACATATAGGTAAAATACTGTAAAATCTTTTTAGTTATCGTAGTGAGGTTGACTCAAGATTAACAAAATTTCTTTTCTGTAATTTGAAACCTCTAATAATCCCTTGACCCAAGACTCCTGTCATCTCCAGGCGATTCCCTATGGGTAGAAGCATTGTCACTGGCCCTGAGAAGTACAGATTTCTTTTTAGTAGATTAATTTACCACCAGGCAGCTCGTGCATAAATTTTCACAAGATGAATGGCTCCACCAAACCCGGGAAGCAGGACTTTCGAATGGTTTGTAATGAGAAGCCCAACACCAACCATCCTGTAGCTAAAGGCCTCGTCAGCAAAAG
>NW_022900951.1:100916626-100948921 GCF_012274545.1 Fukomys damarensis
TGTGTACTGTGCTCTTTTATGGTTAATGGTTAAAACTCCCACTGATGATAGATTGGAAATTATGGGCTAGTCAGTTATTTCTCAAAATTTTACTCATTCTTTTCATCTGAATTTGACCACATCATTTAACTTGTATTTTACTGTCTTGTTATGTTAACTGCTCTTTTATGGTTAATGGTTAAAACTCCCACTGATGATAGATTGGAAATTATGGGCTAGTCAGTTATTTCTCAAAATTTTACTCATTCTTTTCATCTGAATTTGACCACATCATTTAACTTGTATTTTGTACTGTATTGCTTTGTTCTTATTTGAGTACTTGCCTGCTGATTAATTCATCCATGTAACCATATGACACATATTTAAAAATAAATTATTAATGCTTACATATAGGTAAAATACTGTAAAATCTTTTTAGTTATCGTAGTGAGGTTGACTCAAGATTAACAAAATTTCTTTTCTGTAATTTGAAACCTCTAATAATCCCTTGACCCAAGACTCCTGTCATCTCCAGGCGATTCCCTATGGGTAGAAGCATTGTCACTGGCCCTGAGAAGTACAGATTTCTTTTTAGTAGATTAATTTACCACCAGGCAGCTCGTGCATAAATTTTCACAAGATGAATGGCTCCACCAAACCCGGGAAGCAGGACTTTCGAATGGTTTGTAATGAGAAGCCCAACACCAACCATCCTGTAGCTAAAGGCCTCGTCAGCAAAAGCCATTTCTGAGAATGGAGGAAGATACTGCAGCCCTCTTGGCTACCTTCCAAATTCTCAACACTTGTCAGCCTGGGCCTCCACATTGTAATTGTGCTTGTTTCCCCTTTTAGAGCTCAGCGCACATTTGGACATTCATATGTTGCATTTAAAAACCCACCTGCATCACTTTCAGTTATCTTTCAGCGGAGAGACAAAAAAAAATGTGACAGTTGTAGTCTTTGCTTCATTTTGCTTGCAAATACATAATTATCCTATTTGATTGTGATTTTAAGTTCTAAGCTTCCTCTACTTTTTTTTTTCTCAGAAAGGAGGCTGAAGTTCCAGGGTTTTGCTATAACCTTACAACTCAGTCTGCAAAATCTTATAAAGAGCTCTGGAATCCAATGCTGGGATAAGTCTCATTTAACAACATTATTATCCATGGACATAGCAAGGTGTAATCTGGTTGCAGTTCCTAAACCAGTTTGCTTTTGGTGAATCTCCAATTCTTTTACAATTGCCTCTATTGTTATCTGCACTCTAATTTCTCTACTGCCCAGGGAATGTATTTATGGGGACAGATTGATGTAGCAGATGAGAAGATACATGGATTGGATGCAAAAGTACTTTGTAAAGAAGATGATTCAAACATGACTCTGGGTGGAGGAAATGGATATTTAAAATAAATGAAGTTCCAGGATGTTAATGTGATTTATTTCACTTAACGGTGCCGGTGAAGGATCCTCCAGAGGCAGCAAATCCCTTGCTTGCTCTGGCTGAGCAGGATGTCACATGTCCCACAGTTTGCCTCCCTCACCTTGACTTTGTGTGAAAAAAGTCACTGATCATTGGGAAAAACAACTCTTACTTCTTTCTCTCCAAAGAGATGTCTCTCCCTTTTTGATTTTTTTCTTTATAGTTAAGATGTTCTGGGGTAGGTATGATCGGTTGCTTTTTGGAATGCTTTATGCTCACTATCTTACTAAATGGGCTTTAAACAAAGCTGTCACTTTTTTGCCTGAAGTTAGTGCTTTATCTCCTGCTGTCCAGGCACATCTACAAATTATAATTCCACTTTTGTGGGAGCTTACAGAGGCGACCCCTTTCCCACAGTGTGGTGGGGTTTCTATGTTGTGTGACTGCCTGCAGTTCTGTTTTAGCAGCTCTGTAATCCCACCTGCCCATGCTCTGGCATGGCAGTTTCAGCAAGAGAAACTCATGATTCAGTCAAGGTAGCCAGGTACTTGAGGGCATCAGAGAGACTCATTCTTTAGCTATGCTTATAAATAGGTCACTACGTATTTGGCTTAGGAAAAGAGAAAGTTGTCTTCAGCTTACCTCTTGAAAAGCTGACAAAAGTGAAGGAGCGCTCCCTCTAAAATAATCAAGTCACTGGGGAAAGAGAGTTTGCCTTGCCAACATCGGACTCATACCTATCTTTTGGGAGCATAGTTATTCTACTTAGATACAATTAATCTGGTGATACTGAAGTAGGAACACAAACAAAAATCCCTAAAAGTGGGGAGGGCAGTTAAGAATTAACCAGTAAAATAACCTCCCTCTTCCTGTCTCCTCCATGCTTTCCCTGACTGGAGTAAAACCAGTAGTCCTGTACCACCCACACTTGGCAGTACATTAGAGTCAATTATTTGTCTCTTTTTGCAGCATTGAAATGAGGAGTCAGGCTCTGCCAATGTGGCTCCTCTGAGTGGGGCAATGATTTATAGATTAATTATTTTAAGGAACGAGGCAGTACAGCGTGATGCACTGGAAGGAGTGCTATGCTAGGCAAAGACCTGCTTGTAGCTCTGCCTCTGAACTTTAATAACTGTTTGACTTTGAGCAGATCACAACCTCTCTGGGTCTTAGTCTCCTTATCTGTAAATTGGGAACAATAACAATTAATGGTTGTGGTGAACAAATAAAATCCTAGCTTTGAAAGAATTTGGTTAACTGTAAGACACAAAATATATTAAGGATTATTATTGTTGTTAGGTTTCTAGGCAAATTCACAGCAATACCACAAAGCCAATAAGAGAATCCATTCTTTAGTTCCAGCACCTTGGGGACTACCATAGAAGTCACATAGCAGAGAAGGCCCTGAATTTGTTGCAATCTGTTCAACCATACAACAGGATGGGAAATGTGTGAAATTATAATTAGTATTATCTAAACACTTGACTCCTCAACACTAAAGAACTCCTAAATGTTTTATGACAATTAGCTTCTCAATATTAAGAAGAAGTTTGGATGTAGGCTGTAAATCACAGTTTACAGTTTCTCTCATTATTTGTGCACATGGAAGAGCGTACATGGGCAGAATATCTTAGGAAATAGAAAGTTCCAAGGTTACATAGTATACGATGGGCTGCCCTAAGGAACTGAAAAATCTCAAAGTCACATAGAACACGATTAAGTTTGTAATGCTTTATTGAGGCTATAAGGCAGGGGAAGCACTAACAGATTACTTGTTTGATATATTTCTTTTCCTGTGTTGAATCCATAAGGTTGATAGACCATTTATAGAATATTCTGACTTTTTTCTAGTACTATATTTTCATTTCAGAGTTAAAAAATAAAATAAATACATTTCTTAAGACAAGGGGAAAACTGGTTATGAGTCAGGCTGTCTAACTTTCCTATAAAAGATTCTACCCAAGAAATCCCATTTTTGAAGAACTCAGAAAGCCTTCCTGCTGCACACACACACACACACACACACACACACAGAGCACAAATATATAGGCCTGACAATTTGGTCTGGTTTCACTTTTCAATTCAGTAGCATATCTGGTAAATGTTCTGTTAGAGAGTGGTAATAGAACCGAAATATGCAAATTGACTTATGACTTAACTTCAACAGCTATTACAGAAAAACATTACTGAACTCTGCTTCACCAATAGAGCTTACTGAAAATGTTAAGTACAGGTGCAGACTATTTTGTCCATACCAAGTCACATGACTGCTTCTCTCTGGAATTGAATGGTTGTTCAGTGGTTGCATTTCTAGAGCCTTAAGGTTATCAAGTTTTTACCATGAGGTGAGAAAATGGAAGCATCCCAGTATGCCAGGCATGAAATATATGACCAAAGTAGGCTTGGGCTCTAGGGCTGAAAGTGCAAGTTACTATATTTGGAGAGTTGGTCACATCATCCCAACATTGGTTAATGTTTAAGAAGACACAGGTAGGCAGAGTGCTATGGTGTTTGTAGGGTGTGCTGCACAGAAGAAATTTTGACAGAGTTCTCTGCTTAACTGGAGTGAACTATGCTCGGTAAGGATTTAAAACACCAAAATATTTTAATTTCCTCCAGAAAGCTCTCTGAGTACTTTGGACATATCTCAGTTCTAGCTCTCTGCCTACTGGCCCTTAATATAAATCTATAATAATTTCATTTGCTATTTTTTTCTCCTTAGGCTACACATCTTTGTATGTGGCTGGTCTTTCTAAGAACTAACAGGGAACTGGGTCAACCTGGAGGACCCGATAAGTGTGTCCTGGACATGCTGGGATGGGTACTAGAAGGCCTTTTGACTAAACAGATTTTGCTAGATAGACTTTCTTGGTGTCTGAAATTGCCACAATTACAGCAATTTAGCTGGCTAATGACAGAGAAAGCTCCTATTAGAATGCTCATTTAAGGATACTAAACCATTATCAGCCATTACACCCTCTCTCGAAGTAGTAGATCATATCAGCTAGTCAGTCACCTCCAAAACCCTTGGAAAAACGGGACTTCTGATTAAGAAATTTCTGGTTTCCAAACAAACTCATGAAGCTTTATAAGCTTTATAACAGTCAAGCCTTACCCTTAGCCTCCTTTCAAAAGCTGAAATATTGCCTTTGTTTTGCTCCTTCCTCTGCCGCCATTCAATGAGGTTTGCATTGTGCTCTCCAGGCAAAGAGATGTTGCATTTACCCAGGGTGGGGTTGACTGCCCCGGCCAGGATGTGGGGCTCTGAGCTGAGGCTGATCTCCATCCCGCTGGCAAAGGTGACCCGTAGAGAACCATCTGGACTCACTCGATAGGTACTCTGAGTATTTTCTATAGATGCAAAAAATAAGGCAAAGACGGGGAACAAATGGGTGGAGAAGGAAGCCAGGAAGAGACACGTTTAGTTTTAGGAGGCCCATTTGGGAAGGGATGAGCAGGTACAACACTGTGGATCGAACTGCTTTCTGGGTTAGGCCTCCACTCTGACAGGCTGACGTGCTCTCTGTCTGTTTGGGTCTTGTTATTTTCATAGCTGGGTTATCTGCTTTCATGGGTAAAATACTGCTGTCGAACACTGCAGGCTGCCTTTTGATTTTTCTTTTTAAAACACTCCTTCATAAACTCTCTCTGACTTGTTGGATGAGCCACCTTATTTTGATGCTGCAAGCTAGTATGAGAAGAGTAAGAAGTTCAACTCAGCCTCCTTACCACCTGGGCACACCATCCCATTGGCTGCACTCAACAAAGTGCTAACACTGATAAAATTTGGTTCTGCTCCCCTTAGAGTGTCTGGCCCTAGACTCTCACAACAGAATAAGTCCTTAATGACTGGGCAGAGAGAAAGTAATTTCTCTTTGTCTACTTTCCCTCTGGCATCTAATACATTCCTTCCAAATCATAACTTCCGTCCTTCTTGAATTCCATTCTTTCTTATTTTACTGTATTTGTATAGAACAAGTTTTTTTGTTTTTTGTTTTGGTACCAGGGATTGAACTCGGGACCTTGCACTTATAAAGCAGGCCACCAAACTGCTGAGCTAATTCCCCGGCCCCCAGAACAACCTTTTAATTCTCTCATTTCATTTCAGTTCTTCCTTGGTGTGTGCCTGAATTTGTCCCTTTCCCCCCGACCCGTGTCTGCACCAATCTAGAATGCAAAGTTCAGAGAGGGTCCAGACTCCAAATATATAAACCAGTCAGATCATGAAAGAGCTTTACAAACAGGTGGGTGTTGGGAAGTGATTTGATAAAAGGACAGATGAGGCAGAGATTTAACCTCATTACTCTCACAGAGAGGTGGCCTAAATTTGATATGTGAACTTGTGAAAGGTGTGCACTTGTCTGGGTTTGAGGTGGAAAATAAGGAGACGAACCCATCTTCTTAGTGTGAGGTGAATTCTATTTACTAATGGTGCACACAGGTTTGAGCGTAGATGACGATTGGTGCTATTGGTCAGGTAAAGTTGTACACATTCTTACCTTGTTTTAAAATATATATGGTACTAGTTGCTGTCAAGTTGGTTGACATGAGAACATTTTCACGGTTGGAAGTATCTAGCTCTACTTTTGTTAGCTTCTCCAGGTCACTGTGGAAGCTGCTGACCTCTCCAGTGGGAAATGTTGCATTGGTCAGGTGTCCCTCGGGGTCATACCTGAGGAATAAAACAAATCTCAACTCTGAAACCTCTTGGCAGTGAAACTAAAAATCATTCAGCAGCTAATACAGTTTAACTTTGACTGATAACAAGTATTATTAACCTTGTTCAATAAGAAGAAAAAGGTCAGGGACATGATTAATCCAACGAAGGTGTTTTTTGCAGCTTCTGAATTCGTGATGACTTCCTTGAGTCATGCTGTTTTACAGAAAAAAATATATCTGGTAATGAATCACTAGGGTGGAAAACTGATTTATGAATCACGTCCTCCTGTGTATAATGTTGCAGGGAGGCCTCTCTTTGCAAAGTGGATTGATCCTATTAGATGTGATGAATTACAAAAACCAGCAGAGGGTGCTATTGGCAAAGGAAAAGGTCTTTGCATTGTTATGGGAAAATTATAATTTGCTGCTGTTTAAGTTGCCAAATTTGAAATGAATGAATCATTCTTCCAACAAAATGAACAAACACAGACGATAATGGAAACATGTTCTTTAAAACATTCTGGAACCCCTTGATCTTGGTGTCACTTAAATTCTTTTTATCTTTTTGGAGTGTGGTACATAATGTTTTGTAATTTTCCTATATGAGTAAGACACAAAAAGACAATAATTACCTGGGATAATAGGAAATAACCCATATCCAGAAATATAGCCTAGTGAGTTTATTTTTTTTAAAATTAGAATTATTGGCAATCTTACTGTCCTCCAAATGGAAACTGCTTCCCTAAAGGCTTTTGATGTGGAACCTTTCTTTTATTGCCAATAGAACCATGAAAAATAAACACTTCATTAAAAGCAAAGACATGCACTTGGAAATCCATTACTGTTTTCTTTTCAAGATGCAAATTGCAAAATATTTAAGGACTTTTATTTGCTTTAAAAATGTTAAACAATTGTATTCTTTTTACTCAAAGTAAGCAGGATACAGCCTGGACACAATGATGGAGTCTGACTCCACTCCCTCTCCCCCAACAATGACATAGAATAGCATTGTGTTCACTGTTAATCCACTAGATTTTAAAGAACTCAGTCTAATTAGTTGCTGCAATTTGAAAACCTATACCAGCCTTTGATAGGCTTGGGAAAGGGGTGAGCCTGTATTTGGAGAACAAAACTGAATTTGAGGCTATGCACAAATACTGGCTCAGATTCAGTTCTGCATCTACACACTTGTGTGTGGGTGCAAATACGCAGTGTAAATTGATACACAGCGTATCGGTAATACATGTGAACACAAAGAATCAATTTGGTGGCCGGGCACTTAGCTCAGTGGTTCCGCCACCTGCTTCACAAATGCAACATCCCTAGTTCCATCCCTGGGACCCGCCCCCCAAATCAATTTGGTCACTTGACATTACAGAAGTGCCAAATCCTACTCATTCCATTGAGTGCTGCATTTGTTTGAGTGGATTTCAGTCAAAATGTTTTGTTGTGTTGTTGCTATGCAGCTAAAGACTCATTATCAAAGAAAGGCCAAAGGTTGCTATTTGTGCCTGGAGTTAATGGCAAAATCCCTCCTGGGCCTGTTCACTCCTGGCCTGCTCCGAGGCTATAAGAAACAGGCCAATGGCCAGAGAGGAGCATAGGAAGATTGAATGTTCTGAACAGCCCCAACCTTGTCTGCCTGATGTTCCTTTCAGGGAAGGAAATCAATGTTCAGTTTTTATTGTGCAAAACTATCAACCCGGTTTTCCCTGCAGGGAGGAATTTCCAGGCAGCAGAAAGAAGGAAGCTGCTCTATATCTTTCTCACAAGAGGGCCAGTAATCCCAGTGCAGATTCTGCAGGCAGTTCCCTCTTGTTCCACATGCAGTGTGAGCCACTCTGCTTCCTTGCTGTCCCCTTTCTGGTGTCTATGGAGTCTCCTCGGCCCTCAGCCAATATCATTTCATCATCCCTCCAGGAAAGCTGACCTAAGATGTTGTGCTTGTAGGGTGCCAGTGGACTTTCCTAGTCCCACAGCCCCTTGATTTGTTTTATTGATATAAAATTCATTCATTTATGGTTCTGGGATTAAATCTAGGGCCTGGTGCATGCTAGGCAAGCAGCCTACCACTGAGCCACCCCCTTCTTTAAAAAAAAAAAATTCCTGTAAACGCAAGATCAGTTGTACGCACTCATCAGAGTGAGATGATAAGACCAGGTACAACTGAGCCATCTATGTACAGAGGATCAAAAGCCCTAAGGAAGCTTGGTAAAGTCCTGTGAATAAATCTATATCCTAACCCAGCAACCAAACGAAAAAAAATTTTTTGGTACTGGGAATCAAACTCAGGACCTTGCACTTGCAGGCAGGTACCATGCCAATGAGTTACATCCCTGGCCCACCCAACAATTTTTAGGCTAAGTCATTGGTGTCCATTGTCTGAGACACATTTTAAAGCTTATTCCCAAGACACAAGCATGTTTCTACATACTATATTCCCTCCCTAGTCTCCAAATTGAGTATTGTACACTTTAGCTGAAAACTAGAGTCCTGATAAGACTGTAATTACCCAGCTAGATCTAGGTGGAAGGTTGCTGCTACATTTTTTCTGGCTAAGGAAACAATGGTTTGGGGTATAGCTATCATCTCCCTTAGATGCAACCTTATATACAACCTGTCCAATTGCTGCATAGCTAAGAAATTATACCACCTTATTTCCTTTCTGTGGCTGGAAGAATATCTTCATTTCAAAGTATGTATTTGATTCTTTTGCAAACAAAGCACCCCACCCTTCAATGCACTCACCCAAATTCTGCTAGCTAACAGTCAGAGAGTCACACTTGGTAGTATCAGCAATGCGCTGTCTCTCATGTGTGTAATCATTTATATGGCCCTGGATCAAAACATATGGGGCCACCTTTCTTCTATGAGGTTATTTCCAAAGGAAGAGTGACAGGCAGATGTGCACATCAGTGAATAATTCTCACAACTTTGGAAAGACTGCTCAAAGTGGATAAGAAAGAAATGAAGCCTTTGATTTCCTATGACTTGCTTGAGTCCCCCCCACCCCCCGCCCCAACCACAAGGGACTGCATCTTTCTAGACTGAATGGCAACGAA
Source organism: Fukomys damarensis (assembly GCF_012274545.1). Classification (NCBI taxonomy): domain Eukaryota; kingdom Metazoa; phylum Chordata; class Mammalia; order Rodentia; family Bathyergidae; genus Fukomys; species Fukomys damarensis. The sequence goes on from NW_022900951.1 coordinate 100,925,744, forward strand.
ACAAGTTTAATCAAAATCTCATATGTTCTGTGTTTCCCTTTGGTGCCTACATCCTTTGGTGCACAGAGTACAAGCCAGTGTGCTCCAACTGATGCCCTCAGGCCACAACATGGAAGCAACCCCCTCCGTCCCCCAGAAAGGGCGTAGCACTCACCTAACCAGACACATGAGTTCTGGCCAGTGAGCTGTATCATTAGCTTCATAACCATCAGAAGGAGATTTGGTAAGAGAAGATTTGCCATCAGGTTGTTCCCCCTGGACTGATTTTACAGAGTTCCACTTTGAGGGTCTCATAGAGCACCCGGCTGTGAAGAGTTCAGTGCGCTCACCCTTTGGCTCAGCGTCAACAATAGGCTGCGTGCATGAGTACTTGATTGAGAAATTTGTATTTATACATTATTAAAAATATTTGGTCTGATATTTTCTCATAAAGGATAGCCAGCTCTTTCCCTTGATGACCACTTAAGCCAAAGGCAAACCATACAGAATAGAAACTAGAAGCTCCTTCATCATTGCTTTTAGAAAATACTGCAGAATTATAAAAAGAAAATCCATTACTTTAAAACATTATTTTTCAAAGAAAACACAAATGTGTCAGATTCTCTTTACACTTTCATGTCAGAAAACTGACCAATCTAATAGGCGTTCCTTAAGAAATACCAGATTTCCCTTTCCTCACTCAGAGTTTCATCTGTTTTTCTTACAATTCACTTGCCCGTACTGGGTTCTGGAGGAAAGCACGTGGTTAGAAGACAATGCAAGGTGTAGAAAGCTTCTTACAGCAGGACAGCAGGATCCAAGCAGTGTTTTGGTGGCAGTGAGTTGCAGAAGGGGAGATGGGCAGGGGGATACAGCCTCAGTTTGTGTAAGAGAAGATGGTGGACTTTTGCATTGATCAAATTTATTGTGATCATTTATGACTGGGAGCTGTCTTCCTTAATTCACTGTAAACTTTCACATCTTTCAAGGGAGGGCACAGCGTCTCATTTATCTTAGCATTATCAGCGTCTGGCAGAGTGGATTCTCATTACATATGCTTGTTGAATGAGAATAAATAGAGTACTGCCCGAGGAAATGGAAAGATGGGGTGGACACGAGAGAGAGAGAGAGAGAGAGAGAGAGAGTGAGAGAGAGAGAGAGAGAGAGAGAGAGAGAGAGAGAGAGAGAGAGAGAGAGCCAGTATGGTTATCAGACAGGCAGAAGCAGCTCTGGTGCTGGGAGGCCACACTTGGCTTACTTCGATGTCCCGTGTAGTGCAGCTAAATTGCCTTAGCAGCCTCTGCAAGCTCTTCCTGCCAACAGCCTCTGTTGCTTCTGTTTGCTCCCTTTCTTTATATCAATTCTCCCTGGCATTACTGGTGACAACTCTGTTTGCCTCATTCTTGGTCCTCACGAAGGGTATAAAACACATGAGAGGTGCGTGAGCAGAGTTGTTGAGTCTTTCTGGAGACTCCAAGGAGTGCTCTACGATTCTATATTCTTGTTTAATTGAAATAACCATTCATTTGCCTGGAGGCAGGAGGAGGGAATCTACGGTACATGATTTCCTTTTCTACTCTGAGATTCTAGAAGGCATTGGAGGTATTTCGTGTGCTTGCATTGATCATGACAGAAGCATTTCTGAATGGGAATCTCATCCTGTCCCCAGGCGAATACTTCACCCTGAGACGTGGTTTATTAATCTTGCCCCCTCCTTCCTCCCTTCTAATCTTGTGATGGAGAAAGGAGAAAGGGAGATCCTTTATCAGTTATCCCTGATAAAACCGAGTATTTGTAAAACAGTTTAGAAAGCATCCAGATATAGTATGAAGTCTTTTCCAACTTGTGAGTTGGCAGTTTTGTGCACATGTGTGGAAGGAAGAAAGGCACTAACAAAGTCCAGAGACAGAATGCAGCAAATGCAATCATATAGATACAGAGTCTCGTTCAAGTGGGAGGGCTTTCCCCAAAGAGAAATGGGCTCAAGCAACTGGCAACTCAGCCTGGAGTGGCAGCAGTGACACATCTAATGCTTTGGCCTTAACCTGAGACTTTTCCCATTTAGCACAGCAGAAACGTTTGGCAGGCAAACGAGAAAAGGCATCAGGGCTATTCTCACTGTTTTGCTAGGGTAGTCTTGCCTGTTGTGTGAGTCACAAAACCTTTCCCCTGGATCTCAAATGGGGCAGGGTCATTGCAATTAGGAGCTCACTAGCTCCCAGGCTAGAATACCTGCATCACCGTGCCAATATGGTTGCTTTGACAATCATCTCCTTGATAGCCATTTCTCTGTGGTCAGCGTTTCCCCCTGACACTCAGGATGCTTGTGGGCAGTGAGGCATCAAGCACTAATACGTGGAATGTGCAATTTTGATTCTGGTGCAAGTCAAACGGAATTATGAAAATCAATGAACTATTTAAACAACACGACACCGCACAATAAAAGCCCACATACTATCACTACACAAGGTGCATTTAAAAATCCTATTTGGATTATCCACTGTTCAGGGTCATCTGTGTCATTTCTCCTCTCAATAGCCATAGATAATTGAAAGTTGAATGGATTACTGGATTGGCTATCTATACCCGGCAGTTGACCACCCTGCCAAATTCGTCTTCTGTTTTAGTTTCTCTCTCACTCTCATCTCAGAGCAGAATATCTGTTGCCACCTTGGCAAACAATTTGTCTCCTCTGGTCATAGAAATGGGGCATCCCTCTCCCCTCAGAGAAATACTTGAGGGTTTTTTGTTTTGTTTTTTCAGGGGGGCTTTTTTTTTTTTTTGTGGTACCGGGGATCAAACTCAGGTCCTTGAGCTTGCGAGGCAGGCCACCAAACCGCTGAGCTAAATCCCCAGCCCATCAGGAGGGCTTGGTATCTGTCGCCTAGCAACTTTCACCAACCCTGGCCCTGCTCTGATTCTGACTATAATAGTAGGTCCAGCTTTGTGTGCCCCGACTTCAGAAGGACAAGGTAAAAACTCAGAGGACTCCTAAGAGCTGGGTAAAATATTGGAGGGCATAAAAGAAGGAAGCCCAATGTGTACAGAGAAGACCATAAGAAGAACAAGTCACATTATAAAGGTCAGGAAATTGCTCATTCCTGTATACACACATGTGAAGGGACGGGGCTGTGTTTTGTCAGGGCCTGCTGTTCAGCACCAGAACGGACTGCTCCAGGAGGAAGAAAAAGTTTTCTTTTAACTGACACTATTTTTCTCTGAGGATTTCAGCATAATTCTGGAGATAAAGATGTGGGAAAAGGAAGAAATTGTTGCTTGTCCTCCCTTGTAATCTCATGGTGCTTCCACAGTCTCCTTTTCCTGCGCTTTTGACTCCACATGGTCACTCTTAGACTCTCAAATGCTCTTTCCTGAAAGGCAGTTTGGTAGTAGTGGAAGGAGCCCTGGAACAGAAGCTCAATGACCAGACTTTAGATCCAGCCAACTAACAATGTGAATGGGTAAGTTACTCCCCTCTTCTGGACTTCTGTTTCTTCATTGCTAAAATGGCCTCTAATATCTCTTTCTCGCCACAAAATTCCATGGTTACTCTCATGTAGGTGCCTGGGTTTATTATCTCCTAGTGGCTCAAGATTGTTTAGTCAATGATGATGCTAGTTGATGCCTTCTCACTAGTGCTGGCCCTGTCCTGGTGACAAGCTTGGTCTCTACTCCTTGTGAATATTCTGCTCACCACACAGTGCATGCATCAGTGCGCTGCTAGTGCAAAGTAGGCACACAAACTGGTCTGCCAGCAGCGGCCTCCTCTCTGTCTTGCATTGTCAGCTTCCTCCTCTGCATTACATCATTTTCACTGGTAGACAAATACATTTGACTCATAAAAAACCCAAAACCGAAAAACACCTTCTGTTTACTCCATTTCTTTTTCTAGATCCTCAAAATAATTCTTTATTCTCCGTCTGCAATCTCTCTCCTTCTAGCTGCCTTCCTTTTATTGTTATTGGGTTATAACTCACATACCTTAAAATTCACCATTTTGAAGAGTAGAATTCAGTAACTTTCACAGTGTTAAAAACATTCACAATCTTAAGCAACCAATCATCACCACTTCTAGAAAATTTCCATGTCCCCCAAAATAAACCCAGTGCTCATTAAGCTGTTCCCCATTCACTCCTCTCTCCAGCACTTGACGAGTACTAATCTACTTTCTGTCTTCATGAGTTGCCTCTTTTGCACATTTCACATAAATGGAATCATGTAGTTTATCCTTTTGTGTCTTGTTCCTTTTACTTACCATAATGCTTTTGAGATTCTTCCATGTTGTAGCATGTGTCAACATTTCATTACTCTTTACAATGGAAGAATATTTCATGGTATGGGTATGGTGCCTTTTGTTTGTCCATCACTTGATGGACACTTGGATTTATACTTCTTGGCTATTATGAATAGTGTGCTATGAATATTTATATTCTCTCTCTCTCTCTCTCTCTCTCTCTCTCTGCTTTTTGTAGTAGTAGGATTGAACACAGAACTTTCATACTGAGCTATATCCTCACTCCTTTTTCATTTTAAGACAGGGTCTCACTAAGTTGCTAAATTGCCCAGGTTGGGCTCAAACTTGGTTAAACTGCCACACCCAGTTCAGCTACCATTTTTCCCTAAACCGGTTTTACTCAGGCTTCAGTTCCCTGCTGGGTCACAGAACATGGTGCTTAAGGTAGAGTTTTAACTCGATTGGCTTTGGAATCTGCCCCTAGTGATTAGTATATTTCTAGGTGTGTCTGGGTGGGCCATGGAGACATTGCCTTGGGGTCTATGTCTGGTCCCCACCCTTTTGTTCCTGGCACCTTCCTGTTGTTCTGCTTCCCTGATGCCATAAACTAAGCAGCTTTGCTCTGCTACACCCTTCTGCCTTGATGTTTCTTCCTTAGATCCAGCAGATCATGGACTGAAACCATTAGAAAATTAGACTTCTCCTCATTTAAATTGTCAGTTTCAGGTATTGTGGGAAAGTAATAAAAAACCTAATTTATACATAGCAATTGTCCTTCTCCAGATGAACAATGATCTTCACAGTACAAAACTAAGTGGTCAATTTTCAGTCCTATCTTACTAATTAGGAGTATCTGACAAAGTGAAGCACTCTTTCCTTCTTGAATCACCTATTTTACTTGGTGATAGAATCTGAACATGTCCCTGTTATGGTTTATATCTAGGTCTACTCTCAATGCCTCATGCAATCATAGGCGGGGTCTTGGGAGGCGACTGGATCATTGGGGTGTAATACTCATCAGTGGATTACCCCGCTGATAAATTTATAGCTAAATGTGATGTTGGGAAGTGAAGTCCGGTTGGAGGAGGTGGGTCACTGGGCCTGTGGCCTGGAAGGATCTATCTCCCTCCTCTTCCCTTGATCCTTCTCTTCTTCCTGCCTGGTGCTATGAACAATTCTCTTCGGTCATGCTCCCCTGTCATGGAGCCAGAATGTATGGACTGAAACCTCTGTGAGCCAAAATAAACCTTTTCTCCTGTCAGGTACTGTGATCCAGTAGCACAAAAGTAGCTAAGACAGTCCCCTAAATGTTCACGTTGAAACCTAAATGCCCATGTGATAGCAATAAAAGGTGGAGGCTTTAGGAAGTGATTAGATCATGAGAGATGTCTCTTCATGGATGGGATTAGTGTGCTTATAAAGGGTTAGGGGGAACTATCTTGCTCTCTTTTTGCTCATTTCCTTCTTCCATGTGAAGACACAGTAAGAGGTGCCATGTTGGTAGTAGAGAGCGTCCCTCACTAGGCAATGAACTTGCCAGCACCTTGGTCTTAGATGTCCTTGCCTCCAGGGCTGTAAGAAATAATTGCTATTGTTTATAAATTACCCAGTCTAAGGTATTTTGTAATAGCAATTCAAACAGCAGGCTTCCAGGACAAACTACTTTCCTAGTTTTCTTCCTATTTCATTGGCCCTTTCTTTCTAAGACTCTTTTGCCACTTCATATCCCCAAATATAAGCTTTGAAGTGGTCCAGAATTAATCTGCTGATCTCTTTGTCCTTGTTTACACTTTCTTTCATGGTATTTCATCCTATCTCATGGCTTTAAATTCAACCTAAATACTGGTGAATCCCAAATCTCCCTCTCCAGCTTTTCTGCTCAATTCCAGACTCATCAATCGAACTCACTACTTAGATGTCTATCTTAATTGATTGTATCCCCAACTGAATTCCTCATCCCCTATCTCATAAACCTGCAGGATAGCACACACCTTACACCAGTGACTGGCAAACCTTTTAGAGCTTTCAATCTAACAAGCAGCCCACTGAGGTGTTCATGCCATATGTTTGCCACCACTGTCTTACATAGTCTTCCTTCCTGGGAAATACAAACCCCAACATCCAGTTGCTCAGGCAAAAATATGTACGGTTGTCTTTGCCCTCTTTTTCACACATTACACATCTAATCTGTCAACAAGTCCTGATAGCTCTATTGTCAAAATGTGTTTAGAATTTTACTACTTCTTACTGTTGCTATTCTCTGGCCCAAGTCACCATCTTTTGCTTCGATTACTCCAACAACATGCTCGAAGCCCCAGTCAGATTCCTGTGTTTTACCACAGACTCTGTTTTCAATTCAGAATGACTCTTGAAAAATGTAAGTCAGTTTACAATGTGATTTTACTCTAAAGTCTTCAAAACCTTTTAGGGCAAAAGGTAAAGTCTTAATAGTGACCTACAAGGCACTAGATGAAGTATCTCTGGCCACTGAATTGATTTCACTACCCGCTACTCTTAAACTTTCCATGCCAGACACAAATGGCTGCCTTACTATTTCTTCAAACTTGTTGAGCTTCTTCTTACTGCAGGGCTTTTGTACTTGCTGTTTCCCCTTTCTGCCACAGAGTCATGAATCACACTCATTTTCTTTCTTTTTTGGTACCAGGGATTGAACTCAGGACCTTGTGCTTGCAAGGCAGGCGCAGTGCCCTGAGCTAAATCCTTGGCCCATACTCTCATTTTCTACAGGTCTTTGTTCAAATGCCATCTTCTTAGCAACAATCTGAAGTAAAATCCCACCACAAACTTGATCTCCTTTACCCTGCTCTATTTTTCTCCATAGAATTTAACCATTATCTGAAGTTCTATCGTAGTTGTCTCCCTCTAGTATAATGTAAGCTTCATGAAGGTAGGGGTTTTATCTGTTTTTAAATGTCCAGCACATAGAACATTGTGAAGCACTTATTAGCTGCTCAGGAAATATCTGTTGACTAAACAAAAGAAATGGTTATTTGAAATCTACTTAACACTTCAGCCATTTCTTCTTGATGAACTAAATTCAACCAGTAGCTTCCCAAATAGCTGTTTGACAATATTAGCTGCAAGGTGAGCTGTCATGCGTTTTTAAAAAGACATTAGAGTCTCTCACTAGAAACTTACTTTCTTAAGCATAACATATTTTAAAATGTGGGCTCTCGAGTCAGATTATTGGGGTTTGAATTATGGACCTTTGTGGGAGTCAGAACAGGTTCACCATTTTGTGCCTAGTGTCCTCATCCATAAAATGGCCGTACTAAGAGCAGCTATCCCAGGTTATTATGGGAGTCAAATATATAGTGTATGTTAATTACATAGCCCAGTACTTAACATTCAGTCAGTCACAAGTGAACAGTAACTTAGTGCTGTTGCTAAGATGTAAGAGACCTTTTTTTCAAAAACAATGGAAAACTTGCAACAGAAGCAACTGAATACATTTTTCTAAGTGAAACCAGAATAGCTGTCTAGCTCTATTGTAAAAATGGCATTTCTTTGGGGAATGATCCAAAATGTAAAGACCAAATGTTTTGTTCCTTTCCTTAGGAATCTTTCAGGGGACTGGGCATGTTTTCTTCATATCTTCTATATAGTCACGGGAGAAGAAGTCACACTTGGAACCCCTCAAATTAAAAATCCCCATTTCTCAAAGTCTTCAACTTTAATGCTTTTCTGGGCTCTGGGTTCAGATTCCATAGATTTTCTTCACTGACCATGCTGGCTAAGGAACTTAACAATTTCTTTTGTGGGAAAAAAGCTTCTTGAGCACTGGTAGACTAGCTTGCTAAGTGGACTGACTTACAAACAAGACTGTCTATGCTTTAAAAGGCAAGGACAATAGTCTCTATTTCTGTGCCTGACACTTCCTAGTAGCCTGCTGTCAGACACACTTTGTGTTAGTTCCCAGTTAAACAGAATTATCACAGATCTCTTCTATAAGTGCTAACATGTGCCAGATTCTTTGACTTGTGCAGGGACACTGAGGAAGCCCAAGCCTGTACAACTTTACTTCACTGGCTTCATATGTTAAAAAAACAGCCAATGCTATTCGGTATTTGCTCCATGTAATTTTGCACTTGCACTTCAGGGTCCACTGATTATATTTTAGCTTCTGTCTTGTCCACACCCCTAAGTAACTTATACTGAGTTGGGCTCATTCATTTCTTCATTCATTAAACTCCACAGGGATCAGTAAATACTTGTCATATCATACTGCTTCTTTACTGCTTTACAACAATTCTCTAGTTTTATTGTTTAAATGTAATTTTACCTTGTCTTCCCAGGTATGCTGTACAATTTTTGAGTATAGGTATGTAGACGTCTACCTCGTTCTTATCTCCTGCAGTGACGCATTTGATTCTGTCTTCATTCAGTCTATGCTTTTATTATTATGCTCTACAAATTGCTCTGGAAAAATGGCTTCAAACCTTAGGAGTTGGGTAAAATTTTCTCTGTGACTGTTTATTTATTTATTTATTATTGTGATGGTTAGGAGAAAATAGCATGCAACACCTACCAATTACTAAGCCATTTTGCTACTGTAATACAATGTCAAATAAAAATTTAGCAGTGACTATGTTGAGAATTAGAAACTTACTCATAAACAGTTGTCCATCCATTTTCATTACTTTTCGTAGCTAGAAGGCCTGTGTTTCCTGGATAGGTCATCAACGCCAGATTATAGCCTTGGGCGGACACTCTTTTCAGGACTCCATTGCTGCTTATGGTCAGCCAGTACACTTGCCCTCCTGGCACCACAAGCCAAAGGGGCATCCCACCTGCATCACGGCGAATATGCACCGAATTGCCATTGCTGCTGGTAATGGCACCCAAATCACCCTCGGTGTTGTAGGTGAAGTTATACACATAGTCCCTTGTTATCAAGTTCAGAGTATGGAGGTGGGTTCCATTGACAGTGAACTGGTAGAGTTCCTGATCAGCAGGTGAGGCAATCTCATAAAGGTTCACATCATTCAGGTGCGCTTGGTTCCTACTGATGGTACGAATTCGAACATTCCCGAGGTCTGCCACATACAGGATGCCATCAGGGGATACTGCTAAGGAGGTAGGGGCTTTCATCTTTGCATCTTTGGCATAACCACCATCACCTGTGGCAGAAAGGCCCTGATTTTAACAACTGGCATCACAAGCATTTAGATGAACATACCATAGAGAGAAAGCACTGTGTATTGAGAATAATTTTAAAGGGAATAATCAGTGAACCAATATTCTCTGCATGGCCCCCTTGACAATTTTGAAACCCATTATTCAAAAAATTGTAATTCTTGAGTCAGTACCACTAAAGATGAACAGTAAGATGTAATTATCTCAGTTATACCAATTTTGTGAAATCCTCAATCCTACTGTTCAGACTCTATTGTATTCCAAGATACAAGAACAGCAAGTAATGATAGCTACATAAAAGTTGGCTGGGAATACATGAAACTTCTGATTATCAATGCTTGTAGGATCTGTTTCAGGATATTCTAGTCCTACCACACCTAAAGGCCCATCCTTCCATTAATTTTCATTGTCACACTGTCAAAGTGCACTAAGTCTATAAGTACAGCAGTGACTCAGAACATTAAATTTGATAACTGCAATAAACATTAGATTTGCCTTGAATGAAAGAGATGAATTAGTAAAATATCTATAAAACTTATTATCCGAAAAACATTGGAAATATTGATCAAAAGTCATATTGACCCGATTGCTGGCTCTTAATTCCTGTGGTCTAAGGAAAAGCAAAAGTTAAGGGGACCATCGTGGCCTGTCTGATTAGTTGAATAGGGGAACTTGTAGCATGGGGCGATTTCCACATCCCAGGAATAAACACATCTGGCAACATTTAGAGGTCTGTTTGCTACTGGAATATGTACTCACTCCATGGCTTTTGGAAAAGGCTCTCCGTAGTTTAAATTAAAAGACTCTGTTGGTTATGGAAAGAGTTTTAGAATTTTATAAAACAAGATATGTAGCAGACTGATGCCCTGAGAACTTTCCATTGTCATATTTAGTATTGTTCATCTATCCCAAAAGAGTTTGTCATTGGTGTCTTTGAGGATTGAACAGTACATGCTTTCAATCTGGAAACTAGGCATTTATGGACAATTATTTTTTTTCCTTAGCTAAATCAGTAACGGTGGATTTCACCTCTCTTTCTGTTTTCTAAAATACAAAAAAGACACGACCTTACATTTGCGTAATGATCTTAGTGTTTTCAGTGTCTAAAATTTTTTATTGGACTAGCTTGTTCTCATAGCAGCAAGGCAATGTAACTGAGACAAGTATTTATTGCTATTTAACAAATAAGTTATGAAGAGGTTTTGTGACTTTGTTAGGGTCTCTCTGTGAGTCAGCTGTCAGAACGTGTAGGCGATTTGACTCCCAACCCATTGCTTTCTCCCCTAGCCCACACCAGTTTACAAAGAACGCTTTGGTTTTCTTTTTTACTTTTCTGAGGCATGATTTTCTTTTGAAAATGGAGAGGGGTCTGGTGAATTGCTAAAAAGGTCATACCTGAAAAACAGTCACAGTTGGGATCAATTTTGCAGTCACAGTCAGTGGGGGCACCAGCGATGATGGAGATCTCCCCATTGGTGGTCACTTGCTGAATGCGGTTTACTTTCCTCTCGTCTGTTTCAGCTATGAAGAGCAGTCCGCTGTGGGAGACGCTGATGGCCCTAGCTGACTCCAGAGTAGAATGAATTGCTACCTTGCTGACCAAGAAATGATCGATGCCTGGCACCTGGCAGTGAATGGGGCGCCCTGCAATGATCCGCACGCGCCTGTTCTCAGAAATTTGCAGCACAATGTTGTTATCCAAGACATACAATGAATTGTCCATGGGGTTGACTGCAAGGTCTGTTGGCCACTCTAATCGCACCTGCAAAAAGAACAGAACACACACCATTAGGTTACCATATCTTTCCAGAGGCAGTTTTACCTTGAAAGAAAAATTGGCTTATTGTTTCCCTTTCTCTTATGAATTTCAGCAGCATGGGTGTTGTCTGGTAGTGAAGGAGAAGATGAAACCCATGTTCTGGTAGAAACATATTTGCCATTTATTATCTAACATGATGTAAATTTATTTCAGTAATTCCAGAAGAAGCTTCTAGAACAGTGATTTTCAATGTGTAGTCTCTGGACTAGCAGTAATAAAAATCAGCATCACCTAGGAGTTTGTTAGAAATGTAAATTCTCAGGCTACACCTTAGACCTATTAAATCAGAAATCCTGTGGGTAGGTATCCAGCCAACTGTTTTAACAAGTCCTCCAGGGGAGTCTGAGGCCCACTACTCCAGGGCTTCTGGATAGCTGCAATACACAACTCTCTCTCTCTCTCTCACTGCAGTGGAGCAACCAGAGTTAACTCACTCAGAGGCCTTTTGGGACAGGATCTATCATTAACATAGAAACAACTTCCATTCTGTAAATTACTTAGGTACAGCTCATCAGATGTTGATCTGGAATCCTAGTTTGTAGCTGCTGCTGTCTTAGTTTGGCCTGGCTCACTCCACATGCCTCTATCCTCAGCAAAGAAACAGGCTGGTTTGTTCTTTCATTTAGATGGATCGTACTGGCTGCTGAAATTGTATTGGAGGCACAGCTGAAACAGAGGCAGGGAGGCTCCTACAGTGGTCCAAGTGGGGGATTATAGTGCCTGAACTAGGACGATCACAGAGGGAAGGGAGAGAAGATAGACTTGAGACAGGTTGAAGAGGTAGAAGCAAAAGGAATGTGTGTGCACATGTATCTGGTGTGTCTTGTGCCAAGTGCTATGCCAGCCACTGGGGTTAGACAGGCCAATAAACTTGGCTCTAGGAGTTTGCTTAATGTCCGCCCTGACATGTCCTTCATAGCTATGATTTATCCCTGGGCACTTAGCAGAGAACTTCTCACCTCACCTCTCACTGGTTTCTATTTCTCTACTATTAGGCTGGACCAAAGAAGAAAAAAAAAAGTCCCATTCATGGTCAGAATAGTAAAAATAATGTAGTTACTCTTCTCTTTTTCTCCGAAATTATTTTATTGGTACATTTTAGGTATACAATATGATGACATTTGTCACTGGGGATTTGTACCTTTACATCATGTATCTTGGTTCTTATTTTTTCCCCATTCCCCTGACCTCCTTTCAATTGCTCTAGCCCTCCCTATTTGCAAAGGCTTTGTTCCCATTTTTTTCTTTTCTCACACTTTTTCCTTTCCCCTACCCCTCCCACTCCCATTCCCCCTTTGGATCACGTCTTCCTATTTCACATTATCAATGATTCCTTTTAGTCCTTATTTACACTTTCAGTTTCTCACACCAGAAAAACTATTCGGTATTTACACGTGTCCTATTTATTTCACTTAAGAGCATGTCCTCCATGTGCATCCATTTAGTTATAAATGTCTCTAATTTCTCATTCTTTATGGCTGATATAGCTACTCTTCTTTTTTTGGTCTGAGTGAAAGCCTCAGGAAGGCTTTTTTTTCCCCTTGGGATCTGAAAGTCTGAAAACAAGAAATGAGCTGTCATTGCATTATGAGGCCCACTAGTTTCCCAGCTGGAACAGGCCTTATATGGAGTCAGTAATGAAGTGGGAAAAGGTTGTTTCTGAAGTCTGAGGTAGGGCCTTTCCTACCCTCTATCTGTGTTTCATATGGGAGGGCAACTAGTGATGTTGTGACAAGGACAGAGGTTGTCTTTGACTTTCTCTTTTGTGCCATGTGGAGCCCTTGGTCCTTACCTTTAAGTGTTTTCCAGACACCTGGTAACCTCATTCTGTCCCAGCATTTCTGTGCCCTCTACCTCCATCTCGACATAGGCTGGCCTTCTCCGGTCAGGACCATATGCCTCTGGGCAGCTAGGAATTTGAGTGCTAATGGAGTATAAAGCTCAGCTTGTGTTATGCATGTTCTACAGAGCATTTCTGATTGAGGCCATTGGATAAACATTAAACACCAGCCTTAACAGCTCCCAGAGCAGTTTGCAGCGATGTTTCCTCAGCCTGTCTGTCTGAGGCCTTTGCATGTCAGTGCCCTGTCATGGAGAGACAGCTCCAGTGACTGCTGCTGTGGAGAGCACTGACTCTTCCTCCACTATATGCCCCTGCCTTGCACCTTTATCCTGCACAGAAACTGCACCTCCTGCTTGTACAGAAACTGTCTGTGTGCACTGGTTCTATGGAGCATGGTCCTCTAGGAAATACGCTGGGCCTGGCTGAAGAAGAGGAAAAGAATTTATTTCAGTACAACGCTCCTATTTTGATCATGTCTGAAGTCAGTGACCCAGAAAAAACAAACCCAGTAGGAATGACATTCTAATTATCCCCACTCTGGGAGCCAAGGCCAGGGCAGAGGCTAGGGGACAGTGCACGTACAGAAGGAGCGAGAGAAAGAGCATAGTTTGGACTCTGCTCTCAGCTCTCAAGGCTGCCTCTGAGATATAGGCTGGTAGTTGGGAAATAAGCTGTTAAAATCTCCAACTTTCCCAAACAATTTAAGCAATACCATTGGTGTGATGTTTATTAGATTTAATATTGTCTTCGAAATACACCGGCTATTGTGTCTGTTTGTTTTCCTTTCTATCAAATAAGCCACCCTCTGGCAGTTTCCTGTGACTAAAGCGGCCTTTGTGCTTCTGAGACACTTTCTATACCAACTACACAGAATCCCTTTAATTCCCATTTGATTTGGCTGCATAGCTTGTCTATGAAGTCTGCTCAGATGAAAAATGTGTGGCTGCTTAGTAGTCAAGGGTGTTGGCTTTTCAGAAGATGGACCTTTTCACCTCTTCCAGATTGTCAGTTTCTTCTGTGTCCTCCTCATTGTAAATATTCCTATTTCCAGGTGATTTTTCAAAGAACTAGTGCTTTATACGCACACAAAAGAGATGCAGTATTTACTATCAAGGCTTTTCTATAACACACAGCTTAAAATACAGTATGGAGTCTTTGAGCTAATTCTGGCAGTCAATTTTAGCATCTATTCACTGCAGAGAGACCCCAGAATAATATGCTATTAAGATGGGCCTAAGGATAACCCCCTGAGAGCCACTGACATTTGTCTGAGTGGTTTCTGGGGTTTGGGGTGCGTAATAAACACTTCCTTTTGATGCGGAACCCAAAAGAGAGCGATAAGTAGCAGTGTAGCCCTATAAACTGCCCAGTGACCTGACCTATAGGCAAATCATTTGGCCTAATTTGTGTTGCTTGCCCCACCTTGTAAGAACATATTAATTTGTGTGAAATGTCAAAATGTATTTAAGTTCAACTAGCATTAAAGTTCACTGGTATAGCCACCAGCTGGTGGAATGTGCCCATCTCCCAATAAACGTCTCTGAGAAATAACCCTGAGCAGAAAGAAGCTTTTGGTCAGGATGTCAACCCTTGATAGCCAGTATGTCTTCTGCTAATTGAAAACCCGCCTCGAAGGGAGTTGATTCTGAGGTCATATAGTTCTATAGTTGGTTTAAAGACCCAGCTAATTTTGAACTAAGTAGCACTTTATAAAGCAACAGACTATCATAGAGAAAAATTTATGTGTAAAAGCAGTATACAAATACCAACCCTTGATCGGACTAAATTAGAAATCCCTCAGTTATGAACCTACTCCAATATCACAGACACAAACCAGTTTATACACTTGGACTCTCCCTCACAGTCTGGCTCCAGGTGTCCTCCCTTTCAGGTGTGGAAACCTCGGCAAATCAAGTTACCTGCTAGGCATCTCCTGTTCATGATCTAGACTGTGGAAAGTAGGTTGATGATATCACATCGTTTTAGTGGGTGCATTAAATGCTACAGTGATACAACATACGGTGAGCAGTACCAATATTAGTAACAGTTTCATAGTCACTGATCTTACAGCTGTAAGGAATCAAGGCTGGTAGAACATAGTTCCCTCTCAGTTGCTTTCCAGACTTCAGTTGTCCAGTTGTTCATATATCCCTATTATACATTTTGGTGTAATCTTACACCAACTGTACTACAATGTTTTCTTTAAATTGACCGTCATTTAAAAGGTGACTATTAATATCCCTAATTCACATATAATCTTAAGCCCTATGTCATCTACTGCCTCATTCAGAAGAATGGACATATAGTTTTTGCCTCTTTTTTTCTTTGTGGTGCCAGGAATGGATTCCAGGACCTTATGCTAGGCAAATTCTCTATCACTGAGCTCCATTGACAGTCCTCTTCATTCTTTTCTCACCAAGTCTAGGGCTCCTTTCTTTTTGTTTTTGGTTTGTTTGTTTTTTGGGACAAGGTTTCACTCTGTAGTTCAGGCTGCTCTTGAATTCACTATGTAAGCCAGGCTGGTCTTGAACTCAATACGTTTCTCCTGCCTCTGCCTCCCCACAGAGTGCTGGGATTATAGGCATGTGCCACCACACTGGACTCCCGTTTGACCTTTTTGAATCAACCCTAAAGGTTAATTTGGGGGTGGGGTGCTGAAAAGGTCAAAGTTTACTGGAAGTTCCGTGATTTGTCTTTCTCTTTACCCTGTTATTTTTCAGTTTAATGCTTTGTAGGTGCCTACAACGTGTCAGGAACAGTTATAAAGATAAATAAAACACATATCTGCCCTGCAGTAGTTCATGTTTACTCTGGAAGGCAGATGTGGAAATAGGTCACTCAATACGTTAGATGTCATGATAGACGTTTGCTTAGGGTGACGTGGGAAGACAGAAGTGGATGTTCAGGAAAGATTCCAAGGTGAGAAAAGCAAACTTAACTTGAAGGATAAAACAAAGGTATTAAAAAGAAATAAGGTGGGTAGAGTGATCTGCACAGAGTGAGGACAATAAACAAGACAATGGAAAGAAGGAACCACATGGGAGAGGGAACTGATTATGATCTGAGATTTCTTAGGCATACCATAGGGTAGCTATTAGTGGAAAACGAAGTTCTAAGTGTTTGCCAGGCACCATGTTCAGATATCTCCACAGAAGCACTATTTTCAGGTTGGGTCAGTACTGTGCATGGTAGGATACTTAGCAGTATTTCTAGACTTTACTTACTAGATGTCAGTAGCACCTTACCTGCAGTCATGCCAACCAAAAACGTCTCCAGACATTGATAAATACAGGGGCAAAATTGTCCCTTGCTGTAAACTACTGGAGTACATCTCAGAGGTGTGTGCATGCCAAGACCTTTGGACTTAACCACAGATGTTGAGGAGCCAACGAAGACCTTTAAAGTCAGAGCTAACATGACCAGACCAGTATTTCAGTATTATATAGTGTGGAGGACAGATGGAAAGAGACCAGACTTGATGCAGGAGAATCAATTTGGAAGCCAGCCATTCATCATTACATTCATCAGTTAATATATCTTCATCTAACCATCTGCCATCTGAGTGGTGATATGGAAAGGCACGGTCCATGGCAATTAGAGTCTAAAACACTTTTTCTCATATTTTTTTTATTTATAGAGATACGTTTGAAAATCTGATAAAGGTGATGTACTCTCTCTCTAGACAAAAGGCTCAAATGTAGTGGAATGAAGTGGTTTGGAGATTAGGCTCTGAAGTAAACACCTCTTAGGTAAAAAATTCTGACTATTTCATTTTCCATCTTTGTGACTTTGGAGTACATAAATGAACACATCTAAACTTCAGCTTTCTTATCTACAAATTGAGTAAATAATATCTCCTCCCTAAATGTGACAGGAATTTGACAAAAAAAAAATACATAAACCACTAAACATAGTGTCTGGAATATAGAAAGAGCTCAGTAAAAGCTAGCTATTTTCTCATGGAATGTGCCTGTACTTCCTCTGGCCCTTATATATTTCAGTGCTGTCTTCCTTGGCTTTATACACTCTTCAGTTTAATTATATAATTGTACTCTTTCGATGTTTCCCCTGATTCTATGTCAGCAGCTATTTCCTCCTTGCTCATTTAGTCTATTCCCCTGAGATCTTTCTAAGCTATGTGTGCGCCAACAAATATTTGGCTTATTTTTGGATATATTCTCGCATATACATTTATGAACCAATTTCATGGCTAATATTTTAGCTTGTTCCTTGGATTCCCCTCTTTCATTTGTAACAATACTCATAGTGTAATTCTAACCACAGAATAGACTCTTTTAATTTTCTTTCTTCTGTCAATAAATGAAGGTTTGTTCCATTTTACACCCTGTACTAGGCACTAAGAAACAACTTGTAGTCAAAACAGAATGGGTTCTTCCTTTCATGGAGTTTATGATCTTCTGCCGATTTTATTTCTTTTATTTTCTAGTTAGCACAAGGAGCTGCCAGTGGGACAGATAGACGATTTCTGTTCCATCCCATTCATTTTAAGAAGTTATTTTTCATGTAAAAGGCTCAAAAACATAGTATGGCTATTAAAATATTTTATAATTGATACAAAGTGCAAATAACTTCTTTTCTTAAAGTTCAGCTGTGCTGAAACCAGTTGTTTCTTAAATGGTCCTGCCTCCCTATCCCAAATATGACATTTATAATCTTCTTTCTTTACTCCATTTGGAGCCTTGTGGCACACTTAAAAAGTGACTCTGTTTTATTTTGATCTCTGAGGCTTCTTCACTAGAAATTTCCAGGAAGTGTGTGATTATCTCTTCAGTACTGTGCCAGCCCTGGGGAGGGCACAGTGATGGTACTGAATACTCTTTGCCAGGTGTTCTGCCAGCCACATTAAATTTCCCTCTGCTTCTAAGGGCTGACAGGTCCAGATTGTTAGCATCACTTTTTGTCAGTTTTCAAATGGCCTTCTCATTTCTTGACACCGATATTGTCTGAGTTTCTTCAAATTTATAAAAGTGGGGGAAGCTGTCTAGAGAAAGTTTGTTTTTTGGCACTCAGAAGGCACAATGACACCGTTGAGAGTGATGGCCCCTATTGATCTTGCTTTAAAAAGTGGAAATTATTAGAAGATGAAATACACTAAGATTATGTGGCCTTGTCAACAGTAAATTATTTCCCATTATCTCAGATCTACACTCTTGTGTATTTCTGCATAATGGATGGAGAGTTTGAAGACCCTTTCAACCCTTGGTCAAATGCACTGGCATTGTCTGTCTCCAGTGAGAAAAACTGACACTTGCCATATTCACTACAAATGAATAGCTAGCACTAATTAATTCAAAGTTACAATCGAACTCATCTTTAAAAGTATTCATCTTCCACAGTGTTCCTAAAACATTTTGGAAGTGAGGAAACAAAGCAAAGCACAAAAAAATCAAAGTACAGTGGAACAAAAACCCCAAAGTAGTCTTGGTGTGTTTCATCTTCTAATAGTTTCCACATTTTACAAGCAAAATTAGTAACACCATCACTCCTTTCACTGTCGTTGTGCTTTCTAATTGTGGAAAACCAAATTTTCTCCAGATGGCTTATGTCTCCCTTCAGTAAATTTAAAGAAGCTTAGACAGCATCGGGGTAAAAACAAATGGTAAATTTATGATTCCTAAGATTCCTGTGGCAGAGGCCACTAGTGGTAGACCTACCCCATCATTAATTCATTTTCCTCCTAAATAGTAGACCCACCATTTAAAAAAATCTGGGCACATTGATGTCTAGGATAAAGGTTATTCGAGGTTTACTTACAATTTTTTTTTTTGTAGCCATAGGTTAAAATCTCAGGCAGTATGTTCTAAGAAGAAGTGCAGAAGAATCCACACTTTCAAACAAATGCTTTAAAAGGCTGCTTAAGAAAAGATGGCTCAACTGCAAAGAGCGTTTATGCTCTTCCTTTCATTCTGCAATACGCATATACTGGTGAGAAATTTAGCAGACATTTTGAACCATGAGGTGGCCAAGAGAATGAATGTTATATTCTAAGGTGGAAAGGTAGAAATATAGGAGGCTGGGTCCCAGATAATGCTGTGCAGCTGCCATCTCAGTCCTGAACTGTTCATCTAGTGTGGCTGTACATCAATGTTATGATGCAGCTTTTTGCTACTCAGCTGAATTTTGCTTACACCAGTGTTATGATAGAGTTTTCTGTTATTCTAAGTTGAGTCTAATTGTGGTGAGGATCATGCTCTGGTAGACTTTGGTCTTGGCTAGAGCTAGTGAGTATAACAGCAGAGCCAAACCGGTCTAATTTCTAGCTTCTCATCTGGATAAGTCACTTTTGTTTGCAAGATTAAATTAAATTACACTAAAATAAATAACTATCTGAAAGTGCTTGGCACATGTGGCAAACACCACTATGGCAGCCCTTTACATTTTTGCTCTTATCATTTTCTCATATTCATTACAAAGTCTTTGTAAATAGGGAGGGGCGAAGGGGTTGAAGGGAGGGTAGTGGAATAGGGAAAAAATAAGAAACAAGATAGATTATGTAAAGGTACAAATTTTCAATGATGAATGTCATTATATTGTATATGTAAAATGTACCAATAAAATTAATTAAAATTTTTTTGCTTTTATTACTGATATTAATAAAATGGTACATATTAATGGGAATCATGTAATTTTTCAATATATGCACACACTTCGTAACATTTAAACTAAACCATCATTCTCCTCAAGCATTGATATTTCTTCTAGGCAATACCCTTCAAAATCCTTTCTTCTAGTTGTTTGAAACAAACAGTACATTATTGTAATCTATAGTCACCCTGCTGCACAGTGGCACACTGGAGCTTCTTGCTCCTGCTTTACTGTAACTTAACACCCACTGAGCAACTTCTTCGCATGAGAATGTGACCAGGCACTATTTGTCTTTGTGTGCCAGTATTATTTCCCTTAACATCATGATCTCCAGTTCCATCTGTCTTGTAGGGGAGCCCTTTGTTAAGAGAATGACTAATTGCTTAAATTTAATGATGAATTTCAAGCATTCTTGAATGCCTAGTGCTCCATCACTGGGCACTTCAAGCTGCTCTTCAGCTCCATAACTCACTCGCTCAGATCCATTGCTTCTCCATTATACTACAAGTACTTTGTTTGCTTTCTTATGTCTTCTGCCAGAGCTATGAATCCTAAAGAGCAAAGATGAGAACGCACTCACTTTTATGTTTCCAGTATCTAGTATTATAGTTGGCAAATATATGTCGAGTGAAAACGTCAGTGCTTCATTGACTGTAACAATTTCAGTCCATGAAAGCATTTGAAAATTATATCATGCAAACAGACTGTAAGCAAAACTATGTTTCATCAATATGTTTGAGTCGGTAAATCTGAGTTGCAATGAAGTCAATGCTATATCTCCTCAGTTTTAAGAAGTGCATTTCCCAGTCCTTCCATATTTTAACTTCTAAACTGATAATGTGTCTTATAATCAATGCATATGCTTAATGACGCAGGTCTCACCACTTCCCAAAGTTACCAGGCTAATGCCAAGTCTTTCTATCCATAGTGTCTTAGAATTGAGGAAATATGGTATTTCTTATTTGTCCTGGGGACTTTGAAGACTCCCTATGGCTCTTTCAGGAGGTCTGTGAGGTCAATACTATTTTTCTAATAATACTGTTTCTCTTTTATACTTGCTTATTTATGTACAGTGATGTTTTCCAGAGGCAAACAGAGGCTAGTATATCTTTAATAAAAAAATCGCACTCTGAATTTCTAGAAAATAAATATTGACATGATAGAGCCCATAAAAAGAAAAAGCTCTTTGAGTGCCCTAACAAACTTTGAGAGTACGAAGGGGCCTGATACCAGAAAGCTTGAGAGTGGTTTTCTACGGAAAGGAAACCGTGAACGAAGCCCTTCTACTATGTAAGTGTTTCATCAAAGCTCATTAAGAAAAGAGCATGCATACCTTCCAAGATGTTTCCTTGGGCCATAAGCCCTGGCTGAAAACATACTGATGAAGCGCCTAAAAATCTTCACTTCCTCAAGAGACTCAAGGTCTGATGGGTGCTATGAAAGTTTGTTCTTATAAGCCCTCTCAGAACAATAAGCACGTACACAATCCCTATGAGTCTGCTGTGTAATTGCCACTACCTCATCTTAATAACAGACATAATTGCTCTGAGTTTCCGCCGACCCTTTCTTGCATCTCCTTTCTGAAGCCTCAATTTTGGAAATGGCACTTGTGAATACACAGAATGTTTAACCACTTCCAGTTTTCAATTTACAGTCAAAGTCATCTATCAGCAGGAGATGAAAGCCCAGTGTGAAAACTACAGAATGTCCTTCAGACTCTACAGCTAATTTGTTTGTAAATTTGATTGTTATTGTAAAAGAACATATTGTACATGATGCTACTTACATGATTCTGCTTGCCAATTTACTATTTGTATCTCTGCATCTTGAGTTTTACCATTAGAGCTGAAGAATTAACTCTTTCAGCACTTCTGGGAGTGGGGAGGGGAACATGAAAGTTTTACTGCTTTCTCTTTTGAATTTCTATCTCAATTTAATTCTATCTATCTATCTATCTATCTATCTATCTAAATAACTACTACTACTCAGCACTATAGGGGGTACAGGTATAGAAAGAGAGGCAACTAGAAAACAGTTACAGGTAACATGAAATTAGCTGTGAAGCCAGGTGATGAAACTATGGATTCTGTGAGAATTCAGAGTAAGAAGAAGAGTTCAGGGGTTTTCTTGTGGTCACAGGTGGGACTCTTGTTCTCCTTAGAGTCAAGCCTTTGCTTGCATAGAAGCCAGAGACTTACAAAGAAGCCTCTGAAATTGTTCTGCAGTTTCTTCCTGCTGAGAAGTTGCAGAAACTTGTCTGTTGCAGGTTGTTAATATTATAGTATTGGCTCGGCAGGATACACTAAGCTTCCAATTCCCTTTGGTACCTAAAGCAATTTACAGGCCCGAAGTATGACTGCACAGCTTTTATGAAATGGTCTGATTTCATTGATCAGCCACTCTGAGATTATGTTTTCATTTCTGTAGCTACTGCTAACCCTTCTTCCTGGTATAATATTTCATGAAGAAGCTATTAAAAAATTTCACCATGGAGATGTTAAGATAGAAATGGGCATGGCTTTGAATGGAAAAGACATATTACACATCATGATTGTTTTACTCAGAAGTTCATTTCATGTTAGACTAGAATTCCACAGATCATCTCTCTCATCTTAACTCTGTAATGTTTCCAAATGATAAGGACACTAATAACAGCAGATGGCCTAATGAACATCTAGAGGGTGGATTTAACTGGTCATATTTTCATTAGGCCTCCAATGTGCTTACGGTTTTGCTCACCACTTCCATGCGTGTAATACAAAACTGCACACACTCAACAGATGGCCCAGCTCAAGCTTCACGCTTCCAGAGCTCTGGAGATTGGCCACCTGACCACTTACTATGTGTAGAGAATCATTTAAGGAAGCAGGCAGGCTGCAGACTTGAGCCAGAACAAAAGCAAATAATGGTGATGAATATTGAATGCCTGAGTTTCAATAAGAGGGGAGTCAAAATCATCCTTACAAACACATTGAGCAGCTCTGGTTGAGGTCTCCTAATAGCAACTTCTTACAAATTCAGTAATGATAAAATCCTTTGTGGCAAATAGTCCACTCTAATTCATATTTCATTCAAGCAGTGGGCATATCTGAGTGAGTCCAGCAGCAACAATGACATAAAAATCTAACACCTCACTGCACAGTATGAGGGTCATTAAGCTATTGTCTTACAGCTCCAAACTCACCCCTTTAAAGATGTTGATTTGTGATTTTGGGGTCATGACTCTGCAATCTACATTTTTCTTTGGCCAGCTGGATTCCTGATAGATCCTGACAACATGGGAAATAACGAAATTCCAGAAAGCTGGAAGAGAGAGAATAGACTTGCTCCTCCTCCCTGCTTGCTTTCTGTTTTTCTAGCCCTCTGTCCTGGCAGCAGTAGCTGGCTTGCACTTCCCAGGTCCTTTGTATGCTCAAGAATCAGTCTCACCATGCTCCCTCAGAGGTACCAGAGGCAAATTTTATTGTTATTGTAAAAAAAAAAAAAAAGGCTCACATTTTTTTCCCACAGGACGATATTCTACTGCCATGGAAATTCCCC
>NW_022900951.1:100949045-101026048 GCF_012274545.1 Fukomys damarensis
GTAAAAAAAAAAAAAAGGCTCACATTTTCTTCCCACAGGACGATATTCTACTGCCATGGAGAAATTCCCCCAAGTTTCTGGGTTTTGAAAATCCTGACCTCTTTCCCAGTCCTAAAGATGGTGCCTATGTACTACAGATATTATTTTTCCTTTTTCCTTTTTTAACCGTGTAACACCTGTCAGGCATACCCCCTATATGAAATAGTGTTTGATTAAATAATATGGTTTCTGTTCTCCTGACTAAATCTTAACTAACAGTGATAGCATGAATCCATACACAAAAATAGAGCCAGAATAATACACTACTGTAGGCCAGTGGTAACGTAAACTAGTAAGGGTGAAACCAGTAAAAATGTACAAGAACCAGCAAGGGCCACCTTGTTATTAACCAGTAACTTTCCCTAAATATGTACTGGCCTAGGAGAGTGGTTGCCACCTGTGTGCATCATGGAGAGCTCTATAAGGTTTCCCATCACTGGTCTAGGAACTTCCTAAGTAATAGGTACTGAAATTGCCATAAAGTCCAAAAAATATCCATAAAAATAAATTAAATATACCTGGATATTATAAAGTTGATTCTGACTGACTTTAACTAAACTTTCTCTGACTCTCTGGAAATGCTATATGGATGTTAGTATTCTCTCAAAACTCCTCATTTTTATGATTTTTCAAGGTAATGTCATAGTGGATCATGTGATTCTCCCATGTGTTTTTTTAGGCACAATTCTATAGCAGATAATGTAGGAGGCTGTCCTACAACAATGCTTCCCACATATTCAGAATTTATTTATTAATAGTAGTATGTTGGGTGTTTGCTATTAAACTTCCTTTATATTCCAACTTTGCTTCCGTGTCAGACACTGGAATCTATCCTTTAGGATTATCTTCTTGATCTGTCATTAGAGGTGTGTTTTGAGGTGGACCAAATGAATACCTGATTTTCATATGTGTCTCAAGATAGACACCCCTCAACAAGTATAGCTGTTTATAAATGTTTTACATACCCCTGTGTTCTCTTTTCCAAATAAACTAATTTTGCATGAGTAGATGGGAAAAATTCTAGACAAGAGAACTATCTTTGAGTTGAATTTCCATTTGACAAAGAAAAGTTGGCATTGATTCATGTACTTTCCCCTCCCACGGTTAACAGACAGCGAGGGCATGGTTAAAGTTATAGTCTGAAATACAGTTAGGCCAACAGGCTTAATGTTGGGACATAGCCAAGGATGCTGGCCCTAAAATCTTTAGACACTAACCTTTGAATTTACCAACTAGACATTTCTGTATCTTAGAGAGCTTCAGGTGCATCTCAGGTCATGGAGTATTCAAGCAAAATGTGTGAAAGACTGAGTGGTTCAAAGTAATTTGCAAGCTTTGCATCTTGTGACTCTCCCTGAACTTTGAAGATGCTTTTTCCTCTGGTGCTTAATAGTTTTAATAAGAGCTAACATGCCATTGTCCTTTGTGTAGAAAGAGGACACTGCTGAGGGAGTTTTATTTATGTGATAAATTACATTTTCGATATAGCATTGAGCACGGTACTTGACTTTTATTTTAAGGCCTTTGACAACTCTGGCTATTTGCTTCTGTGCAGACATTTCATCAGAACTTGGATATCCTGAAGTTGAAGATGTTGGCTTGCTATTCTGTACTTCTCCGAAAAACAAGCTGAGCTGTCATTTTGGAAGAAGCAATGCAAATATCTCTGATAATAGGTTATTATATTAGATTTTACTGATTGTGATTTTTTTTTAACCTAGGACATGCAGACTTAGTACGTATGGTTAAACAATGAGTGCAAGTGAATTTGGAGAAATGAAACAATATTTAAAAGAACTTTATGGATAATCTTGTTGTTTCTCCAAATTTATCATTTTATTACATTTAGTTATATATTAATTTTTAAAAAAACTAGTAGACATCTTTGGAGCCTGTATCCTGATAAAAATAGAGGAGGCACTGGATAGATGAAGGAACTCATAGACTAAATTTACTTCAAAAATCCTATGCAATTGCTTTCTTCTTATGATACATCAGCTTCATAACTTCTTTTGGATTTTACACTTAGTTGGGAGCCTTTTTGTTTTGTTGTGAGAGTCATATTCTTCATATTGACCTAGATAGATTGTCTTCTTTATTATCTATACTACTATGTATTTTTAGTGAAATTGACCCACCTAGAATAGCTGCAGGCCAACCACTGAATAAGGTGTTATTTTATCTCTTGATTCCAAAGAGATGTAAAGCATTCTAAAATAGCAAATTCAAAGACGTATGAACTGCTCATTAGGTTCTATCCTCAGCTCCAAAATCAGCATATCACTTCTTGGAAAAAAGAAAGAAAACGAAGGATTTGGAGCACTGTTCAATGAATGCTCATTAACTGATCTAAACAAAGCTCCACATTAGCGTGAGGCAGAGGAAACGTTCTGTGAAGTTAAAAACTGGTTAAGACCAGTCTCTGTTGTACATATTTACTACAGCCCATCAAACATGCCTCTCTCGAAAGGTACATATATGTGAAATGGACAGAATGGAAGATGACATAATTTCCTTTATCAGTTCGAAAGTTTTCCTTGGATCTTTTTATAGCAGCTCTGTAAATAAATTATCAGTTCAATTTTCCATTTTTGAAGTGGAAGATCAAACATTATTACTACTAGAAATAGTAATAGTAGTAATTTTCTGAGTATATATGAACCAAACTCTTTGCTAACTGATTTATGCAAATTATCTCATTGAATCTTCACAACCACACTGTGAGGAAGAAAATATTGTCATCTTTATTTATGGATAAATAATTTTATTTTCCCCAAGGTACATACCAAGAATGAATCCAAGACTGAATCCCAGTCTGTGTTCCCAACTGCCTTTTATATAGGCAGTCTGTGTTCTCATCTACTATGCTTTACTGACTTTCTATAAATATGAAGGAGAGTCTACCCTAAAGACCTGACTTTGACTTTCAGTTCTTTGTTTTTCTTTAAATCTCTTTCCCCTTCCTTCCTTTATCCTCCCCCATCTCTTGTTGAAAAAGTTCCTTCCCATTTGAAAAAGTTCTTCCTACTTCCTAATATCCACCCTCTATTTTGCTCCTTATTTACATGTGCTTTGGGTTTCTCATATAAGAGAAACAATGTGGTATTTTACTTGTGTGTCTTATTTATCTCACTTAAGATTATGGTCTCCAGGTGCATCCATTTACGTAAAAATTTAAAGAAAAAGAAGAGTTGGAGGAAAAAAATGGAAATAGAGCTTTTTCAAATTAGAAGGGAAGGATTGGAAGGAGGGGAGGAGAAGTGGACCAAAGACAGAATTAAGATGTACTATATACCCGTAAAAATCCCCCATGATAAATGGGAGACCATTATATATTATGAACACATAAAAATAAAGAAATAAATAAAAACTAAGGACCTTACTTTGTCTCTTACATCCACTGTTAACGAATTAGAGAAAGGTTTACCTTTCCTTTGCAGTTGTAGGGGTTTACCCTGCGTATGATAGAGCCAGGAGAGCTAGGTTTGGACTCAATGAACATATCCAGCAATGCATTTAAATTACACATTGATAATGATAGATATTACAAAATCAGAATAACCACCTTGCAGCGTCATTTTGTTCTTGCGTCCTCCCATTTTAGCAAGTATATGATGAACCAACAGAAAATATTTCCTGAAGTTGCCAGTTAGCATTTTACATCATCCCTTATATTTGCAAAGCACTTCTTACTTTTACAAGTGTTTTCATATTTAAAAAGAGAGGCCACTTACTCAACAATTTGGTAATTTATTGAATTAGCCTTCATAAGGAGGAATAATTAACCAACTCTAAAACTCTAGTGTCAGTTTTCCAAATGTAGTGCCGAGTCTGAAATTGCAGAGAACCTTCTTTTGGATCAAGAAGCAGACAAAAATGGCTAAATTCCTCTATAACACTGAATTTAAAGAAATAAGAATAAATGATTCAGGGAAATGTGTTCTTTTTGTAAAATACATAAATGCCAACTAACAGTAGTGCTTACTTAGCATTATTTTTTTCAGCTATAAACTCTAACATACCTTTCATTTACAGGTGAGTAATATGCAGAGTCGTTTTCTAAATATTTTCTGAGGACATTGTTAAATCAAAGTCTAAACAACTGTAACTGTCATCTTATACTCTGTGATAACATACCTTGATTGCTATCTAGATTGAGGTTAGTGACACTTTCCTTCCACTTGCCCAATGGACTGGTGTGGCAAATGAACACATGAGAAATCAAGGTTATGTGTAAGGCCATATGTTCTCTCAGTCAGTCCAACAATTTACAGTTGCATGATCTTTTCTAAAAGGAAAGTTCTTTCATATGTATTTTGGCTGTGACTGGTGATTTGACCGAGTATGTATGGCACAAACAAATAGGGGAGAATATTGCTGATTTAGAGCGCTTACATTTGCAGCCCTGCAATACTCAATTGCTGAGTAGTTAGACTGCTGTACTATTGATGTCGTTTAGGCATAAGAACAGTGAAAGCAAATGGGAAAATCCATTGGAAGTTTGGCTGGTATGACTTTCAATGCCTCCCAATACATTACTTAATGGTTACTATGCAAATAATTGATTCAATTGGTTAAATTAGCCATGACCAATTAGGATGGAGTGTTTGGCGAAAGGATCGTGAAGTAATTTTTTGGTCCTAACTACTACTCTATAGGTCTCATTAATCTGCTGTTTGGTCCTCTCTCCACTCCCCAACCCTCTCTTATCCTTTCTATCATTTCTCTTTCCTTCCACCTAGCTGACCCCTGAGAATAGTGTTTCCTGACATTTCAGGTACCTTGGTTTCATCTTCTCTCTATTGCTGTTGACCTGCAACTCGTTCTTTACTTGAATTGCAAATCTCTCTATCAGAATTATTTGTAGTGTGACCACAGTTATTTCCTTGCGTTGACAGTGAGAATGGTACCATAGACAATCGCTGAAGCATTAAGAGGTTATGGTGGGGGTGGAGGGAGGGAGATTTTCATCTCCAATGGCAAGAACTTTTAAAATAAACTTCCTTTTTTCCCCCTAGGAGATTCCTTTATTCAAGGAAACTTATTACAATTCAGATTTTTCTTGATTCCCTACAGAGTTTCACAAAACTCAGAAGTCTGTCCCTGCAGGGAATTTCATCTATAATGGCCTTCATTGGAAAGATCTAATTTCGTTCTCTTTCAGTGTGCACATGAGAGAATGATGGAAGTGCACAAAGAAAGGCAAGTAAATCCTGAAATACTTGAGTTTCAGTGTCATCCATATTTCTCAGGGTGATGGAGGACATTCTATAAACACGAAACAGTTTGGGGGGGGAAGAGGGAGAGAAAGAGAGAGAGAGAGAGAGAGAGAGAGAGAGAGAGAGAGAGAGAGAGAGAGGGAGAGAGAGGGAGAGACAGACAGGAGTTTAGGAAGGAGAAAAGAAGGTGCCTTTTCTTATTAAACTACTTTGTTCTTTTATTTCATTCAGTCTCCCCAGACGGCTGTAACTTTTCATGCTTGGATGTTATTATATATATATTTTGAAAACAACAGCAAATGCTGAATCTACTTGTATAATGTTTAATTGACATATAGATTTTGAAAAGAAGGCTTTATATTTCCTCTCCTATCCAATTAAGGTTAGTTTATTTGAAGCTTATAAAATATTCTGGAGACAATAGAAAATGGCTTTTCCAGTTTTGTAGAGATTGGAAGACAAGCAGGGAAGGCAGAGGTCTGCTGCTTGGGACAGGTGCTATAATGCTGATGGATGAGAGAGAAGGGAAGTTTTGCTTTTTCTCTTAAGGAAAATGGCCACAGCAACCCAAATTAGAAATAAAGAGCAAAATAAAAGATACATGATAGGACGTAGAAAGATAGATCTTTCTCAAATGGACAGGGGATCAAGAGATGGAGGGAGGACGGAGGGACAGGAAAGGGGATGAAAAGAGAAATAAGGTGTGCTCTATTCATATACCAACTCTCTACAAGGAATGTAATTATTTTGTACTGCAGACAAGTACTAATAAAAGTGAAAAAGAAAATGATCACAAAGAATGTTGATTGAAAGTTACGAAAAAGCCCAATGTGGATGAACAGTCTTTTTTAAAAGCACCTAATTTCTTTAACTGAGTTTTTCGACCAAGAAGAATTACCTCTTAAGAGAATTTGCAAATGGATTTTTAGAATGAGGGTGTGTATTTGTGCGGGCATGTGTGTGTGTGTGGGGGGTGTGCGCACATGTGTGTTTATTGAGAAATAGCGGGCAATCAAATAAATGGTAGAAGATTAGAAATTGTTAAACATAGATCTTACTTCAAGAAGAGTCAGAAGATGTGCCCCACAAAGAAATGGACTGGGTCCATGATATAGAATTGAATGCAGACTAATATAAGGCCCTATTCCATGACGCCAATAACCAACTGTACAGGTAAAAGATGCAAGAAGTGAAATTTTAGCCCTCTGCAATCATATCATATGACAAAAGTGTGATGTATTTTTGAAAAAATTCGATTCAAATTTAGTTGTAGTTTCTTAACACATACTCTTTATTTCTTAATATTTTGATAAAGTGCCCTGAGGATCACCATAAGAGTTATCATGAAGTGGAAGTAAGCCTTGAATCTGCTGTTTTGCATCTGTTTCATAAATGAAGACTTCTTTTTGTTTATATTCTGTGTCTAAGGTCATTTAGAAAACCACGGAGCAGGGGATGGAGATTACCTCAGGGATATAGTGCTTATCAAATATGCAAGAGGAGTTAGATTCCACTCCCAGCGCTGCAAAAGCAAAACAAATACCCTAAACCCTGCGAAAAAGCAACAGAAAGAAAGGATGTCGAGTTGTGATAATCCTCGTTCTCCCTCTGAGGAGTCAGAGCACTTGTGGATTGCTTTGTGTTTGTAAGCCACCTTTCAAACAGACATGAATAAGTGGAAACACGTTAAAAGAACAGTGAGGAGAATGGCGAAGGAACTCATAACTGTGCCAAATGAGGTAAAGTTAAATGCATTTGAATGTGACTATGGAGGAGGAACTTCGATATAGTAGTTTGCTGAAAACAATGTCGACGTTGGCATCAAGTTGACCAGGCAGAAATTCTAACTCTGCTACTTATTGGGTGTATGGCCTTGGCCAAGTTACTCTAGTCTTCTAAATCTTTTCTAAATTTACTGAAAAATGGTGGAACATGATACCTTATCATGAAGGGGTGTCATGAGGATTAAATAAGAGAATATAAATGAAAATAGTATAGTACTTGATTTACTAACATGTTAATTGCATAAAAACAGAATGAATTTATAATTGAGGATCTGAAGAGTCTCAGTGTGGTGAGCCTTGACATAAGCACAGCCATAATTGAACTTTGAGTCACCTCGATGGCACGGATGTGCCGTCGCCCATAACAACGGGCTAGTTCAACTGGTGGTCTGACCTGTTGCCTAGCAAATGTATCCCATAATGTTTTGTACAGCATTGTGACCTTTGCAGTCAGCTACACCCTGTTCACACTTTTGGTTTCGGTGTAAGCCTATATATACTCCACCCGGAAAAATAAACGGGGCCTTGCTACGAAGAGAGCATGAGCCTGGAACCAAGTCCGTGAGACTGTTTTCTCTCCTGCTGTCCTTCCCTCGGGTTTGGGACCTGCTGGCAGGATCCTGACATTGCGGCTCGCGACATTTCAGTAAGCCTAGATGGTGAAAATTAAAGATACTGCAAACATGTACACACACACACACACACACACACACACACACACACAAGAAGAAACAGGATCAAGAGAAGGGTGTAACGGAGAAAGAAAACGGAAAGGGGATAAAAAAGGAACTGGGGTGTGTTATGTACATGGACCAACACCATATAAGGGATGAAATGCTATGTACTATACACATATAATAATAAAAAAGTTAAAGATCCTAGGAGAGCTTTCTATCAACCAGAGAAATTCAAAGATGGAATGAGCTGCGTGAGGGAGAGTGCAAATTCCATATCACAAGAAACATTTAATGTGGCTGGATTATTTTTACATGCTAAAAATATTTTGGATAGGAGTCCAGCATCAAATGACTGGGAGAGGAGTAGCATTCCTATTGGATTAGCTTGATAGATAAAATACATTGGGCCAAAGTTTGCTTCCACAAAGACCCAGTTATTCCTCTCCTTTATAACTATATAATCTTCCCTGCTCTCCATTAGGCCCATCTGACAAATGGGTACGATTGGGAACCACGGAAGAGCATGTACATCATGTAACAAGGATTTGTGGAACACTGGCTGTGTGTTAGATGCTCTAGATAAATAAATCAGAGTGTGTGCCTTATAGTTAGTGGGTCAACAGGATTATCTATGTGTACAAAAGATCCACATTGCTTTTGTATGTGTTAGTAGACTCATTTTTGGATAAACATTAAGCTGGATCCAAGGAGTAAAGAAATGGGAGTGAAGAGGAGAAAGATTCAAAAGCTGCAGAATAAAGAGCCAAATGTCTTTTCTTCGTAATCAACTCATCTCCTGAAGTATTACGCCTGTTTTTTTTTTTTGCCTTTTGTGTTATGTTTTTATTTTCTTTTTGGCATTAGTGATTAAACCAAGGGTCTTCATGCTAAGCTACATCCCTAGCCATCTATCTATCTATCTATCTATCTATCTATCTATCTATCTATCTATCTATCTATCTATCCATCAATCCATCAAACTATTATTTTGAGACAGGGTCTTGCTAAATCACTAAGTTGCCCATGCTGGTTTCAAACTTGTGATCCTCCTGACTCATTATCCCAGAGTACTGGGATTACAAATACACAGTATGGCCTGGTTGTTTATGGCAGTGTTTAGAAAGGGAATTGTGCTTCTGAGTTTACACCAAAAGTTGAATTTTACCATTCAGGAAAAAAAAGGTATTGGTTTGAACAAGTGACTGATTTTATTGTCAAAACAAATTTCACTTCTTGAGGTGATTAGATTTTGTTAAGCTATTTCCTAAGTGCCATACAACACACATTTTTGTGAATAAATAGCACATTCCTCAACCAAGTGGTATTTGTGACTCAGATAAAAACAGTACTATTTGTTCAACACTAATTGTCATTGAGAAGGCGAAAGTTAGAAAAATATATACTTGGTCCACAAAGCTTATACTTGAATCTTGTCTATGTCACTTAATAACTCCAAGGTAATAGCACAGTATATAATCTTTCTGAGTTCGCTCCCTTGTAAATGAGAAAAATAGTACCTCCTTCCCAAGGATGGTTGTGTTGTAGAGACAAAATGGAAAAGTGTGAAAAAAGAGTCTCAGCATAGTTCCTGGCACATCACAAACTCACAATAAGGGGTAGCAGTTATACTTAGAATCCCTAGAGAACATCATGATCTCCTGAAGATTAAGACAGGTGATTGAAGATTATTTCTTTCTAAGGCTCCACTTTGTCTCAGAAAGTGCAGAAGACAAAGGCAAATTAGAGAAAAAGGACAAATCTGTAACATCACTTCCAAACCTCCATCAGTATTATGCAGCATAAATAAGGCCATCTTTTTTTTTGGTACCGGGGATCGAACTCGGGTCCTTGCGCTTAACAAAGCAGGCCACCGAACCATTGAGCTAAACCCCCAGCCCAAGGCCACCTTTATTGGCGACCTTTTTGTCGTGAAATACAGGGAAGGTAACAAGAACTTTAGGAATATGATTATATTTCTACAGAGGAAACCCCACAGAGTCCCTCTTCCTGCTTCTAGAAAGGCCTGGAGGTCAAGCATTGATAGGTTATTGCTATGCTACATTTCTTGAAAAGTTTCAAAAGATAGATCTTTGCACAATGTTATGTGCTACCATATAGGCTTAGAAACAGTGAGCTCTTCTTAGGGTCTGATTCACATCTTCATGCTGTAGCACTGGCTTCTATTTTTTCTCCTGTCTGTTCTTGTCGGCAAGAAACACGTGTTCTTATTGAGACATTTGTCTCTGCCCTCATCCATCAATAGATTTTGATTTACTGAAATATATAACTGAGCACTGTGTAAGCTCAGCTGGATCACCACAAGTACTACTGTAAACAACCGAGCCTTTGCTCTTGGAGGTGTTATGAAGTTCCCCACTCAGCTTTCTCCTTTTTAACTAAAGACAGCTGATATGCTTAAATACAATCATGGGAAACATCAGTTGCCAGTCTGCCACAGTTGTCTAAACAGACGGAAAGTTCTGGCCGTAATGACTGAGCATCAAGGCAGCTGTGCCATAGGCGGGCTCCCTCTGGTAAGCACTCTAACCACTTACCCATGTGGTTTTATTCATTGTTCTCCAGCTTTTGTCCATCTGTGCCCCACCTGGGTGCTATTAGGCTCTTACCTGGGAACTGATGGTTTTCAAAGCCAAAGCCTCCCCCCTCCCAGCCAAACATCTGAAAAATATGATCTATTTTTACTCTCTATATTTCCTTTTTTCCCACTCTACCATTGCAGTCCACCTACTACGAATTAGCCCTCTACCAAAAGCCCCCATATCAGAGGTACTCATGCTGTAAAATCAAATGACTTAAAATCTAAAAAATACTCCTATTTTCCAAGGGACCTCTAAATAACAATTGTTACTGACCCTGAAAATCTGGCTTCCCTTGCCTTTTGTTGTCCACATATCTCCTTTGTTTTTCTGTTACTTATCAAGTCTCTTCCCTTCAGGCTCCTTTGTGGGTTTCCGTTCCTCAACTTTCCCTTGAATATTGGTGTTCTTTAGCTTGGTCTTAAAGCTTCTGTCTTTTTTAATGCTATGCATGCCCCCCTCCGCCAAGAAATCTTATCCACTCCCCTATTTCCCATCATCACAGGCAAAGCAATCATCATAAATTTATTTTGAATTTGAGACCTTGAGCTATAGACATATAGCCACTTGCCTGTCAGGTATCATTACCTGGATGTTACATAGGTACCCAAAACTCAATATGAACCCATCATCCAACAGTTGCTTAAGCCTGCTTCTCTTCTTGCATTCTGTATCTCAGTGGGTGGGATTACCATCTACGCTTATCCTTCAGCCTGAAGTTAAGTCAGTCACCAAGTTCTTTTCTTTTAGCTCCAATATTTCACTATCTTTCTGGTTTTCTATATTTTATGTTCAACCATCCTCATTACCTGACTATCTAAGTTCATAAAACTGAACAGCGTCATGTCAATCTCATTGCAGAGTTGTATTCCAAAGAAATGTCAGATAAACATCCAAATAGGCATTGGAAAATGACTTAATTTGTATCGCAGTTGTGTGAAATGGCACCAATCATTGATATATTGATACATTCTGTTCCTATCATATCTACATTACTAACAATACCTCTTAAGTGGTCCCTGCTTCTAGCATTGTTTTGCTCTGCTCTATTCTCTACACAATAGCTATAATTATATTTTAAAATGCATTTCCCCGCTTAATGATATAACTGGTTCCCCATTTCCACTGGGTGAAACAAAGACTCTATCATGCAGATATGGTCCTTCACCATTTCAAACCCACTTACCTCTCTAGCTTTATCTTTCACCACTTCCCCAAATTATTTTTGCCATAATGTCCTTTTGGTACAAATGTGTATATTAGCTGTGTCTGCTGAACACTTACTATGCATATTCAAAGAGGATACAGTGTACTGTACATCCCAAACCAAAAGAGATGAGAGAGTTTTCGTGTTGGCAGTTATGGGTGGAAAGTGTCATGTGGAAAGAAGCTCTTCTCATGGTGATGAGGATCATACGTTTGCTCTATTTAGACAAAGAATTGTCTTTTCATCATAACTTTTCTACACGGAAACATAAATTGTTTAGAGTTGGTGATCTCATTACGGTCTTATTTTAAGTTAAAAATATCCCATGAGTGAATCATATATATGCATTTTTCTTCCCCCCCACCGTATAAATATATTCACACCCTTCCTTATGGTCATAAATAATGCTCCTTTTATTTATCTTCTTCAGGGTTTTGGCTCCTGAAAGGTTAGACTGTTCTAGAACTTGACAATCTGATCCCCTCAAATCTATTAAGAATTATTTGATCGTTTTGTCTGTTTCGCTGGCCTTCCAACTCTCAATTTTATTTTTATAACTGACTCTATTTGGCAGTTTCCTAAGTTTCTGGAGTGAGGCAGAGGCATGAACAGAAAGATAAATCCCAAATAGGTACATCTTTTTTTTTTTTTTTTTTTTTTTTTTTGGTACCAGGGATTGAACTCAGGATATTGCACTTGTGAGGCAGGTGGCAGAAGCACTGAGCTAAATCCCTGGCCCCAGGCACATCTTTAATGTTCCATGGAGTACTCATGGCAGGTGAGATGGGAGGAGATATTAGAGCTAGTGACTAATGCAACATTTCTTGGTTATTTCAGGTGGAATAATAAATGAAGCCGCAGGAATATTCTACCAGTAGTTGCCTAAACAACAGCAACCCTAAATTCCTTGCTAACAGATCCTTGACTTTGGTTCAGGAATCAGGTAGTAATATGCTCAAGGAAGATGACTCAGTTCCAAAAAGTCTCATGCATTATTAAAATACCATTTCCCCTTTGCTAGTGACTAGCAAGGGCATGGGCATGCGATTCAGTTCTGGCCAGTGTGACACAAGAAGGAAGTCTGCTGCCATTTTTGCCTATGTTTGGGCATCTCACTATATGAGATAGTTAAGTCTTGTTTGTTTGTTTATTTATTTATTTTGCTACCAGGGATTGAACTCAGGACCTTGTGTTTGTGAGGCAGGTGGCAGAAACACTGAGCTAAATCTCTGGCTCAATTAAGCCTTATTATAAAAACAACATTCAGATAACTGTTTTTTTTAATTGCAGCAAAAACCATCCCTTCTGATACACCAATGAATCACAGAACTTTCAAAATCTGTGCTAATTCCTTTGAAAAGATTTTATATCAACCTTCTTTCTTAGAGTCACCTATTTATGGAATGTCGGAGCATGGAAATCCTTTCAAGGATTGACTAGTGTATTTTCTTTATACTACATACCAGCCTCTGTGTCTGGAGACTAGAAAGACATCCACTGAGTTCTGGGATATGAAGTATACCCTATAATTTTTCTACAGTCTAATACTGATTTTGTAGAATGATTCTAAAATTAGAATTTTGGACCCAGATGAGAGCTACACTAATTTTTTCAATTTATTCTCACGGACTGAAAATTTGCTAAATAAATGTAA
Organism: Fukomys damarensis; assembly: GCF_012274545.1. Taxonomy (NCBI): domain Eukaryota; kingdom Metazoa; phylum Chordata; class Mammalia; order Rodentia; family Bathyergidae; genus Fukomys; species Fukomys damarensis. Next base: position 100,962,223 of record NW_022900951.1, read on the forward strand.
AATAGACCTTGAGGAGATTTCTTTTACTTAAGAAAACATGGCATCCTAGAAATAGCTCCTTATATATACCTGCAGATCAAGTCATACTCCCATATTCATTAGAAAAAAATTTCTAGAGATCCTTTGTAGTAGCCAATACTTTTCAAAATTTCTGTTATTGTTTCATTTTGAAATAATAAAATTATATATTTTTGAAAATACTCAGTAAAATAGATTGACCTTATCCTCTAATTGATTCAACTTTGGAAGCCTTTAATTGTTATGTCAACATTTCACCCAGCATTACTCCTATCCTAGCTTACTGTTTTTCCCATCGAAGTTTTTCTGAAGAGGAAAAAAGTAACTTACATAAAGAGAAACTTCTACTATTTCACATTATAACAGATACACCAGGCTTCCTTTCTACCTAATTTCTGTATGAGAAAATTGTTATCCATTTCCATGATGCCAAATGGTGATAACGTTTGAAAACCAGCTGTGCCTACCTGAGTGATGTCCATTCCTGAGTCACAGCTCAGTGGCTGTGTGGAAGTCAGACCGTTTGAGCCGATTACAGTTGTGATCACAGCATTCTCATCAATTTTCCGAATCATAGTCCCATCCACAAAATAAATGAATCCATGCCTATCAACTGTGATGCCTGTTGGGAGAGAGCAAATGAGCATTAGTAGTCTAGTGGGCCACATTTGCACTAAGATCAGTATTTTGAAAGAAACCATACAAATGGAAAGGCATTTTAAAGACATATGCATTCAGTTTTGCACAGTGCAGACAGGACAGTAATAGGAGAGGATTTGGGGGACACACATTTTTGTTTTGAAAGGAAATGACAAAAAGTGGCATACAGAGATAAAGCCAGTGTAATAATCTTGTCTTATCCAGTTTTACATTTCTATCCCCTTGATATTTGCTTATCTCCAGAAACAGAAAAAAGTCCTCTTGTGATAAGTATATGTACCAATTTTCTACAATGAATGTATTTATGCTGTTTCACATATATTAATACAATTCATTACAACAATCAAATAAATGGGAAAACAGGGTAAGGAGCATATGTTACATTTCTTTTAGGGTACAGATACAAAGATTACTGCTTATTTTTATGGTTGCATTAGGAAATTGACTAGGAACGTATTAGAGTTATGATCACTAATTCACATTGGTTAATAGGAAGTTCTTAATAATTCGGATAAACTGAGATGAGTGCTTTTGCCTGTATTATCTATTAAGAAGGAGGTTGGAGAGAAAAATTGTAACATTACATAGAATGGTTAAGGTTCTAGAAAAATAAAAGCCAGTAAAATTTTCAGAGTAATTTTTACACACTGTGTTTATTACATCCTGCTTTCTCGGAAAGCATATCCTAACAGTAATTAAAAGGTTTGGGTTCTAATACTGAAGACACCACTTACAACTGATATATGGCTTTGAGTTATCATTTCCAAATTTCAACTTCTTCTTTGATAAAGCAGGGAAAAGATGATCTGCTTATCTATCTAAGGTCACCAACTAACTGTTTAGGTTTGCCAGGACTGCCGCAAGGCTTTGTTTACAAACCTTGGGAGTCCTTGACAAATGGGGATGCTTTGGTTTCTATACGCTTAGATTGTTGCATCCTAGGAAATAATACATAAAAAACATCAGACATTCATAAAGAACATATGACTCAAGGTCCATTTCCTTTGGTGCTTTTGACAGGGCTCTTAAAATAACCACATGGGTTTTCAGTAGTCACACTTATCTGAGGGGCCTATGTTCCAGGACCCCCTAATAAATTCCTAAAAATCATGGATAGTATTGAAATATATACATGTATATGTATATGTGTGTGTACACACACACACACACACACACACACACACATATTCTTTTCCTATATATACCTACCTGTGATAAAGTTTAATTCTTAGATTAGGCACAGTAAAGTGATTAACTATAATAATTTGATAATAAAATAGAACAATTGTGAAAGCATCCTACAATAAAAGATTTGTGAATGTGGTCGCTCTCAAAATATCTTATCGTACTCTACTCACCCTTCTCATGACGATGTGAGACGATGCAATGCTATGTGAGGAGATAAAGTGAAGTGAGTTATGTAGGAATCATGACAGCTTTAGGCTACTACATAAGGATTACTTAAGCACAAGCACTGTGACACCTTAACAGTTGACCTGGTGACTGAGACAGCTAACACGGGGCCAGTGGGTAGGTAACAATACAGTGTGGAAATTCTTGATAGAGGACTGATTCCATCCCAGTAGGATGGCACAGGATGGCATGAGATTTTAACACCCTACTCAGGGTGATGGGCAATTTACAACTTTTGAATTATTAATATTACATGTTCATTTTGTATTTTTGGACCATGGTTGGCCATGGATAACTTAAACTGTGGCAAGTAAAACTGCAGAAAAGTAGCCTACAATTTAGTCTTCTTTCAACTCTCCATAATTCAGACCTGGCAAAATCTAATGAGCATATGCTAAAGTTACAATCTTTTGTGCCAACAAGCATGTTCTTTTAATACAATACAACATACACACACATGCAAATTTTCCTGGCAAACTGGGAACTCTTGTAAAGACAATTTATAAAGCCAACTTAATAAACTGCTTTTAGATGAACTAATTCTTTGGCAGGAGGTTAATATTAAAACTTGGCTCTAGCATATAATTTGATTAATCCAGGTGTTCCTTATGAAATATTAATCCTTAACATCTAGAAAACTTACAGATTCATATTATCTTCCCCTGAATACCTTGACAGTTATCTATGCTTCCATGAAACCTCCAAGGAAACTAGCATATCCAAACAAGAGAATCCTATGTCAATAAATTCCTTTACCATTTATAAAGACACAAAAACCTCTAAGCAGATTTATTAGCAGACTAAAGATTGAGGCAAGTCAAATGGTGAAGATATGTGAATGTTTATTTCCTCTCCAGAACATTCCAGTTGAAGATAAAGCAAGGGGAATGTATGCTTTTTTTGGGGTGTGTGTGTTTATGTGTGTGTCTGTGTTTCAAAATCAGTTTCTTAAAATTTGGTCTGGTTTGAGGTAGGCTTATGATTTAGGACCATCTTTTATGACCTCCACATTAAATATTATTGGGCATCAAATACAAAATTTGGCTATCATAAGAGGATGGACTGAAAGATCAAGACACAATCCTGGGGAGATGTGCTCCATGGGTATTAAATCATGAATCACTTATAAAACATATATTGAACGTCACTGTCTTAGGCCCTTTGGTGGCCAATGGACAAAGATTCTGGATATACAGAAACTAAGATGAAGAGGACTACTTTGAAATTCAAGTAGGTTAAAGATATTAGAGATAAACAGAAGTACTGCTCTTACTAGGAGGTAAATATAAAATATATTTTAAATATAGAGAATATGATCCTTTTAAAAACTGAACAGATTCACAAAAAGGTATAGAGATCCTTAACTGATTTATTTGGGGATGTGTTAGTTTTCTGTACTATAACAAAATACCTGAAATAAGCAACTTAAAAAAAGGAACGTTTTATTTTGGCCCACAGTTTAGGAGCTTTCAATCTATGGTGAATTGATCCCATTGCGTTGGGCCAGTAATCCTACTGCTTTTGTTGTGTCATGGCAGGAGCATGTTGTGAAGGTAGTTCTTATGCCCAGAAGTGAAAAATTGGAATGGGCAAGGTCCTGCTGTTCCCTTCAAGAGCAGCACCTCAATGACTAGAAAACTGCCTACTACCCTCCACTCTTAAAGCTTCCACTACCTTCACATGTGGCCATGTTGGGGACAGATCCTTTACCAGCTGAATCATAGCAGAAATTTCATATCCTAATCGGAGCAGGAAGTCTGCATCTTTATGCTGACAAGAGTGAAGGGCAATTCTATTCCTTAACCACCACACTTCTTAGCCCCATCAGAGTGTGATGTTAGGGTTGATCCAGAGAGGACAATCTTAGAATTTACATGTTTTCTACTTTTAATTGTTGTGAAATTACAAACATTTTGAATTTGTCTCTCTCTGTGTTCATGACAGTTGAGCTCCACTGTTAAGTGTTCTTTGAAATATGTCTGGGCTTATTAAATACTCACTACTGTATTTTTCCTTCAGGGCATATTTTGCTGATAGTTTATAGAATATTTCCTTTTCATATATTTGTGTAGGCAACTTCTTTTTATCATGGTTCAAATTCCAAACAAATCTTTTTTTTTCTTGACACTCTTAATTAAATTTGATTGAGCTATACTTATGCTTGGTGTCAGAAAGGGCTTTGAGGGAACTCTTCGATAGGTGCTTTATAAATGCATTCAGGCGTATATTCATACGTACATACTTTCATTTTCTTTTCCTTACCAGCAAGCCAGCCAATCAACCAACTAACAAGCAACCAAACAAATTTGTCAAGCAACTAGTTTTACAAACTCTTCACTGGTGAGTCACAATGGATACTTACTTTTTACTAGGGGTAAAAATCATTTTGGAAAGCTAGGCAGGAAAAGGAGAATTATTTTGTTCACCATTTGGGGAGGTTTTTCTTCCCACAATGAACACTGTTATAACACAGGGATAATGATGATGTAGTATGACCAATTATTGCCTGTTAGGTTGAGTGGGAATATTTGACACATATCCAGTGTATTTTAAATATTATTCTTCAGAGATGGAAAAATGAGTGATTTCAGATCACATGAAGCCACTTGAGGGTAGAAGAATCACCACATTCAATTTAATTTCCTGTGTTGCTATTGTGGTACCCACATCTCTGAACCTTAGTATCCAACATTGTAGGTATAATTTGAACAATTGATTGCTTACTGACAGCGTTTTCACTAGCACTCAAAATACAACTGAAGGCATAGTCTTTGGATATGAAAACCACTCTAGGGTTTAAAATTTTAACCATTAATCATTTTAAAGCAGGCAACTATCTATTATCCATCTGTCTGTTTGTCTATCTATCTTGATAGTATTGCAAGTTTTGACAGTGATGCCAGTAGGTGGAGTTGGTGGTGGCGGCAGCGGAAGAACAACACAGAATGGCTTGAGTCCCCATACTCACCCACCCCCATTAAGTAAAACTTTGGGCTCAGAGGCCCCCATACAGCATATTCAGCTTGGAGCACATTTCTATGTTTGTGAGAAAATAAATAAATCCTTGTAAATTAGTGCACATAATGAAAGCACTGACAGACCATAACCTGGAAGTGTGAATGGTGCTGTCTCCATTCATCAGCATTAAGCCCTAACAAGCTCCTTCTATGGAAGGACCTGCTCATAAATAAAGTGCACCTTGTAAAAAATTATTCACAATCTTATGTAAAGTAGGGCCCATTATATAACATTGGAGCTGCAGTTTTTTTCTCTGTGGAGCCTCTCTCCATATGAAATGGCTGCAAATTACAGGCAAAATGATTTGGCTTTTTCCCTTGTCTTATTATCCTCCAATGAATAAATACTATAATTCTTAAGAAGACAATTGCCTAAAGCTGGGGAAGCCTGGATGGTTACTAATAAATTTATCACCTGTTGGGGAAGAGGATGCTGCTGATCAATATTGAAGGAACAGAGGCATGCTGATGTAAGCACTGGGAGTCCAGATGTGGAGCTTAATAGCCTGGAAATAGTAGCTAAAATCCTGAATTAGATAACAGAAAACATCAGAGTTTTTGGCTGTGCACAATGCCAATTTCAAATGTTGGCAGAAGGCATCTCTATACTTAATTTTTTAAAATTACAGCTGTTGAGACCACCTACATTTTTATTATTGTTATATGAAAAATGAAACTTCTTTCAGAATATAAGCTTTGGAAAGCAGTCATAAAATGTTCTTCATCTATAAGCACTGGCAACCAGAAAACTAAAATACTGAATTTTTTTCTCTGCCACAATCTGCTCTTTAATTTTATGAGACAGAGATAAATGGTTAAAATCAACTTCTAAGGAATGTTCTAAGCTCAGTATGGTGTCAGCTCAATCTCCAATACTGAGAGTGCTGAATTGTACTACTGACATTACCTAGTTGATCCTAAAATGTCCTTTAAGTTAAATAGAGATAAAAATGTTCTGCTTTGTTCATGTGCATTACTATACTCTGAAAATTGATATCATGTGTATGGTATATATGGAGACTTGCCAATAGCCCGAAAAGTCTTTTCTCTAACTGATCTGACCACTGTCCACTTAATTACCCACTGAGATCAGAAAGGGCCGAGTTACTTCTACACCATAAGCCTGCTAACTTCTTTTGCTAGGTAGCCATTAAATGGAGCTTCTAGAACTTCGAAGGCTTACAGTGTGTCACTAGGGGCTGGAAGGAGGCAGAGTTTAATGAACAACTGAGATGATTTCACTGGCTGGTTAATAATGGGATCAGAATTTCCCCAATAGGAGACACTAATAAGCTCAATGCACTATTGCATGACTAGTGAATAGTGACTCATTCAATCAGATATTTAATAAAAATATAATAGTATATTATAAAAGGTAAAGGTCAATTTCCAAAGAACTTAAATACAAATTAAAAATAATAAACATTCAATCTAATATTCTGACTGCAATGCCCTCTTTCTTTAATGACTCAAAATATACTTTAAAAGCTTTCAGAATCATCATGAGGAACAATAGATTCACTGGCTAGTTAACCGAGAATTCTTATTGACCAAAAGACAAACAAGGCTGTAATTTTGTTTTTTAGCATTTTGTCTTCTCTTCTGCTCTCAAAGCTTTAGACTTCAGCTTTGCTACAAGGCAAAGTGACAGCTTTCCTACCTCCAGCAACACAGTATTTCTAAAAGCTCACTGAAGCTGTTTCCTCCTTTATGTAGTAATTAATTCAAGATTTTATGCCTACTATGTGTAAGTCACTTTCTAGACACTGGGAGTACAGGATAGTATTAGATATGACATTGCCCTTGAGGAGCTCAAAAACTGGTGGAGGAGATGAACAAATAACCAGGCAATTACAACATCATTAGATAAGCATTAGTTTGCAGCAAATTCAGAATGTCTGGGGAGTAGCCTCGGGAGCTGCACTAGGGACATTAAGGTTACAAATGATTTCCGAGTTGAGTGAAGTGTAAGTTGAAATCTAAAGAGCCCCACTGAATTCTTGATGTGTCTAGTTTTAAATCCAGACAAACACTGTTGAAAATCCAGGAAGGATGGCTAATATTACAAAATTATAATTATTTCCATTTGTTGAGAGTACTCTGAGATTTCAGGTACTGTACTGGATTTTTTTACATATATTTTTGCACTTAAACCTTATAACAGCCTTGTTGAGTAGGTGTTAATGTCATGTTTAGATGAGAAAACGGAGATGCAGAGAAGTCAAGTGGCTAACTCTGGGTTACACATAAAGAAAATGCTAGACTTAGCTCATGTGTGTCTGAGCTCAATACCCATTCTCTTAACCACTACACTATTTAACTTAATCGAGGTTGTCAACTGCTTTACCACAGGCATGGGGTACAGACTGCTTTAAGAGGCTCAGAAGCACTACTAAATTATCTGTAAAATGTCTCGTGTACTGTTACTGTCATAGGGAGAGGGTCTATAACTTTTGTTAGATTTTTAAAGACTATTTATGATCCCTCTCAAAATACTAATAAACTTTGTACGTCTATAGATCTCTTGGAGCTCTACAGAATTATTCTTCAAAGATATTCTGTAGCTGCATCCCCCACAAAACTGATGAGTTTGGGGAACATACTCAGAGGTTTCACATGATCAGGAGTTTAACATGACTTTTATCATATGGGTTACCATCTTAACAATAGGGTCAAAACTTACAGACTTTTAGGAGCCTGGCAGGGACATAAACGTACAGGTTAGACCAGGTATACACTAGTATAGGTTTTAGGGGAAACTAAGGTTAAACAAAGAGATTGTTTTTTTTACCTAAAAGCATTTAACTAAAAAGAGAGACACAGTGTCAGCCAAATGAATTTTATCTTTGAAATGGTATGGATTGATCCTTGAGTTGCCAGTCTACGATCCTTGCTAGCAGACAATTAGGAGGAATACATTAGCAGTAAAGACATTGCTGTAACCAGAGAAGATCCCTGAACTTACAATAAATCTAAATAACCAATTTACCAATTTAGTACTGCCATTAAAAGTTATGTTTTGGTACTAGAGCTAAGAGACCAAAGATAACCACAACTAATTGTGATTCTCCTCAGCAAAATGAAGTACTTGAATAACTGATGATACAATGCTTTTTAAGAACATACCCTGTTTTGGTTCCCACCAAAATACAAACTCACAATTTGTTACAAGTTCATCAAATTTAGTCAAATCAAATCAGGAAAGTCGATGTCTGAGTTGAATTCAACTTTGGTCTTGCTCTAGCTCTTTTTCTTTTTCATTCCTCTTTTGAAAAATCATTTTACTAAGGCAAAGACAATGCTATGTGTTTGGCTATAGGTTTCTTTCTGAGAAGAGCTAGATAATAGTTTCCAGGCTGTTCAGTAATGAAGGGAAGGGAAAAGCATGCCACCTCTAGGCCAGGTCCCTAAAAAAAAAAATCCGACTTCCCCTATAAACTGCCCCTCTTCTCTGTAAGCTGGTTGGGTGCAGAGCATCCAGTGGAGGGCTCTAGGGCCTAAGGTATTGAGGATCATGAGACAGAGGAGATTGCTTCTGTAAGTCACTGTTTGGAGCCGTTTTTTCTCCACTCCTGAAAACACACACTGGACTAGGAAGTGAATCACTATTTTGTTAAGCCACCAAGATGGGTTATGTATGTTTAGCATAGTTGTTAGTTTGGCTTGACAGTTACATTCATCAACTGAAATAAGTTTTATTTCTTACGATTTTCACGAGCTACTTCTCTTTAATTTAAATTACCTTAAAATTGATGCCAAATTGTCACCTAGTTAACACCAGTTAGGTAGGTAGGTGTGATGCTTCAATACACGTATATATGGTGTAATGTTCAAATCACGGTAAAACTAACTTGTCTCCTCAAACATGTGTCATATCTTTCTGGGGAAAAACTTAAAATCTTTTCCTCTAGCTGTTTTGAAACACATATTATATTATTGTTATATATAGTCACCCCACTGTGCAGTAAAGAAGCAGAACTTTTACTCCCGTTTAACTGCTTTTTAGTACCCACTGATTACCCTTCATCCTCCGCTCGATATACTCCCCAACCTCTGGCATCTACTATTCAACTCTCTACTTCTAGGAGATCATAATGTTTTTCTTTCATGAAGATTTCCCTGCAAACTCCAGTTCATTATGGTCCTTTTGCTTTCTAAAGCACAGAAACTATTATTTGCTTATGTATTTTTAATCTGAATTCTTCAGTCTTGTTTTGTTTAGGCAATAAGTTACTTGAGAGAAAGAACTCGATTTTATGATTTAATCTCATCTCAACTAATCCAGCAGCCATGAGAACAAATGTTTAGAACCTTCCTGAATCAGGGACAAAATTTCTCTGCATTTTACTGAAGTACATCTAATTTGAATGAAATGAAAAGCCAGGAGATCAAAAGCCACCTAAGAATTTCTATAAAAATGAGTTTAGAAAAGATGCAATGATAATCTCTCTAAAAAACCTTTTAAGAGCAGTATAGTGTCTATCAGTTAATAATGACTAGAGTATGGGAAAAGGGGAGATTTCACAATCAAGAGCAAAGAACTGGAGGATCATGGATTAAATTAAATGCAAATAAATTTGATCTATGTGGATAGCCATACTGAATAGCTTAGTGCTCCCAAGCCACACCAAATTCACTTTTCTCTGTCAACATAGTTTTGTGTTGTGATCTTGTAATCTTGCCCAACCTTATCATGCCAGGAGTCCTAAATAAACAGAAATGCCTGAAAAATTGGCCTTAATTTTCTTTACTATGGACCAAATAAAGGAAAGTAGAGAGAATAGTGGCTGCAAGGTAAGGTTAAGTAAGGATCTATGATTACAGCTGACTTTTGTTACAGATTAGCTGTAGGACTTTGAGTAAGGTTTTTAAGCACTTAGCATCTCAGTTTCCTAGACCATGTATTACCTATTCACAGGTTAAAATGGTACGAAGCTTACAAGCACCAATGAAATGAAAGGGCTTTGTAGAGGATAAGGTATTACAGTGATACAAAGTGGTATTCTGATTACACAGTCGTTGCTACAATTCTTTCTGAAAGTAACCTTTTTAAGCCTGAAATCAAAGATATCCACACAGTCCCTGTTTCAATATTTTAGTTTTTTATGTTGGATGAACAGCATAAGATTTAAGCCCATAAAATCTTCTTTAACCTTTGTCAGCACAGTGCCATACGTGAGATTCACCATAGAGTGAAGGCAGTGGTTAGAAAGAAATTTTGTTAATTTAGGGAAACTATGGATGTAAACACCTTCAAGGTTTTATAAGGTAGTTAACATTTTTATATAGAGAATCAAATCACTGAAGTTCCATGTTGTGCAATTGGTTAAGCAAGACTATTACGGTCTGAGGGTAGCATTGGTCTCTCAACATTCAACAGTTTACCAGACATTAATAATGATGTAAGTTATTTTCTCTTGCTTTAGAAAGGTTGATGTGTGTGTGTGTGTGTGTGTGTGTGTGTGTGTGTTTGTGTGTGTGTGAGGTTGGGGTAGGTAGATGGCTCTAGTTCAAACTGAAATGAGTATCTTGTTTTATTTTCTGCTAGAATTCTTGCTTAAAAGATGCCTGCAGGGTGAGATTTAAAGGAACTCAGTACATGTGGGTTAAGATAAATGAGATTTACTATATCTGAGGTGAATATTTTACGTCCTCCTTACAAATTCTTCAAACAAAATTTAACGATATATAGACACAATTCAGATATACTTGGAAGAAATGCCTGTCATCCTAGGAAAACAAACTGCCTTACAAGGTTGTATGTCAACACTTAGCCTGAGGAAGGCAAGTTCTTTTGCTGCCCATGGGCCAGCAAAAAACTAATTGCAGTTGTTACACTTTAGGGAAAACAAATCTCTTTCAAAGTATGCAAGTGACCAAGAGGTTCTGATAAAAAACTAAGGAGAATAGTTTGTCCCAAGTACTCAATAAAAGCAAGATATGAACTAAGTGCTTACTATTCACAAAAGTGGCCTAACTCAAGAACCAAGATTTCTTTGGGATAATTATTTGCATGTAGTGTCAATTCAAACAGTGCAGGAAGCCCATTTAAAATTCTCCCAGCATCTGCACATCTCTACTAATGAAGCTAATGTGAAAAGAGAAGTTCACTGAGTCAGGAGTGGTAGACAGTCATTTGTAGAAAGTAAAGCAAGGTAATGAGCACTGTGTGAATGCTGTATTTCAACTGTCTAAATGTAAGTTCAAGAGACACGTAGAACTGATTTGGACTCAGTCAGTAATACATGAATATAGTAATAACACACTCACAAATATGACAGCTCAGTGAAAGCAGAAAATAGTCCAATCAATTTTATGAGACAAACAACTCTTCGCTGTTTATTTTTTCCACACTCTGACTTGCAAGCTTGAAAACCCGTGTGCAGAAGGTTAGACTGGAAGGTACTGAAAAAGCTGAATACCTGGTTCAACGGAACTGGTGGCTTCCTTGGCCTCACCTTGTCTGAGCTTAGGCTTTCCAACAACATTTCCCTACCTACAACTTTTCTCTAAATTCAGTTACCCATATAACTTCATGAGAGATAGGAGGATGAGGAAAGAGTCAAGTTGGAAGATCGGGTTGTAAGACTGTGACTTGAACAAATTGACATCTTCACCTCCCCGTGCTGAGCTTCTTGCTTTTGTTTAATGGTGAGAATAAAAGCTGAGCTGCCCATGTCAGTGGATTACCACAAAGGCCAAATAAAAAAGCAGGTGTTCTGTGAAATCTTGCCAAAAAGATGAACACAAGGGATGATGTATTTATTCATGTTTTTGATGATCAGTTGTATGATATCATGCTGTGTATACATTACATGATTTCCTGCTTCATTATGGCTGGATGTAGATGGCAGGAACCCTGTGTGTAATTTTCTCAGTATCTTTTCCATGCTGTTAGCAATGAATGATCGGTCTACGCATGATCCTGTGCTGTTTCTCCAGTCCAAATGGTCTTTGCAGCTCTGAAGCATACCACTCACTTTCTTATCTCCACAGATTTGCCCGCACCATTCCCTGTACCTAGAATGCCCTTTATTTTTTTTCTAAATTCAAATCTTGCTCATATTTCAAGGTGCAGAAGAAGTCTAACCTCAAAAATTACAATATAAAAATTGACTCAAATACTTGAAAACATCCTGATGGAAGTATTTCCTTGTAAATTGTATCAATTTGAGTGGCAGAAATCTTTTGATTTTATTAGAAGAGATGTGTAATACAAAATCAAAGGAGTAGGAATATGGAGTAATACGACATGAAGTTGCTAATTTAAAGACTGGACCGAAATAAGAATACGGAATGTTTTTGACTGGATTCAACAACACATTTTATATGTGGAGTTAGGACCATCTTAACAAATCCACTTTATGACCACCCTACCCTCACAGGAAGGACTAAGTCATTTATTTTCCATCTACGGATACTGCATTATTCTCCACTGCCCTGTCTTCCTCTCTTTTGCCTTGTGCTTTGAGTTATTATTCCGTTTGGAGTTCATTTAATGTATTAAGAATAGAGGTTAGAGCCTAGTTCTCAGGTTTTCTTTAGCGTTGTGTGTAGGCCCTTTACCAGATGCCTTTCTTTTCCTCAACTTCCCTCTTCTACTCATTTTCTCTCTGCCCCGTTCTTCAGATACCAATTCAGTCTCTATTCTCCTAACCCTTGTAATGTTTAAAGTTTATATCACAAAAAGGTAATGTTGGATTATAGACTCTTCCTAAGCCAGATTATATACCACTCAAGGGCAGGCACCGTGTCTTTTCACTTCAGTTCTGATTTTTAAAATTTGCTGCCTGAAATTCTTATCAAAGAAGCAGAACTCACTGAACATTGTTATTTTTCTAACAAGATGTGCTGGGGCCATGCTGTGAGTTTGACAGAGTAGCTAAAACTAGTGGGACTCTTAACAAGAGGAAAGTGGGGCTCTTGGCACTAGTGTCTTTATTGATATCATTAAATATATTCAAAGTATTAAGACGATGACATCTCTGGATACCTCTCTGATAATCAGAAGGTTTTGCATAGTGAGAGATGGCCACACGTGCTTGAGTATCATATTAGCACAGTTGCTGCATATAGCAGAAATATGTTTACAGAATAAATTACTAAGATCTTCATTAGAAATAGAACATTTTGAAAAGTCAAAAAAGAGTAATTAGTAGTATTCAGTGAGTCTTATAAAGGAGATAAAACAAAACTGAACTGAGGCATGTTAAGATACTGCTATATACCATTTTTTTTGGTTCATCTTAAATTGAGTTTATTGGTACATTTTAGGGATACAGTACAGTTACATTCATTTTTGGGATCTTGTACCTCTACATGACAAGTCTTGGTTCTCATTTTTTCCCCTTGTCCCTGCCCTCCCTTCACCCCTCCTCCCCTCCCCATCTACAAACACTTTATTTCCATCTTTTCATTATCTCACATTTTTTTCTTTTCCCTTTTCACCCTTCCATGCCCATCACACCTTCCCTACACCTTTAGCTCCTTTCTTCCCATTTCTCAATGTCAAAGATACTGCTATATACCATTTTTGAACTTCAATAATTCTTTAATTCAACAGCTCAGCATCTTCAGCATTTCCGGCAACTAGAAAATAGCAACTTCTGACCAGTTCAGGAAGCCTGTGATTTTGGTCACTTGTTAATTAACTAGATTTTTAAAAATTCAAATTGATTAGTTGAATAAAGTGATTTTGTTAAGACTAAACCAGATATATTTGGGAAATAAAATAATGCCAAGAATTATAAAAAAAATAAGTGATATGTGTTGATCTGTGCTTTTTCAAAAATTTTAAGCTTAATAAAATAAAATCAGAATATGTAAGAGCAGCTTTCTCCAATTCACTCTAGGAATGCTCCCAGCTTCACTATTCTGGGAAAGGTGAGAAAGCACCTTATGAATGACTCCAAGTCTTAAAGCAGGGCTGGAGCAGTAGCTTTCCTGAAATTCTGATTTGACTTTGTTCAGGAAAACAGAGAAAGGATCATGGAAACCAAACTAGTCTTGGGTTGTGGCTTGGGCAGGGACAAAGAAGAACTATCAATATATTACCATGGCTTCAATTTCCGTGGCTAGAGATATCTTCTAAACTGAGAAATGTATCTGGCCCACTCAAAGAAATTACTACTGTAATCAGCTTCTTTTTCTCAGTAAACAGTGGTAAAATGGGACACCTCTACCCACCTTCCTTCGTTTCAAAACCTATTACACAGTATAGTAAGATTTTTGAAAAACCAAATGAAATCACTAGTAAATGAAACTTGAAGAAAAATAGAGCAAACAGCACTGGGGCTTTTTGCTAGACTTTGATATTTGAGGCTTGAAGATAACCTCATATTTGAGTTATTAAGCCTGTGAATCCTCAGGGAGAAACTTTAAATGGACCAGAACTCATTCCTATGGAAACAGTGACTTTTTTTGGTCAGTCATAAAGTTGACTCATTATACTGTACTTAGACTCTTTCAGGAAGTTCACAATCAACAATTTAAGGAACTCAGCACAGGGACACATACTCAAGGTGGTGGTGGATTCTTTTGCTAAAGAAAGAGACTTAAATCCAATCTTCTCAGAAAATATGAGAATAATGTCAGTCATTGACAAGGGCCTTAAAATCCCTATTCCAAGGCTACAGCCAGTGTGTTTTGATGTTAGTATTTGTGCCTTACAGGTTGGTATATATATTTTTTCTCACTGAGTTTATTGGTACATTTTAGGTATACAGCACAGTTGCATTTGTCATTGGGATCTTGTACCTTTACATGACAGGTCTTGGTTCTCATTTTTTCCCCATGTCCCTGCCCTCCCTTCACGCCCTCTATTCCCTATTTATAAAAACTTTATTTCCATTTTCTCATATTTTTCTCTTTTCCCTTATTCCCTTTCCCCTACCCTTCCCACTTCCCCTACACCTTTAGCCCTTTTCTTCCTATTTCACATTGTCAATATTATTAGGATCTTATGTACCATTACAGTTTTTAGGTTGGTACATATTTTGACTATGATTTCTGTATTACAGAAAGCCTTATTTAAATAAAACAGAATAATACTAAACTAAATTGAACTAATTACTTTTGAAATGGAATCATCAGGTAAAATTTTTCAAGTTGCTTTGTAAATCCTCTTTCTCATTTCAAATGCTTCAAAATTATGAAATATTTCAAATGGCAGACAACCCAGAAAATCCTACCACAGATCACCAGGTATTCTTCACCCCAATTTAACTGATGTTAGCAGATCTCTTTTACAAAAGGAAATGTCAATGTAGCCAAAGCCCCATCTTCTTATCCCTCCATCCTTTTTCCTTCTCTTTCCAGAGCTAAGCATTATTGTGAAGTTAGTGGCTATAGTTCCCATGCATGTTTTTATACATTACTAAACATGCTACATCCATAAATGATATATGTGCATGTTTTGGTGCTTTCAAAATTATGTAGGTGGGCTTGGGGTGTAGCTAAGTGGTAGAGTGCATGCATAACATGAATGAGGCCCTCAGTTCCATTCCTAACATAAAAAAATTATGTAGGAAATAGATGGCAGCGATGGTTGCACAGCACTGTAAATCTACTTAATGTTTCAGAACTGTATGCTTAAAATAGTAACATTATACTATGTGCCATATACTTTACCACAATGAATATATAAATACCACACCTTATGTATCCTTTTACAACTTTGCCTTTCATTCACACAACATTATGTTTTTGTGCCTATCAGTGCTTTTACATGTAGATGTAATTCACTCATCTTTATTGTTGTATAATGTGCTATCATTCAAAAATTTTTATTGGATTATTAGCTTGTTTTAATTTTTTATACTGTGTTGTATATTTCCTAGCAGATGTCTCCTTATGCTTATAGGCCCTTGTGACCTTTCATCCATTTTTCTCTAAGTAAGGTCGCCTCAGTACCTCTCTTTGACATGGTTACTATTTTCCGTTTAGTTGGATAATGAATTTTGAAAGTAAAGGGAACCAAATTTGGGGGTGTGTATATGCAATACATGAAATTTCAAAAAATAGGAATTTGCGTACAAACCATTCTGAAAACAAAATATTTATTATTAATTTGAAAAGCAATCCAATTAATATCCATAATTAATTTAAAACTATTTTAATTCTTATCCTCATTCTCATCACTATATTTTAGTCAGTATTTTATCTGTACCAGGCATTGGTTGAACCCATCTTGTATCATTTCATCCTGTATGAGATTCTAAGGATGAGAAAACAGTGGCTTGGAGATGATTTCAAAATGTATTTATTTCTGCGGTTTTATCTGTGCATTTCTAAAGTTTCTGATTTTAACTGCTTCCTAAATTTTTCAAATTTCACAGGTCTCTAGTGCTAAAGAAACATGGTGTGATTTAAGGGTTACTGAAAAGCCTGCCTTAAAAATACTTCTACTATGGGAAAGCTTCTAGCAGAACACAAACTTTACACATGTTAAGGAAATATGCTGATAATCCAGTGAGATAGTGAGAAAACAGCAGCACTGTAACAATAAAAGATTAAAACAAACATGTCCATCAACATGCAGCTGGTTTAAGAAACTATGATACAGCCTTATATTGCTGTGTTAAGCAACTCTTAAAGTGGTATATATGTACATGACTATGAAAATAATTCTTTTAGCCAAAGATCTCAATTTTATAGTAACTGTATAGGAAGTATACATGATAAAACAGGTTGGGTACAATGAGGATGAAAACAACCAAATCTAGTATAGCAGAAATTCAACCAACTGACCCAATTTCTGTAACAAATTATCAAATGAAATATGTGGATGTAGTTTAGACCCTAGTATAGAAATATTTGTTTGAGAAAATCAGATGAAAACCAAACATTGGATAATATATGAGATGTCAGAGTTTTTCATAAAAATATTTTTATTTTTGTAGAGTGAAGTGCATGGGGTGTGTGTACATGTTGCTAAGGGAGGGAAAAGAAACAAGAGTGGCTACATGTGGATATCACTCGAAGTCAGATAATGGGCTACGGGGGATTTATCACAATTTTCTTTAATTTTATGTATATATGAACACTTTCATAATAAACCCCTTTAAAAGTATGACTTCTAATTTTACTACCTGTATGTTCTTTTACCTGGAGCCACCAGGCTTTATTGAAAAACAAATTTTCTTTTTAAATAAACTATGAACCGAACATCCAAGCATGCTAGGACACTTAAAGGACCACACTGAAACTTTTAATTCATGATTAAAAACTTGGACAGAAAGATTTTCGAGATAAATTATTAAATGAAAGAAAGAGGGACAAGGAATAATCTTCATAGTATTGTTGCTTTGATTCAAGGGAGAATATAAAGAGAGAAGGACTCCGGTCTGTGTGTTTGTGGTAAAGGATCGCGAATATTTCTTTTTGCATCTTTCTATACAGTTCAAAGTTCAAATCACAGATAGTATTGTTTTTATTTTTCAATACCACTAGGGTTTGTCTAGATGGTGAGATTATGGATCGTTTACATTTTTCTCTTTTATGCTACTTTAAAAAAGTAAATGTTACTGAAATTCCTTCTATGACTTGCCTGCTGGGGTTCCAAGGCTTTCCATTTAGCTTTAATTCTTGACTTGTAGTGTTACCCCATTAGTAGGCATCTCAGACCATGTTTAGATGAGACTAACTCATTGTCAACCATTAGTACTATGACATGCATTCCTGTAGAACTCTCATCTACGAAAGCAGAGACCTAATTCTTCAGAGATCAAGCCATAGGACAGTGTAGTGTGTGTGTGTGTGTGTGTGTGTGTGTGTGTGAAAATAGCATGTATATATGTATTTGAATTATACAAAACTGTATCATAATACTTAATCAATTGAAAACTAATATTTAAGTATTACCACAGCACTTAAATTGAAAGTTAAAATTTTTGTCTTTTGTTAAACTATTTTTAAGTGCTCAGAAAATTAAGGAGAAGAAAACAATGTCCTATAATTCCTTATGTGACAATTAGCATTGTTAACATTTATGTGTACTTTATTGCAAACATTTTCTCTATATGTACACTGTACCTTTGTACCCTTACAGATGTAGCAGCACATAGTACATGGATTTTTGTGTCCTGAACTTTTTGTTGAACATTATTTTGTATTTTCCTTACTACCTGCAGGGATTTATTAAGGTGAAGAGGGTAGGCATCATCTGTCTTGGGTGCTGAAGGTGAGGGGAAGAGCACTTTCTGCAGCAATATTAAAAATGATAAGAAACCTGATGAATAGTATGTCTGTTTTTACTATCACCATTCATTGGAAATTCTAAATGTCAGTGATAAAACCCTCCTCTCACAGTCTCATTCTACTTTAGTATACTATTGTGTGCACACCCAGTTCTGATTAGGGGTGACACAAGAGGAAAGGTTGGATTTCTTTGTAGAGGACACAGCTGAGGCCTTTAGAGAGTCACTGAAAGAAGGAAGAGGAGACATTTCAGACACCCTCCACTTTACCAGTTTGATATCTGCATTCAACGAGTTTTGAAAACTTGTAAAACTTTTTTGTTTGATTTAAGAAAAAATAGCAGCTGCATTTCTTATGTGCATATAGACCAAGTCCTTAGTGATGCTGGTGTAAATGCTCTGTGTCATGCCATCTGTAATCACTGGGCTGAAATGGCCAAAAATTACAACCAATTGTTCAATTATAACATAAAAATAGACTTCCTGACTCTATTTCCAGCTGGGGTTTTAGCCCATGATGAAGTTAATTCATGGATTTCCAAAGATATCTTGCTTTGCTGTGTGTCAAGTTTTACCTTATATACCTGCCCACTTATCCAGCATTTCTACAAGATCAATGAGGTTAAAACATTGTCTGATAATTTCTCTATTGTGGAGTAAATATCCTGGATTCTTTGTAAAGTCAATACTCTGTAGTTGGAGAATTCCTTCAAAAAACAGCAAAACAGGCTAGATTCACCAGGAAATTACTTTCTTATTTTTTTTTGATTTTATGTTCAGCTCCATGCATCTGATAAAATTGAAATTACTGGGCAGCTTGTATCGATGATGGAGCAGTATGTGACCATGATCAAAGTTTTAACTCTAATATGATTTCATGATTTAGAATCTTAAAAACAAACATTTTGAATTGAAAGAAATTTCCTAATTAACTTCTGAAGAATTTGTGCATTAAAACATCTCACTCTGCTGAAGAAGACTGATAAAGCAAATGTACTACCTTCTGCTGAAGAGAAACTGTATTTAGAAGGAACTTGCTATTCTCATAAAACTTTTAATAGGAAGAAGTGAATCAAATTCCTTAATTACCATTTTATGGTTGGTAAAAGGGCAAATTACATGCCATCCATTTCTAAACTTCTAAATGTCTCTGGTGCTTTTAATTAAAGCTGCCATCTAGAAACTACTAAAGCAATTTTATGCAATTAGTTATTTATAGGTTACCATAATACACCACTCAAAATATGATTTAAGTGATTTGCAGCCTGTTAGTGTGTGATCTCTGTCATTTTTTTTTCCTTTTTGGCCAGAGACTTTTCTTTTTAGTCAGCCAAGGAGATTCTTAAGTGTACAGAGAAGAGTGGTGTGATACTGAGGAGCTATGCTAAGGAAGCTAAGCCAATTTGGCTACTGATCTTAAAGAAAAGGAAGAATCATAATTCTGTGCCGTCAGTTTTTACATGTAGAGGTCTAAGTTTCTTTCTACACGATATTGTGAAGGTGAAGTATCACCAGTCTGTTGTATCCCTGGGTTTTACACCCTCAGATTCAACCAACCATAAGTTGAAAATACTTTTTACTAAAGCTCATCTATATTTTTTCTTGTCATCATTCCTTAAACAATGCAAGATGACAACTATTTATATAGCATTTCCAGTATATTAAATATTATAAGTAATCTAGAGGTGATTTAAAGTATGCAGGAGGATGTGTGTAGATTATATACAAATATCACAGCATATTCTATAACAGACTTGAGCATTGAAGCATGCCTGTATTTCATTATTATTCTTTTACTTCCCCCCACTTCACTGATACTGTACCAGATACCCTAAATATCACACCTTCCCATGCTATCTTAGGTACATCCCATGTAGGATCGCCCTCCTTAGGTGATCTTGTCTGTATGAACATATCCATTCTCTCCTCCATCCTCTCAAGGCCCCCGTAATGTATTTTAATGAGGAATATTCTGTTCTTCCAGGCAATTCCTTGTACTGAACACTAAGTTCACATCTGGAGAGAATTCTTGTAGAATGAATTTCATAGTAAAATGATAGGCTGCAAAACGAAGTATTTTGCTTAGGTGAGCCTTTTGGGGTTCCCCCAAATACAACATGTATAAGAAGGCAATGCAAAAATCACTGCAGCTCAGGGTTGGGTGGGATCAGTTAGCCAAATGATATACAAAACCTAAATCCAACCATGCCTCACCTCTTGCTTCTTTTGTGGCACAATTCCTATGTAGGACATGGAGCTTGCCCTCTTCCAAGTAACTTATTCCATGTCATGTCACTATTATAATCATTATTACTATTAGTAGCAAAACAGCAACACTGACAATAAAGACAGGAAATATTTACTGTGCTGGGCATTGCACTAGGCATTTTATATGCCTTATCGAGTAACCCTGTTCTGTAGGCCCCATTACTAGCATTCCAGTTTTACAGGTGAGGAGCTGAAGCTCAGGGAAGTTAGATGATTTGCCCAAAATCACATATTTAATGAATTGAAGATCTGGGATCTGTATACAGTTCTATTTTACTCCAGAAATTTGGAGATTATCTATCATGGTATTTGGACTCTAAAATATTAGTGTTTGATAAAATGTGATACATAGATGAAAATTAAAATACATGAGAATAAATTTTCTTTTAATAAAGCATCTGAGCCAGGGATTTAGCTCAGCGGTCTGGTGGCCTGCCTTGAAAGTGCAAGGACCCAAGTTCAATCCCTGGTACCAAAAAAAAAAAAAAAAAAAAAAAAGCATCTGTGCCTTTATTAAACTTGAATGAACTTAATGGAGGTCTTCTCAACCATGGGTGGTACATAGGCAGAACAGGCGATTAGCCAAGGTTAGGTATAATTGCCTTTCTCTTGTTTGCCTTTTCACACCAATAAATTTATGGCTGCACAGTGGGAGCAGAAAAGGTAGAAAGCTTCTCAAGTTCTAGCTGCTGATATACTCTAAGGTCAACTCTTTAGACCATCATAAGCAGACATATTATGCCACCTGTGTATAAAACAGGATAAACTCCTAATCTGGTTGCAAAATAGGCACCAAGCATCCTCTGTTGTAGCTACGGTAAAATGAGAGGCCAATGACCTAGGTGAAGAAGAAATTCCCCTAAATGAAAACAGCACAGGATCACAGAGGGATGAAAAACAAATATTTTTGCCTCAATTTTAGAATTTATCAAGCATATCTTTTCTCCAGATGCCTCTGATCCTAACACAAGGATGTTGGAGACAAACTCTCATAGGAAATGCTTTGAAACTGAAATAGGAATATGGTTATGGGTGGCAAAATATTGATCATACCCAGAAAGCACACATCACTCAGTGAATTACCCCTATCTTTTGTACTTCTCAAAAAGTCGAATGTTGCTGTCCATTTTCAGCAGGAAAGTCCATTTCTCTGAGATCAATGAGGTGATCAGATAGGATCAGATAGAGAATCATCAACCTTTCAGCTCCTTCCACCTCCAAACTTAACCCTATCTCTACACTTAATCTTAGCATGGCCTCTTTATTCTCCCCTCTTATTCAAAGGTTACTCCCTTCTAGTTTTCTATAGATCTTTCTATAATTTATTCCCTGTCTTCTCTGTCTTTCCACTGACCTATAACCATCACCCCATCCCTCCTATAGAAAAAGCATCCTTAAATTCCTTAGCTTCTCACTATTTATCATTCTGTCTTTCACAATGAAGCTTCCCAGAAGTCATCTTCATTAGTGATATTTATTCTGTCGCTTCTCATTGGTTCATCAAACGATTGAAATCTAGCTCCCACTGATACTGCCATTGAAACCACCAATAGCAGGGTCATCAATGAATGCCTCATTGCCTAATTCAATGGCTACAAATGAATGACATTTTATACCATTTTCTACATCTCCTTGAAACAGGCTATTCCCTTGGCTTCCTGGACACAATGTTTTGTCAGTCCCTTCTCCCTTTTCCTGAAGGCTTTTCTTTTCTCTGTCTTGTTTACCATATCCCCTTCCATTGACTGCTTTGTAAATATTAGTAATCTGTAGGGGCTCTTTGCCTCAGTTTTGTCTCAGTGCACTTAACTATTCTGTCTTCAAACTTATACAAAATGCACGCATCTGATGATCATGTCATTCTCTAGTTTCAAATCCTTCATGTACAGGAAAAAAATCCTAACTTCATATTCCTGGCCCTCCTTTTCCTATTATCCTCAAATACTTTTATTGTAGCAATACTTACTTATTTGTAGTTTCCTAAGTACACCGTTCATTTTATTCATGCCATGGCTAGCCTGTAATTTTGTTCAGGTTTGTCCTTAGAATCCATCCAAATGGTAAAACACTAACACATATAATTCACTAAAGGAATTTAGAAAAAACCCTTACTGCACTCATTACATAGGAAAATCAAAAGAACATTCTCATTCCTGTTTCTGTATTATATCCTCTTGCTCATAGACAACAATGACATCAGTAAGAAGTCACTAATTATAGTCTGAGCATTTTTTCGCTAACTTCATATATAGCTTTTCAAAGTAGTAAGCCAATGACAGAGGGAAGGAGTAGAGTTTCACAATCTACCTCAGCTAGATCTGAGAAGGGACAATAATAGATTGTGTCTAGATTTTAATATACCCAGATTTCATAACTGGTAATAAAGTTAAAGTGAATTCTGTATGGTTAGTGTTATGATCCTCAGAACCACTTTTTTTTTTTTTTTTTTTTTTTTTTTTTTTTTTTGTACCGGGGATTGAACTCTGGTCCTTGTGCTTGCAAGGCAGGTGGTGGAACCAATGAGCTAAATCCCTGGCCCTCAGAACCACTTTTGGGAGCTGTGAAAAGCATAATTTCTTTCCTGTGGAACAACTGTTTGCCCTCATCTGGATATTGCTTATGTCCTGCTGACTTCTAAGGTCAATATACTTAAACACATACATGAAAATAGAGACACAATCCTTGGTGAGGTCCAAGAAAAACCAAATTAAGTCATTGATTAATTTCATCCTGTCCATTCACTCCTTAACCTACTGTAGCTACTTAAAAAAAATGCATTCAAGCTTGTCACAAATTTTATTTTATATCCCCACCTCATACCATTTCACATTTTGCTTAAGGACTTGGTCATCTATTACATGACTCATTAGTTTGAGTTCTCTGTAGAACTAACGAAAGTTGCAGTAAAAAAAATAAATGGAACCTAAGTTTCAACTACATCATCCACGTATGCTTCGAAAGCATCTTTCAAAGTCAATGCCAGGGATTAGCACTTGTCAACCCCTTTGCTAAACTTTTTCCTTGCCCCATTACACTGAAGTATTGATGAGCAGAAAGGCAAACGTTTCTCTTTATTGGGATTCAAATCAAAGTGCACACAACTGGATCAGATAAAGACTTCTCTTCAGAAGTGCCCAGAGACTATCATATGAAATTATATTTGGGGATGCTTCCATTTTTCCTTCAAACAAAATTTGCAGGTACTATGATAGTCAAGAAATTTAATGAAATGAAGGTTTCCTACCTTGGCCCCTTAAAGAAAATTTGGTGAAGTTCCTAACTGCAGAATCTTCCAAAGAGAAGTGACAAGGTTTCCTGGAGATTTATTTGAATAATTAATTTACAACTATGCAAATGCAATCGATACAGTGCACTATGGATACACTTGGTAAAAAAAAATCAGAGAAATTATTTTAATTGGAAAAGGAAACTAGACTATAAATTATTTAT
Source organism: Fukomys damarensis (assembly GCF_012274545.1). Taxonomy (NCBI): domain Eukaryota; kingdom Metazoa; phylum Chordata; class Mammalia; order Rodentia; family Bathyergidae; genus Fukomys; species Fukomys damarensis. The sequence goes on from NW_022900951.1 coordinate 100,986,245, forward strand.
CTTGTAAGTAAAACTACTTTGTATCCATTGAAAACATGTCTTTAGATTGAAACTATTTTCCAATATTTCAATCCTTCCCAGAGGTCGTGGATTTTAGTAGGAAGGCAGTCAGATATCACTGGTCTTTTCTTTGCACTGTTTGGAGTCTGGCAGACTTGCTTTGAATTCCATTCTTGTTTTCTGTTAACTGTGTCACCCAGAATAAGTTTCTTAACCTATCTGTTTCCATTTCCTTGTTTGTACAATGGGGAAGAATACTACAGTACAAACTTAGGCATTGTTGTGGAAATTAGAAATAGCTTGTGTAAACTATCTAGCACAGTGTGTGGCACACAACAGGCACTCATTACATTATAGCTATGCTTTTTGTAATACATTACAGATTGGAGCAAGATCATCCTGAGCCCTTCAGTGTGCAACTGAGGAATCTCAGAACACAGTGTTTAAATGCCTGATATGAAATAACTAGTCAATGACATTACTAAGTCTATTTTAGTGCTCAGGAAAAGGGAACCACAGTGAGGTACAGTGACTTGCTCAGGGCCAGTCAAAGAAACATGGACATAAACAGAAAAGCTGTTTTCCTAATTTGGCATTCAGTGCAATTTGCTGTCATTTCTCAAAAAACAAACAAACTAAAAACCCCTTCTGACCGTTTCACCTTTGCTGACTAGTTTTTAATCCTGTTTTGATAATTTACTCTGACTTTAGGATGAATGATGTCAAAAACAAATTTTGTTTCATCTTATTTTTAAAATAGATTTGGAAAATAAATTAGCTGTCTTGCAGATTAGCATTTACCTGTCTTACCTTGCATAATTAAGCACATATTGGAGAGCCTAGCCTCACTATAATTGCAATATGTTGCTTGTTAAAGTCTTAAGGCAAGCTCTCTTTCCAAACTTAGAAATGGTACTCCCTAAAAGTACATTGTCATTTTCTACTGATCTACAGCTTTTCTTTATGAGCTTCTAAGTAGAGGGGAAAAACATCAAATCTCTTCTTAAAGAAATCCATTAATCAGTTGCTGTCTTGTAAGAGGGAAGGAAGAAGGAACTGATGTGCGCAGTAGTTGTAAAGCAAATAAAACAGAACAAGCCAAAAATAACCCCAAACCAAACTGTCCTTTCTTGAGTGACAAAAAACCTGCAGGAGATCCCAAAGGATGAAACTAGCAATTAAGCAGTACTCTCCTCTCAGTTTGAACATTGTGCTTTTATAATTTCTTGCATGATTTTTTCTTCAATGGAAGTCTATGAAATTGCCCTGCAGCAGTCCGTATAATGAGAACCTCACTTCTGATTCACTGACAAGGGTGAGCACTGTCTATATTCAGCACGGAGATAGTTGCTATAGCTAGGCATCTAAGTGTCCTGACCAGCATCTTCACAACAACCAATGTCTGCACATAGCTTTTGCTGTCTGAGTGATTTTAAGATCTCCAATAGGGTCTTTAAACACTGTCGGTATAGTTGAAGGAGATATGATAGATACCTAATGTAGACTATGCATCTAACTCCCTTAAATATTCTAGTTCATTCACTGGATCAGACCAGATATTGACAACATCAGCTTTAAGAACTTTACATGAAAAGTATCCTGGTTGGATTAGATATTCAGCTGTCCAAAGCCTGAGCTAGGTATACTTATAGCCCTTACTGCATTGGATGAACAAAATGTACCAGATTATGGTAAATGCCACTTTTGGATACAAAGATGAATAAATCAAGCCAAAGGAAAAATATACTACTAGCTATGACAAGGAGAAGAACTTAGTTTAATATTAGCTTTAGTAGTTATATAAGTTTTGGCACTCTCATTACAGATGCTTCAAGAATTCGTGTAAATCCTGTTCAGAACTCTATTGTTAGTTTCTAACAAAAAAGATGCAGAGAACAAATTACTCGCTTTATTTGGCAAAAAATTTAGATATTTATTCTCTCTGTGGCAGGTTGAATGTGGTAGGTAAGATGAGTAGTTTCCATACTAAAAACAACTCAAGTGCATTGCAGCAGCCAGGTGTGGTGGTGCACGCCTAAGGCAAGAGGATCACCACAATTTCAAAGCTGGCCTGGGTTACATGTGAGTTCAAGGCCAACCTGAACTACATAGCAAGATCTTGTCTCAAGAAGATTACAGTTTCCATGGCAGTATAAGGTCAATGCTTCTCTTTGTTAATGCAGAAATCCTTATTAATACCCACAAGAGTTTGTTGTTGTTTTTTTTTTTGGTACAGGGGATTGAACTCGGGTCCTTGCGCTTGCAAGGCAGGCCACTGAACCGCTGAGCTAAATCCCTGGCTCAGCAAGAGTTTTAAAACTGTGAAAAAGGTGGGACCCAGCCTAATGCATTTCCTTGAAGGAAGTACTCTACTTATTCATTCACTCATTAAATATTTATTATGGACCTACTATGTGTAAGAAATGAGAGCTGACACAGAAAAAAAGAAACACTATCATAATGCTTGGGTGCTGTGCTCTCCTGGCAAAAAAGTAACCTTCTTTTAAACATCACTTAATTTCCTTTTAGGAATACCTTGCATAAATAAGAGTTACTTAATTGATTAAACAAAATAAACATGTATACTCTTCCTCACACCATTTTAAAGTTAGTAGCGGAACTGGAGAAGGATAACAATATGTATTAGCTTCTCATCTAAAGCTATTTATGTCTGTAGGAAAAATCCACCATTCATGAAAGAACTGGAAAACAAAATAGAATAAAATATAATCAAGTGCTAATTGGGCAGTGTAGGCACTGTTGAAATGCAGATTAAAGGGCTCAGTTATGCAAAAAGGTTTTATGAAAGATAAAGACCTTGAAGAAATTGATAGCTTTAAATATTTACTGTAGGTGGAATTTAATTCTAATATGGTAAATGGCAAATGGCTAAAGAGTAGCTTCTTAGTATTTGATATAACAACTGACAACCTAACAAATTAAACACATTGATGTCACTGTATTTTTTGGTATGGGAAGACATTCATAATACATTAAGTGTAAATAGCACAGTATAAAACAGCATTATATAGTGTGACTGCATTCCTAGAGAATTAAAATGTATGATATACATGGAAAAAGTCTAAAAGCATAAACACTAAAACATTAATGGTGGTTTTCTATATGTGATACACTTATGGTGATTTCAATTAAATTTTCTCAAACTTTTTTCATAATTTTTCCACAAAAAGTATATATTATTTGTGTAATAACTTAAAAAACATTGTTTTCATAAAACCTAGAAAAACCAATAATTTATCAAACTCACTAAAATAAGCACATGCACACATATCTTCAAGAATGAACAGAAGAATGATTAAATAATTAAGCAGATAAATTGGTGATACATGAGAACAGGCTAAAAAATTGGCTGTGCTTTAGCTTACTGACTTACAATGGGCAGATGATCCAAGTCTAGCCAATTATAAAATTAATTGGAAAGCACAGTTTTGCTCACAAATTTCAAGAAATCAAGTGGAGTTGGAGGTTTTTCTTTTAAGATTGAGAAATACATTTAGAATAAATAAAAGTGAGGTTGAGCTCCCATAGAGGGCAAATGTAAATAGAAAAAGGAATTAATTATGGTAGAGAGCCTATAAATTGAAAGTGTAACTTCAAGAATGATTTAGATAATATAATGGAAGAAAGGTTTACTAAAGTTTGTTAAGAAAATGATAGAAATGTCAAGGATCTGTGATATTCAACACACTTGACAGACCTAATCCCACCCACTGCAGGCCACAGAGAGGGGCCTGGAGGCTTTCTGGTGGGTCAGGTTAACCTTTTATTTGCTGGACTTTGGGAAGTATACAGGAGATAAGACTCAGAGAGGTTGGGGAGTCAGGGAGGCAGTCAGAGGGCTCTGGGAAATAGTTATTTTATAAATCAGAAAGAAAAAATTCAAGCTTATGATAACATTGATGACCGTACTAACATATATGGGCTAAAATTCACCTGGATGTACCTGTCTTCTAGGATAGACTTCAAAGAAGTCCAATCAGAGGCAGAATGTGTAGACAGAGTACAGTGTTGCAATAACAGCCTTAGGGATTTGCAAAGTCAAATGAAATCTTTAGACGATCAAAGAAGGATGACGGTGATGATGATTATTATTATTGTTATTTATTTATTTACCTCGAGGGCTGTTCAGTGAAGCTTCTGATGCTCTCCCGCCGTCTCCACAGTGACTCTGGTCAAAGGGAAGGCACTGATCACCGGTTCCTGCCACCACTTCAAAATTCTTGGAAAGATCTTTTGTTTCTATCAGTGATTTCAACCTGTAGACTTTTCGAGTATTGGTGTCTGATAGATAGAGTGATTCAGACACAGGGTCCATAGCCAGATAGTATTTGTGAGCGGGGCTTGTGCTAAGGAGGAGAAAAGTAAAGTTATTCCAAGCAATTTATTCAATATGTACCCTCCTGGGACCTGCCTTATGTCACACATGGAAAATTCTCTTAATTGTTAAAAGAATTCATGTTTCTTCCTGTTTATACACCAATGGGACAGACACTTCTTTTTCTAGTAATGGGTCTAAGTCTGAAAAAATCCAATGTGCACTGTTAATTGAAATGATGATGACATTTAAATACTATTCATTTGAGGGTAGAAAAAATAGAGGACAAAAAAAAAATCCCAGGAGATAACTTTTCTCATACTTTTCATACCCTGTTATCTAAGTACCAAGTGGATGACTCCCAGGATGTCACACAGTCAACTACAACTCTAGGAAAGGTGCAAAGAGGAAGGGGAAGTGAGAGGGGTAGAGGAAAGGAGAGAGAAGGATGGAGTTAATATGAAAAAATGAAAATGGAAAAAAAGTCTTTGTAAATAGGGAGGGTGGAGGGGTTGAAAGGAGGGTAGGTGAATGGGGAAAAATAAGAATCCAAATACCGAATAGTTTCTCTGGTGTGAAAAACTATAATAGTACGTAAGATCCTAATGAGATAATTGCCAATGTGAAATAGGAAGAAAAGGGCTGAAGGTGTAGGGAAGGTGGGATGGGTAGGGGAAAGGTAATAAGGGAAAAGAAAAAAATATGAGAAAATGAAAATAAAGTGTTTGTAAAGGGGGAGGGGAGGAGGGCTGAAGGGAGGGCAGGGACAAGGGGAAAAAATGAGAACCAAGACCTGTCATGTAAAGGTACAAGATCCCGGTAATAAATGTAACTGTAGTGTATATTTAAAATGTACCAATAAGCTAAAAAAAAAAAAGAATCAAGATATTATGTAAAGGTACAAATCTCCAGTGATGAATGCCATTGTATACCTAAAATGTAGCAATAAAATTAATTTAAAAAAGAACTCTACAAATCCAAAACAAAACTTATTTTCTTTGTCTACCTTCCCCATTGCTAATAAACCTATTTCTTCTCTGAGTTTCCTTTCTTATTTGGGGACATGGAATCCTCCTGTTGTTAACAAAAAGACATGTCCAAAGATAGCAGTGTGTTGATGAGTAAGAATCATGCTAGAGACACACTGCCAATTTTTTTTATCTCTATTCTCCCCTTTTTAAGCTGACTACTACTTCTCCAATCTATTTCTCTTTTTTTCAGGGTATAAAAATTGATTATATTTAACTTTTAAAAGTTAGAATAATAATTACATAATTATACAGTCATATACCTATACCTCCTAAAATTGACACGAAAGTTACCTTGACTGGATTTTAGCATTGTTGAATCTCTTCAAGTACATATTCTCAGTGAAGTTCATGCTATTTTCACTAAGTTGCTAAGTTACCCAGGCTGAGCTTGAACTTGTGATTCTTTCCTCAGCCTCCCACACTGCTAGGATTACAGGCAAATTTCACTGAACCTGGCTTAATTGCATTTTTAATGGCTTCTGTAGCTTTATGTTTGGGGACATTTTACTTGATTCTAAGATTCATGTACTATTGACATTATTGAAGCCCCAAACTTGGAAATTCTGAGCCCTCCTTTTCTCTTTATATGCAACTATGTATGTATACTAACTCTTACAATCCTTCTCCTCTTCCATTCTTTCTCCCATTACATTAATTCTAATTTTCATCATCTCTGGCCTGGAATATGTTCTATAATTTGGCACATAGAAATGTTTTTGAGATCTTAATCCTATTTATCTATACTGCCTCTAGGACTATTCTGATCACTTGGCTATCATCTTTAAAAAGCTTTTAATGATCTTCAGTGTGGTACACAAGCCTTTCCTTGCTTAATTCATTCTCATATGCCTCTTGGAGGCTTTAGTCAGGTACCATGCCTAAGGGGATTACATATTATATGAATTTTTCGGTTTATGTGTCTGTATCCCCTTCAGTAAACCATGAGAGCTTGGAGGAGAGCAACGTTTCCTTGTTAATCTCTAATATCCTCAATGCCCATAACTCCACTTAGCACAGAGCTGCCTAAGCCAGAAACCAGAAGCTGTTCTTTTTTTTTTTTTGGTACCGGGGATCGAACTTGGGTCCTTGTCCTTGCAAGCCAGGCCACCGAACCACTGAGCTAAATCCCTGGCCCTAGAAGCTGTTCTTTTTCAACTACTTCTTTCCAAAATTATTCACATCCAGTGAAACAACATGTTTTATTTTTTTAATTCCACCTTCTAAAGTCATTTCTAATCTGCTCACTGATATTTATGTCTGATGTCAGTAGTCCAAGACACCATCATCTTTCATCTGAATGCCTTTCTTGGTATCTTTTCTATATTAGATGCTTACAAATTCATTCAAAAAGTCATATACTACGTGCCTATAATGTGTCCAAGATCTGTGGTATGGTCTAGAAACTTATGTGCAAGACAAAGCTTCATTCTTTATGAAACTCACAGTCTAGTGGGGGAGATAGATAATAAAAAGGGCACGACTCTTGTGAATCCAAATATTATGATAGAAAAGATAGAGGGAGAGAAGTGAATATAAAGACTTGTGAAATAGCAGCATTTATTATATTGTATTAGCATTATTTTTAAAAAATTATCGCTCCTATTAAAAGATAGATAATAGGAAACAAGGATATAGATCTTTTGCAAATGGTAAGGGAATCAAGAGATGGAAGGCGTTGAGAGGAGGAGGGGAAGGGGATATAGAAAGAATTAAGATATATTATATACACATAGCATCTACCCACAATGAAGGTAAACATTATGTACTGAAAACACACTCTAATAAAAATTAAAATTTCAATGAAATCATTGCTCCAATCCAGGACACCCAATTATATCTAATCACCCTGTCTCTTAGGTTCTTCTGGACTGTGTCAGCCTTTCACATTTTTCTTTGTTTTGATGATCTTCACACTCTTAGGGATTACTTTTCAGATGTCTCTCTACTGTAGTATGTCCGATAAGTGCCTTTTTGATCAAGTCATATCAAGGGTACAAACTATCAACATGACTTTATCACTGATGTGGTTGACCTTGATCTAGCTGAGTCAACATTTCTTTCTAGCATTATGAGATGATCCAGATTCATTTTGTATATTCCTTTCCCTGATCCTAGAATCAATTATTTCTTTCTCTCTCTCTTTCCCTCTCTCCAACTACACTGTGAACTCTTTGCAACAAGGGACTATATTCATTCTCTGTGTCTTTGGGTCTAAGCAGAGGGGCCTCACAGGATTGTTGTTAAGTAAGTGCTGAACTAAACTGGCTACAGACATGAAAGTAAGATGTAAAAGATTTCAGGCCTTGGCTGAATTTGCTACTTCAGGAAAATGGACGGGAAGTGGGTCATCAGGATAAAAATACCTTTAAGAGTGGCATGATCTTCATTGTATTTACCCTCTAAGCATATTTATGCATGTTAATAATAGTAGTAATTATTTTGGCAAATACCAAATTGAGACTCAGTTTACAGTTTTCATTGGAAAAAAAATCAGGTCCAGTCAGAATACTTCATTTTTTTTCTACTTACCTGCACTGAGATAAATTTGTCCGGTAGATTCCAGGGACTTCTTCAACCCTGGAACCACCATGTTAGATGCTGTACATAAATGGTAAAGGGCCTTAACACAGTCCGGTATTGATTTGGCAACTTTACTAAACAAGGCATCTCTGTAGTAAAGACTTCTTAAATAGTGGTTTCAGTGAATGCTTTTCACATATTTCACTCAATTTTTACCTTCAGAACAAAATTTCCCCAATGTGTTTAGATTTTTCTAGAATAAAGAAGGGGTTGCATCCCCCCTAAAAAAAACTGCAGTATTTTTGTAGCCAGCTTGTGCAGTTTCAGCTGAAACAGATTAATCATGCTTTGTTTAGGAAGAGACCATAGGCTATTTTTCCAAGAGAAATGTTATCCACACAAAAGTACTTTGGAATGCATTAGATTCATTCATTATTGAATATCTCCAATGTGACTGTGAGGAAAGTTAGAATTAGCATTCTTCTCAAATTTCAACTGGGGAAGCCCATACACTAGGGGGCTTGCCCAGTGTCACTAACAAGTCTGGGCCTTGCCAAGATTAGATTAAATCAATTAGATTAGATTAGATTAGACAATTGCAAAATACCACCAGAATGTTCTTGCTCTGAAAGTGAAAAAAAATAGGTGTTGTTGCATTTTGAGTTACATGCTTTATTTTGTTCAGCAATCTTTTTCTCAAACTTTGTGAACCAGCTTTTAGAAAATGGAACGGCCCAACATACCAAATTCAAACCTGATTAATGTTATTTTCTTGACAGCCAACAGTGAGGAACGTCCCCTATATTGGTATGTAATTTTTTGCCATTTCATGCCATTTCCCAAGTGTACTTCAATTATTTTGAGACTGATTTCTTTCTACTTTTTGAAAATATGCTATACCTGAGAAAGAAAAACCACTGTACTACATTCCAATTTTCCAATTTTCTTTAGTCCCTCATGTCTAAATTTATATTGCAATTTGAAATATGTGAAGTTATACATACATATATATGTATATATACATATATACATATATATGTATATATATATGTATATATGTATATATATAATTTGGGTGTTAGACTTACTGTCAGCTTCTGGTTAATTTTATATTCCAGCAGTGCCCTTCAAGTTAGAAGACTACTTCATGCGTGCTACTTAAAACTCACGCATATTGTTAAATGGATAATTAATGCTTATAATTACTACTGTGCAACTCTTTATCAGTAAGCAATTTGACAACTCGCTTAATTTGCTTAGGAAATCAGTTGTGTCAAAGTAGCAAGGGTGCTTTGGAATTTAGAACGCGGTAGCTCCCAAATTCAATACAAATTAAAAATCCTATTGGTGCCATTTTTATGACAATTGTCATTTGGAAGTACAAAATTTAATATTCTCCTTTCAATTTCAGGAATTTAGAACAGTTTTGACAACTGTAATGTATAAATAAATTGAATACAATTACTCATTATGATTAATTGTAGAGCAATGTGTGGCAGTGTCAGTAAACCGTAAATGGTCAATGTAGACTTTTCTACTATTTTTTGGTAGGAAGAAACAGAAACCATGACGTTACAGCAAAGAAAAAAAATATCTTATTAAAGAAGGTCATCATTGTCACTTTTTATACACTTGTCAATTGTATTTTTAGACCTAGAAAGATTGCTGTATTACTTCTCTACCTGCAACTTGAAAACATTAAATCTTTTGAACTTATGGACTCATTTGTGATAACACCTCAGGGAAAGATGATGAACTTATGGACTCATTTGTGATGTCACCTTAGGGAAACATGATGAGACTTACAGCCTTGATTTCCCATGGAGTACTGAACTGCCAGCTTTCACTTGTTTTCTTTTCCTTATGTGCTGTTCCTTCAGGAGAGGCAGTCCTCTTCTTTTGGAAGACACTTACCTGCATCATAATTTCCAAACTGACTTTCATACTATTTCTTTAACCTCATTTAAGAAGCAACATTTCCTTGTTAGCACATCATTAGGAGGTAACCTCCTAGGTTAAGAAGGGACATAGGCGGCATCCCAAGTGATTTGCTTACCTATGTCTGGTGTCTCTGTTTCTAGGGTGCACAAGGTATCCACGAGTGGCAAGTAAAAGCAAATAGAGAGTCATCAGTATAATTCAACAAACCAAATCTAACCAGACACACCAATCCCTAATTCACTTTGCTGCAATTAGAGAGTCCACAGGGACCATTTAGTCGGCTGTGTAACCAAAGTCAATCCATTCACTCCAGGCTTCTCGTCCTAAGATGTAAAGCTTGTTGTATGTCTTGCTTGGTGGGTAGGCCTAGTTCTAAGGCAAGTTTTTCAAAAGGTTCTGCCTGGACCATCTTCATTAGAGTCACTTCAGTTCTTGCCCATGTGCAGTTTCCTGGTGCTCTCCTCAGTCCCTAAATCAGAGTCCTGATATAGGGGTGGTGGTCTGTGGATTTTACTTTATTTATTTATTCTTTTTTGAGGATTTTATCTTTAACAAACTCAGCTGGTGATTCCGATACAGAATAAGATTCATCATAAGAACCACTGGGCTAGGAGTTGAAGAAACAGTCCCTGCAAATGATCTGATCATTCTAGATTCTGTTTTGGCAGCCACTCCATCAAAACATAAAATCACTATGTTTTGTTATCAAGTCCTGTGCTGGACAGACATTCTAACTCTAACCTTAAGCCACTTATCTGATCTCAGGGATAAGATAGGCATATTTATTGTGCATATTCCTTAACGATATTAGGAAGCTTCTCAACAAGTTTGAAATTATGAAGAGTTTTTTTTTTTTCCTGACAGAATGTCCCTGGCATCAGATCTGCTGCATTAAAGCCGCTTCAATAAAGCATCACCTACATCAACTATTAAAACCTAGTGTCTTCCATCCATCCATGCTCCAAGGGGGCAACTCTGGTGGGCGAAACAGAATTGTCAGCCCAGAAAAAGCAGAACATTTTGGCAGCCCCTGATCTGTGAGTCTCTTGGCAAGGAGTATTGCCTAGGGCGGTTCACTCTGCAACACCATAGAGGCTTCTCATACAGGGGGCACAATCTGTGTGCAAGTCTGACTTTGGGTCAAATCTGCCTGGAATTAAAAGGCTGTAATCATCTGTGAAATACAGCCACTTTAATTTTAAAAATCATTTTAAATCCGGGCTTTGTGTCATTTTTGAAAACAAAAAGATAACAAACATTTTTTTTTTCTAAACTAGAAAACAGTTTTAACCTTTGAAATGTCAGGGAAGAAGAAAAGATACAAAATTATTTCATTTGAACCATCTGCTAAAATGGATTCAACTCTTTTGAAAAAGAACCTTTCTGGGATTTTAGTAGCTGGGCCACAGGTCAGGGTCCACTGACTTTTCTGTTTCCTTGGCCCATCTCCAAAGGGTAGGTATCCTGTGGGCTGCCACAAGGTCAATCAGTAAGCATGCTGAGATCTGATTAGAAACCTGGCCTCAGGCATTTGCACCTTTTTCAGTTTCTTTGTCTCTTACACGCTTGCTTTTGTGCCTCTAAATTACAGGGTAAGTGTGCTTGAGGCTGGCTCTCATCACTGTAACACAATTGATTCTCCTGGAGGAAGTTTAGTTGTGAAAATGCTAGAAAGACCCATTTGTGTAGCTACAAAGGGCTTTGAAATTCTTAGGCCATGGTGAGGAGGAGGAGGGAGGGGGTTGGTTTGATTTTCTTGCAGCTGCTTCTGATCCTGCCAATAATGTCATTGTGAATTTGGAAAGATGTCCCATATTATGCAGAGCAGCTTCTCTCATTAACATCTCAGAGGGAGGAAGTGAAAATGACGGAATTTATTTCCAGTGTGTGACCTTGTTCTATCTCAGAATTACTTTTACTTAAGGATTTAAGACTGAACTACCACCAAAGGCAGCTTGCCGTCTAGCTAGTAACTGACTACATGCTGCGATGCCCATGTGTGAGCTCTTCGCAAGAATTTAAGCCCATCAGTGGGCTTAAGCACCTAGTAACTGAAGGACTTGAAGGCTGCCATGAAAGAGGAGGAGAAAGGAGTGTAATTGGAAATCTTTTTAGAGCAAGAGATACTCTTAATGATAGTATCTGTGGACTGATCTTTGATTTTCTCAGGATCCATATGAAGAAAAGGGACATCTACACTTATTTTTAATTTAAAAGAAAATTATTGAGACATGATTGATATACCATAAAATTTACCCTTCTAAAAAATATTCAGCAGGATCCAATACATTCGGAGTTATGTAACTGTTACTATTGTCCAGACCATTTTTATTTTCTTATGAAGAAATTCAGTACTGTTTGCTAATAGTCACTTCCCATTCACTACTCTCTCAGTCCTAGGCAATTAAAAATCTGATATCTGTCTCTACAGATTTGCTTATTCTAGATATATCACATAAATGGAATCACATGATATTTGTCCTTTTTTTTTTTTGGCCTGGCTTCTTTCATTTAATATAATATAAAGTTACTAGCTTTATATTTTTGTGAGGTGAACAATGGAAAATAGGATATATGCCAATACTGGAGCCACTGTCTAGTGGCTTGGCATAGTGGGAGTTTGAATGGTTTGCTTGGTCATAGCAACACTTTAACTTGTTCTTCATGCTCTCCTCAGCTTCTTCTCTTATTCTTGGCCAGGTATATTTGGTGGTAAGAACTGCCTTCCCTGCTTGTCTTTTTATGGTCTTCTTCCTTTACAAACCCAATGCTCACTCTTGCCTACCACTGACATCTTAGGGCTTCCCATCCTAGCAGTGAATATCTAAGACCCACTTGCCCCATGCTCTGGCTCTATCCCTCACCCTTAGCACAACTTACCCATCTTGTGTTTCAGAGCCCTGCTTTCAGCTAGCAGTCTGTGTGAGGAACAATCTGACAAATGAATGTATGTCCACAGACTAATGGATGGTTTTAGCTTTTCTGGCCAGTCTAAGAAAAACTCATACATTGGGACTCCAAGAGATACTATATCCTAATCCAAGGCAACACATTCTTTTAGGATGGATATTTTGGACACTGAGGATGACCATTGAAACTCTGGACACTGAAGATAACCAGTGGGTGAGATGGATGGAACTTTTGAGGGTCATTGCTTAGACATAAGCTCAATCTGAGGGGGTAACCACCTATTTTGTCCACATGTAGTATTTCTAGTATTTGCAGCTCCAGTGCTGTTGAAAAGAATATGGTTCATGGCCATTTGTCAGTTATTTGCAGAACTCTCCAAAGCCCAGGTTCCATTTGTTCTTTCAGCCGAGTGCTCTACAAGTTTCACTGTCCCTCAGCATGCTAACTGCCCCTAAATGGGTGCTATTTTAGGTCTGCTCCATTTCCAGTTCATGACAGGAGTCAAGTCCTGAGAACAATGCAAGAAATATTAACCAGTCATTGGAAAAGAAACAGTAAAATCTCAAGAGAAATTTTCATGTCACATTGACATTTGTTGAGTCCAAATTACTCAAGGTACCAAGAAGCATTTACCAGGCTCTTATTTTCTTTTCTCTTTCATTTTTAAGGGAAGGGTAAAATAAATATCTCGAGAATAACAGAATTTCATAAAATAGCAGCATAAGGTTTTTCATAATGAATAAATTGCTTCCAGTTATACTTCATGGCTTTTCTAATAGAATTGTGAAATTAGAAGATGAGAGGGGAGCATGGAGATCTTACATATTTGAATTCTTGCAAAGCACTTGATAGATGTCTCCTTTATTACTTATGTAATTATCCCTGTTAATTTAAGAAAACTGTAAAGTGGCCCTGAGCTCATGATTAATGAAAAAAAAGAAACAACCATACTTGATGAGAAATAGTTTAAGGACTTGAGAACTCTTTAACTGAAGAAAAAGCTTAAAAACTTATGATGTCTTTCTTCTCACTGAATATTTCTCCAGTAAAATAGATAAGTGACTTCTGGGCTGTCTCAGACACTAACATTTGCCACTCTTAAGTGGATGTTCATGAAGGTAGACTTAAGTTGAATACAATGAAGGGCTTTTATTAGCAGAGGCATCCAAAGATGCAGTCAGCTTTCTTGAGAAGTATTTAAGGTTCACATTACTGAAAGAGATAAAAAAGTAGAAATGACAAACTGGCAGGCATATACTGGGAATGATACTGGACCTGATACCTTCATGGATCTTTCTAATGTTAAGGTCACATATCTATGATATTACTTTTGTGCTGTTGAAAAGTGTGTGTGTCTGTGTGTGTGTGTGTGTGTGTGTGTGTGTGTATTCACATGTGGAGCAAATCTCTAGGAAAATGAAGACCTCAAATATCCTAAATAGGTCTGAGTCCATTTTTAAATTTCTTCAGAGAATATATTTTTGAAATCCTTCAGGTTTATTATCTCACAGACTTCTACCGAGAAAAGCTACTGAAATGTGTATTTATGGATAAGATCTGTAGAACACAGGCAAAGGAGTACCTGAATATCAAGAAATAGTGTGTCTCTTGGCAGATAACTAAAGACAGTGATATCATTGACTTTTCTTTTCTTTATTCAGCCAATCAGGGACCAACAAGGGAGAATATATGATTGGCAACCAACAAAATGAAGTTATTTTAAGGTAGACGAAAGAAGCTCAATTGGAGATACTCTGGCTCAGGAAGGATGAAATTGGAAAAATCTATAGTCTTTCAATATCTAAAATGTCAAGGGAAACCTGGAATTGTTAAATGTGGACCAAATATGGGACAAATGGAATGAGAGAAAGGCATCTATTAGGGGAAAACTTCGTGTCCTCTCAAAATGCATCAAACACTGGGCTGAGAACTACCCATCTGTGGATCTCAAAACAAGTAAATTGTATGAGACACATAAGAGGATGAAAGAAAATAAACTTGAATTCAACTTTATAGATAAAGAAGTAGAGTACAAAGTAATTACATTACATGATGTATAATGTGACAGCAGGTCAAGATCTAGAAGGTTCTCTATTGTTTTCTATAATCTGTTAACACTATTGCTCCTCTATTCACAATTTTGAATAGCCAATAAAAATGTTTATATTAGTCTGTGTTTCCAACGAAACACATGACTCAACCAAGTCAGATGACTAATTGAATAGTGCTAGGAGCAATTAAATTAATGATCTTAACAACAACAAGACGAACAACAAAAAACGTGCAAAATGAAGTTTCTATCTAAATACAGCAAAATTCAGTAACATGGTTCGTAAGATAGCATGATCTTATTAAATCAACTTATTCTTTCCTAGGAAGTTTAAATCTGGAAAAGTTAAAAAGCAAATATATAAATCCACCAAAGTTCTTTGAAAGATTCAATATACACACATAGGTTACTGGTCAGGACAGATGGTTTTTGACAAAAGTGAAACTAAAAAGAACTATATTAATTTTTGGGTAAACATGACAGATAATGTATGTTGACATAAATTGGTTTGATGATCTTGACTACATAGTCAAATAGTTCACGAGTTACCTATCAATTAGATCAAAAGGATTTTGTGTATCCAATCAGCTTATTTCTCAGACAGCCAGTCACAGGAGTGTTGGAATAGAGAAGAGAAAATTGTTTTTCTCATCTAATTTAACTTGTGAAATCCTAACCATGAGTCAGTGATAGGACTTTGATATAAGGACAGGCTGTTATTAAAATGGGGAGGGATCAAAGTAGGGGAAAATGGGATCACTTTAATCATATGTGAAATTTTGAGTGATTATTTGTCTGGATAATTGTTTTTTCAGGGAGAGGGCCCATAGCCTTAAACAGATTCTCAAAGAAATCTGGGACTAATAAAAAATGTTAAGCAAAATTATTCAAAAAACATCATAGGTCAAAAAAGCCAGCCAGGGAGATTTGGACTAAGTTAGACAGCCTGGGTGTATGCGTTCATGGTGTGTACAGGCCTCTGTGTCTGCAGATCTGTGACAATGAGAGAAAATGGTGTTATGGGGTAAGAATGAATAGAGGCATTAGACAATATTTCAAACTGTCAGGAAACTAATTTTTCTTTATACTGAGAAAATCGCTTTGCAACTAAGGTTTAAGCTATTCTACTTCGTACTTCAAATAACTTTCTGTTGAAGGTCATAAAGTACTTCGGAGTAAAATGCAAATTTGTGAATTGTTAAGGATCCTTGACCAAGAGAAAAGCTCATCAATGAATGACAATTGTTCCACTTTAGGTAAATTTACATTTAAATTACCAAGGGCACGGGACTAAATTTAGCTGGTGCTTCTTTATATTTTTATAGACAATTTTACTATATTTCTTTGAGCAGTTAGGCATATAGGGATTGGCTATACAGATGTCATAGGGTTAATTCCATGAGCTCAAGGAAGACAAGATGTTTGTCTACTTGACAGCCAGTATCTGCAAGACTGAAAATGTTAGATGTCAAATGAATTGCTCAGTGCTGCCATCCATGCTTGGCATCATGTAGATGTTCTAAACACCCTAAGTGTTTTGAAAACAATGTCAAATGTTGTATAAATAATTTCGTAATCCAGGCATATAAGCATCTTGGACTTCTTGCTGATTTTCCAGTAAGTAGGGGCCCAGAGAGATATATTACTGGAAGTCACAAGTCGTGAAATGTGGCATCCTGAGGTACAAGAACACTTGATTATGGTAGGGGGTTATGATTAGTACCTTTTTTCACTTGCTGGTTTTTTATCTTTGTAAAGTCTTAACAGTATATTTTTTATTAGCCAAGGGATTTAACAGTGTTCTTTCCTATGACAGTGTTTGCAATTATAATTAAGAAATGTATTAAAATTGGAATGAATTAATGTGAAAAATGGATTGGGGCTTGAGACTAGAAGATTTCCCCAGCTTAGTGTGAAGGAATAACTCAGTCTAAGAAAAGGGGGGTAGATTCCAAATCAAATATGCCAATCTGAAAAACTTTGAGGAATGCCATTATAAATTCAAATTTCCATGCTACAGTGAACATAGGTGTTAAATTAAAATAACACAAAGCTTCTCATGTATTTTGACTGGCCTTGTGTGTTAGCCGGATTTCTCTTTGTTAGGACATAATGTTTGACATACACAGTTTAAAGGAGGAAATGTTTTATTTGGCCCATGGTTTCAGTTCATATTTGGCTGGCATCAAGGCAGAAACATCATGGTGGAAGGCCATGGTGGAATAAAGTGACTCATTTCATAGTGTTCAGGAATCAGAGCACAAGGGAAGAGTGCCGGTGAAGAAATCCCCTCCAAAGGCATGCCCACGGTCATTCACCTCTTCCAATTGGGTCCCATCTCCCGATAGCACATTTAGCTATGGGTATCAGTGGAGTAATCCACTGATGAGTGTAATATGTCTATGATCCAATCTCTGCTCAGGGAGTCTCTTAGTCCTGTCAATTGGGCAATTAAGATTAACTGACATGCCTTGACAGTACTTGAACATGCAATTTTCTTCATCAATGTATCTGCTGTCTCAGTCACTATTTTTGAAGTCATGAAAAGATTCCTGAGGAAAAATGATTTTATGGAATAATTCCTGGAATGGCATCAAAATCTTCTGGAAATCAAAGAAACTTTTAGCTTAAATTTTCAGAGACATGAGTCAGGGTTAAAGCTTTCATAATCATTTAGAAAGAAAGCTCTACCGTTTTTACTCAGAAGAGAGGAAGCAGGTTTATTTATCCCTAATGGTATGGGGGTGGATACTTCCTTTTTCTTGGACCCCAGAGGGATATATTGTGTATTAGAGCCTCAGAAAGGCAAGAAATAAGCTGATGAAGTCACAGTCTATTTAGTTGTAATCTTTATATATATATATAAACCTCAGGATATGGAATAACAAAAGATATGAACTCCTTACAAAAGTGTTAGCATTTTTGTGCTCTTAAGAAAATTCCTAGAATGGAATAAGAAGATGCTTTCATCGTCACAGGGTTAAGTTTTTACAGGCAGAAAACTAATTCTTCTTTCTTCCTCATACCATGAAAAAAGATTTTTATTTTCTTCTTTATGAAATGACCACTTCAAAAGTTTGGACCTAAAGAATTTAGGAAGTTTAGCCTTTTGGATCTGGCTATACCTCTATCTGTTAACGTGGAATAGATATTATTTATTAGGGTTATTTATTAGGATTGGTTATGGCCATCAGTGAGTGAATTTCTTACCTGACCACTTGAAAGTATTGAGATCCATGTGTGTGACAACAATGTACACAAGAGAAGGCTTCAAATTCAGAGATATTAATATTTTCTGGTTCTCCAAAGGAGTGCTCAAAGGTTTCTTCAAGCAGGAGGAAGGGGCACATTGACCATTATTACTATTCTTGCAATTTAGGGTATTTTCTACACTTTCTGGAAATACCTCAACTCTTCATGTTACCTCGTACTTGTTTTGAAAAAAAATCCATTAGGCAAATGGAGATTAGAGGAGACTTACCTTAATTCCAAAATACTAATGGAGTTTCCTAAGGGAAATATTCGCCTTACAAAATTGAAGTCACCAACATAAACACTGCCATCAGGGCCAGCAGCTAAGGCAACAGGAGCAAAGAGTTTGTTGTTATGAGCTGGGCCATTGCAGTTGGTGCAAGCTACACTCCTTTGGTGTCCATTGCCCATTATGGTTGCTATAACTGGGGGTTGCTGAGAAACGAACATATTTTCTCCATTTCCTTTATGTATGATTCCTAGACACACAAAAATGGGGATTTTAAAAAAAAGTGATTACCACACAATAATCTATGCAATATTTATATTTTTTTCTCATTCAAAATGAAGAGTTTGGTTTTTGCATAACAGAAGCTGAAAGTGAAACACACTGACCTTCATTTCATTTACCTTCATAATTACAACAGATAGTAATGTAACACTCAGCCTCAGTTTGTCTTTCTGTGACAATGGGGAGTAAAATGAATCCCTTTAATGCTGATTCTAAATGCCTCAATTAAGTATTTTATGACTCACTGTTAGTGATCTCCTGTTCACTCTAGTCTTTGTGAACCATCTGCGGCTAAGTTTTTAATTCTGGTTGGCTGTCTCCTGATGCCTGGAACACACCTATCTGAGTTCAAATTACCCTCACTATACAACTGGTTCTTGAAAAGAGAATATCAGTCTATTTTAATACTATCTTTAGCAAAACACAATCACGAGACAATCATTTGTGAAAAGGAAAGAAGTCCTATGGCTAGAATGTACTTCAAAGATATAGGAACGGGAGTTGAATTTCCCACTTTTTTTGGACATATCTCACTATCATCAGCACAGGGAATTGAGATACTGTCTTATGAAAACGCTCTGCAGGCATTTTTGTTTGGGCAATCTCACCCATACCCACAGCTTTAACTCACATTTCTATAAGCTGAAACTTTGTCCTACCAAGAGCTTTCAACTGACATGCAATTTCCCAGTAGACTTTGCTTGGATGCCTCATGGGTACCTCAAAATCAAAAAGTTTAAAATTAAACTCACTATTTTTATGCATCCCTTACCAAACCTTCCTCTTCCTTCTGTATTCTCTTCTCATCCCATGAGTATCTCAGTCATATAGTTAACTAAATTGGAAATCAGCACCACTGCCGCTCATTGTCTAAACCTAATTAATTACCAACTCTCATTGAGCCTATCTCCTAAAATTTATTGAATCCATTTCGTCCTCATCCCAGCTATTACTGCTTTAATTCAGTTTTTCTTAAAATCACTGGTCTCCATTCATGCCCATCTCGAAACGATTGTCCATGCTTTTTCCATAGAGATTATTTCAGTCCATGTTTTGAAATCACTCAATTGTTATATATCCAGTATAGTGTAAGGGACACATTTCTTACTGTTAATGCATACAAAGTCCTTCGTGATTTGGCTCTTGTTTACTTCAGTCTCCTCTCTCATCACAGCATTATTTGTATCTTGAGGTTCAGCTATAGAAAACTATTTAAAGTTACTTTCACATATTTCCAAACCTCTCTGCTTTTTTATTTTTTAATTTTTTTTCTCATTGAGTTTATTGGTACATTTTAGGTATATGTACAGTCACATTCATCATTGGCATCTTGTACCTTTACATGACAGGTCTTGGTTCTCATTTTTTCCCCTTGTCCCTGCCCTCCTTCACCCTCTCCTCCCTTTCATATTTACAAGAACTTTATTTCCAATTTTTCATTTTCTCATATTTTTATTTCCCCTTATTTCCTTTCCCCTACCCTTCCCACTTCCCCTACACCTTTAGCCTTTTTCTTCCTATTTCACATTGTCAATTATACCATTAGAATCTTATGTACATTTATAGTTTTTCACACCAGAGAAACTATTTGGTATTTACACTTGTATGACTTATTTATTTCACTTAAGAGTGTATCCTCAATATGCATCCATTTTCCTATGAATGACTCTGAGTAGTATTCCATTTTATAGAAAAAATTAAATTTAATGGTACATTTGTGAAACTAGAGACATTTATAGCTAAATGGATGCATGTTGAGGCCATACTCTTAAATGAAATAAGTAGAACACACGTGTAAATATCAAAATAGTTTCTCTGGTGTGAGAAACTGAAAGTGTAAATAAGGTCCTCTCTGCTTTTGTACCATGTTATTCCCTCCATAATGAATGCTGTTCTCATCTTGTGTGCTTGGGGAAGTTCTACCTGTTCTTGGCTGCCCAGCTTAAGCCTTTCCCAATGCTCTTTCCAAGAAGTTAGTCCCTCCTACCTTGTGTGCCCATAGTTTCTTTTCCATAGCTCTATTATAAAATTTGCTACATTGTCTGATACAATTTTCATTACTTCTCTTTCTTCCCCATTACAACACAAATGAGCTCTTTGAAGGCAGACTGTTCTATTCCTTTCTATATTTTAATGCCAATGTCTGAGGCCAAGTCATTGTAAGTGCTCAGTAAATGTCGAAAATAGGCTTTGAGTCTCTTGCAGTTTCCTTGTCCAAATCTCAATGATTTTTGTAAACCCGCTGAGCCTGGGCAGAAAATCCAAGGAACAAGTACTGCGGTGCTAAATAGCTCATCAGCCCAGATGAACTAGGGCAGGTGAAACACCCATGTTGTGAGAAAGCATGCCAATGTGTCAGACTGAAGTAACTGACGGCAAATGAATGAATGCACTTACACCATACAGTCTTATTTATCTCTCCCTTGCCCCCTGCTATCTATCTCTTCCGACTGCCTCTTACTCTCCCTGAACATTTCCTGAAATGTCTTCCTCAGTTCCCTTCCAATGTTTGGTCCTAAAGTTCTGCAATAGAAACTACTGATCATTCTAGGATGGGAACATTGCTGGAAAAAAAATAAGAGGGTAAAATACGCATGCCACAGCACCCATATATACTCAGAAGCTGCCTTCCGGAAGTGGAAATACCATCCATCATATGGTTTTTGGATTTCAAATTTAAATATTTTCACTTTCTTTATCAGGATGATTTCTGATTGCTTTTTGAACATATGTCTTGGAAGAGCAGCTGTGACTTACACCCCAACCAATTAGTCTTTTATTAAAGAACTATGGGATATGCTGAGAAGCAGTTTTCCTTACTATTTTAGTAATCAGTTTATTAGCCAGTAAAGAAATTTCTTAAGAATTAGAATAGTTAAGTAAAATTAATGGGACTGAACTTCATTTTCCAAAACATATTTAATTGTAATATGATAAATATTACAGTTTAAATGAATAGGAAGTGAACGAGACCTGAAATGACAGTTGCACAGCATCAGTGAAAAGAAATCTCTTAACTCTTGCTAACAGAATATCCTACCAATGAGACTATGATACATTCTTTAATAAATGAGGGAACCACTGTTTAGCATGTCACTACTTCAGCAATTCACTATAGGGTATATTATTCAAAAATCTTTCCAATTATTGGCTTGTAAACACCAGATTTGTTAATAGCATCTATTTTCACTGGTAGGGCTCCATTTTTTTATGTCAGTATAACAGTATAGTTAACAATTACCCTCAAAATGACATGCTATTACTAGCCTCCTGACAATTTAAAAACTAAAGATCGCTGTTCTAACCTATTCTTCTAAGCCTGCATTCTAAAACTCCCCTTTTTGATTAGAAAGCCCAGTACTCCATCAAAACAGAAGAATGATTAAAGGAAATAAAACATAAGGCAATGTACTTTCTGATTACATCTCAACAATTGATGTCTTGCTTTCATGCAAGGTACTAAAGTGCCCATGAACTGAAATTACCATTCCTGTTTAAAGTTGAAGCAATCAAAACAAAAATGGGCAAACACCCTTTGTATTGCCCCAGAAAAATAGATCATTTTGAAAGGTTTTTTTGTTGTTTCAAGGATCTGTTTAACCTTCCATTACATGGAACCACGCCATACCATCTAGCAACAATGATTTAACACCAAATCTTCTGCAAAAGGTTGCTCTGAATATATTTTGTTTATGTTCTTGGAAATTTTGATCAATTACTGTTGCCTCCTTTCCAGTTTATTCTGCCACACATGCTCATTTTGAAAACAGAATCAAATGATCCTAGGACAACACACATTATTTATGTGAAGGCCAACCTCCTGCTAAGGTTTGTTTATAGTCCACAATGACACTCCACTCCATGCAATGGGGCCTATTGCCCATTTTTCTCCCCAAGTTTTCCTTCTTTCTGATAAAAAGCTAATTCTTTTGTGCAACAGGGTAAGCACACTTTTAAACACACTTCATCCTTCTGCTACCTTTCTCAGAACTTCTTTTGAAGCTTATAAATAAATCTGAAATAAAAATTCCCCTTGAAAGACAGTGGGTCGTGCTTTATGCTGATTTCAAAAAGAAACCATTTCTTAGACTGATGAACAATAAGGGACACAGTACATATTTGTCTCACTACTTGACTGAGAGGATATAAACCCAAACTGGGAGATATGCCAGTATGATAAATGCAAATTTACTTCCTCTCCCAGTAAAACCATTTGTTGACAAACTGCTGGCCTTTCCTGGAGGCTACGTTAAAGGAAATTCTTTATCCATTTTATACTGATGACAATGCCCAAGTACTACTCTGGTACTCTACTGGTAAGAAATACTAGGGGATATGTTTGATAAAAACCATAACTTAGCCCTGCAATAGATGATTCATGTGTAAATCTTTTTCATAATTTTAAAAGATCAAGTGCTCTTAAAATGAATGAATATACACTCTCTACAATTATTAAGAGGATGTATTTGGAATAATGTTGAAAAATACAAGTTCCTAGTGTGTTTATCTCAGTAGAAGTAAGAACTATCTATCTATCTATCTATCTATCTATCTATCTATCTATCTATCTATCTATCATCTATCATCTATCTATCTGGTATAATATTTAGAAATAGTTCTCCTCAGCCAATAGTTAATTGTGAGGTAAATATAATTGCTGCAAGTGAAATGACAAATGGTCTGAAAACACTCACTAGTGGAAACTACATACTGCATAATGATTTTGGAGCCAAAGAAAAACTAAAGAATAGAATGGCAGCAGACATCCAATCTAATTATAGGTGTCTTTTTAACCAGTGAGAGGAAATTGGAGGAAGATAGATTCTCCTTTCTAATCTACTATCTGTCTCACAGCAGAAAAGCAGGGTGCCTAAAGAGTTAGGACTCTTCTAGAGAGAAGTGGATGGGTGGAATTTGGAGAAAAGACCATCTGACCCGAGGGGGAAAGAGCATTGCGTTCTAAATTGGTGTTCCCAAGGCTGTTCCCTCACAGTTATCATTCCTGCTTCTAAAATTGCCTTTGTGGGTGGGATTTAGACTTCAGGAATATCCCCAGAGTAGTGTTCCTGTGTCCAGGCCAGGCTGAAACGTTGTGACAGAGGTGGCTTTAGATTTGTTTCCTGGAAAGTGTGGCCAGTCCTTGGCTAGAAGCAGAAAGCACAGATGAGATGATAAAATGAACAAACATTCCTTGAAAACAAAAACATTCCAAAGTAAGGCTTCTTTCTCAGAACAAAAGCATCAGAAATGTAGAGACAGAAATTTAGTGGAGATTTTGTGGAGCTGTGGGTAAGCATAAGAAATCCTTTTCGTGTTTTAAAAATATTCTCAAATTGGGTTTTGGTAATGTTAGAACAACTACAAATTTACTAAAAACCATTGAAGTGTACACATAAAATAGGTGAATTTTGTGGTGCACGTACTTCAATTAAGTGATTAAAAATGCTCAGAAGTAACTGGGTTCCTATTACCTAAAAACTATGGGCAAACAGTAGTGGAGGAAATGATTTGAATCAGGTGGCCCCCAAAGCCAAATTTCCGAATGGTTCCCTTACATTCTAAAACCTGTGTGAAGCAAAGGATAAGAAGACACCGGACTGGGAGCACCCAGCGGGGGGCTGGTTCGATTGAGGTCATTTCCCACTTTGTGTTTAATGTCAATGACAGGCATTTGAAGGAGACAATCCATATACGCCAATAAAAGTGAGCGGAAAAAGAAATGGCTGCTTAAAATGTCAAACTCTTTCAAATCAAAACAAAAAAAAACCCCTAATAATTTAATTAGTGGCATCTGCCCTTTCGTTTTTTGTACTTTTAAAACTGTGGCTCTCCTTTTGACAACAGAGAAAAAAGCTGACATTTTATATCTGTGCCTGAATCTTTGCTACTAAAAGAAAATCAAATGGAAATAGAATTTAGAATCTTTCTTGAAGGTTGGAAGGAAATGCAGAGGGAACACACAGCAACAAGGACTCATTCATCTTCCGGGTCCCAAACTGGGACCAGAATAGGTGGCCTCATTCTACGGTGGAAGTAAATCTGGTCAGCCTTGCCAATCAGAAGTTTCTAGTCTTTGTGGCTTGTTGCCATGGCTTCCAGTTATGATGCCAATGAAGTAAGAGCATGGGCAGGATTGTTAATCCATCTCTTAGCCTTACAAGATGTCTGCCTCGGCCAGTTGTTCCATAAATTTAGGATGGATACAAGGATGGGTGGATGAAAGAGAGTAGCTGCCGTAATACTTTCTCATTCTCATTTTCTGGCAAAGTCATGCAAAAGTATACGTCCAACTTGTTCAGGACCTGCCTCTCTAGATGAAGAAGAATTTAATTCCACAGTGAAAGTTACCAGTAGGTGTTCGTGGGAAACCTGGATGGAAATAGCAATGACTAATTTCCTAGTAGGATATAAAAGGCAGTGGAGAAATCTTGATGAAGGAGTAACAGCCAGGGTAGAAAATCATTCTGTTTGGGAGAAGCATAGGTTTAGGGGCTACATGTGGCCCCTTGGTTAGTCATGTTTAAATGACAAATTAGGAGGAAGTGACAGCAGGAAAAGTGATCTAAGGAAGGAAGAGACTGGACAAGAATATTTTGCTGTTTACCCACTAATGATAATTCAGAATTAAATTTCAGATTTTGAAATGTACTAATTTGGTTAACTTGGTCATCTCTTTTAAGTACTTTTTTTTTTTTTCTTTTTGGTACCAGGGATCAAACTCGGGACCTTGCTCTTGCGAAGCAGGCAGCAGAAACACTGATCCAAATTCCTGGCCCTAACTTGGTCTTCTCTAAGTGGTGTTCTAACAGGTAATTTTTTCTCTTCTATTTTTACAAATTCTGTGCAATAAATACCCCTCAAATAGCATTAGGGAAACAGTAGTAATAGAAATTTAAAAAGCTGCTTACCACTTTGAGGATTCAGAATGTGATGCTTATTCAAGGACCAGCCTCCTAGGTTAGAAGCATCCATCTCAAAACCTTGCAAAATGACTGTCCTTTGCTCCCAGAGAATAAAGTCAGGGCACGTCTCATATTCGTATCCCACAGATACTGCAAACAAAGAGTTAATAGGACATTAGAAAATTGTAAAATATTTGCTTTTATGTTCACATTGCTTGATACATCTTTGGATAATGCATTTATTACTGAGCTCTGATTTGGGCTGAGATCTGATGGCAAATGTTTTCAGCTAGCACAATACATTATCACACCCAGAAGAGCACTGGCTACCCAAAAGTGATCAGCCAATGCTCGTTTAATAAATACATAAAGTGAGTGAATGAATGCTGGCATTTGGTCGGTACCATATGTTTGTAGATGTTAAGCTTTATTCTAGGCTTCTGGATTGAAGGCTGTTCTGTGAAATTGAAGAGAGAGGCTCTCTTTGGGATTAAGCTGTTTTAGTATAATTTCTTTCTGCTTTTGTAGGAAAAGTACAGGAAAGGCCGGTTTCTTACCTCTCTAGAATGCAAAATGCACTCAGAAAGCTGTATACCAAATCTTTGGCTCTATGTTTAAACTTAAGGAAAATAATCCAATAAATAATGAGTGTGTGCATGTTGTGTGTGTGTGTGTGTGTGTGTGTGTGTGTGTGTGTGTGTGTGTGTGCTAGCTGGCCTTTACTTTGCTGATAAGACTGAGTTTGCTTGGAGTGCTGTAAGTGTAAATTCCACGTTGTGCACATTATGCTTTGGGTTCTGCATAGAGCTAACCAATGAGACATCACCCAACATTTGGCTTCAACTCCTATGAAGCGCAGATGTTGTACATTAAACTTGGAGCCCTGGTATGCCACTAAAATGAGAAGTGCAGAATGTGGTGTTTTGGGTGTCTCTACTGTATTGAAATATATATAGCCGAAGTATACCAAGTCCTAGCCATTTTCCCAGTTGGTGAAGTTGCTTACCTGTTGGAACCTCATACTTCTGTTTCCTAAATTTAAAATGCTTTCTATCTCATCATGTTTTAAGCCTGAGGCTATTGCCTCAAAGCACCTCATATCCCAAAGCTGCTTCTCCCCTTCTGCAACTTCAAGTGATCCCAGTCGGCCTGTCATCTGCCATTACTTTTTAGTGCTTGCCTTTACCTGACTCTTCAGATGTCACCAGAGAGCTCCGCTCTTCCTTTGTCATTTGGTTATAAAAACTGGTAATGAAAACAGCTGCTAAACAATGCCAAAACAATAGGTCCAAAAATGACAAATTAAAGCAAACTAGTTTTAGTTTTTGGCATTAGGTGAAGGGGAAAATGGTCATTTTTGTCAAACTGATTTATGTCTGTATGTCCATGGGTGTATGAGGCACCGATGAACCAAAACGTTGTTAGGATTAAACTATACGACTCTTTAATTTTGTGAATCAGGTATGGGTGATTTGTTTTTTGAGACAGGGTCTCACTATGTAGTTGAGACTGACCTGGAACTCACTGTGCAGCCCAGGCTGGTCTTGAACTCACAGCGAACCTTCTGCCTCAGCCTCCCAAGTGCTGGGATTACAGGTGTGTGCCACTACGCCCGGCTTCGCAATTTTCTTTTGCCTTCCACTCTTCTAAAGCTTTTAGAAGGGATCAGTTTGGTCCATGCCTGTAAGGGCCTCACACTTACTTTGAAGCTCTACTGCAATTATCTTGCAGGATTCTCTGTATTTTCATTTCATGAAGCCCTACAAATCATAAAGCCAGTCCTGATGGGATGTACCTCTGTGAGCCATCAGTTGGTGAAGACTCATGAAATAGAAGCTCATTTGAATATTAGCCTCCATTGAACATCATCAATAAGGATCATTGGGGAGGGGAGAAGGTATCATAACATGCAATTAATTTCTAAATAGAAATTATTTGAGATCATTTTTTCAATGCTGTCTACAATCTCCCTAAAATCTCACCATAGTCCTCTATTTGCTGAAACACCTTGAAAGAGTTGGTTTAAGATCAAGATACAGAACAGACTTTGTCTCTTAGATGTTCCATTAACTAGATGTGTGGGCTCAAAAGAATTTCTCTTCAACTCTGTGAGTTGTGTTCTTTATTGGTAGCAAGATCACTACAAGGTAACTAGAAATGCCGATTCTTAGACCCCTTTTGGCAACACTTTATTGTGAAACTTATTGTAATTCTTTTTACAAAAGTATAAAAGCCCATAGAATTTTGTATATAATTCTAGGTGATTCATTGATCTCATTAAATTCAAATAAAATTCTCAGATTAAAGACGTATGTATTAGATATTTTTTTTCATTCCCCTTTAGCACTAAAACTCTATGATTGTAAATTTTATTTCTTTTAGATTACATTTGATAAATTGAAGTTGAGGGTCAAATCCCAAAAACAAGTAGAACACTATATCTCATGTTGGAAAAATTAGATAGAAAGCACATTAAAGGGCAATGTTGGTGGGTAGAATAACATAGTTTCTGCTTCTCTTGACAACATTTAAATGTCTTGATTAATAAATAATCACAACAACAATAATTACAAGTTCCCTTAAGCCATCATCTCCTTCTCCACAGTATGTCTGGCAATTACTGGATCTGCCTTCTGTACACTGTAAGCCTGTTGTGCTCCCTTAGAATCCCTTCCCCGGAAGGTGATTGCACAATTTTGCAAATAACCAGTGCGCCCTGGTGACCTCTGATGGTGGTTTGGAGCCTGCGTTTTCCCTCTCAGTAACAGTTAAAGACCTTCCTAACTCTGCAGCAGGAAATGCTTACATAAAGCATCAATTAAAGAGATCTCAATGCAATGGTAATGAGAAATGCATACTCTTTTCGTCTCCTTCTATTTGCCCTCTGAATTGCTCTCCAGTCCACAACAAAAAAAGTGCATTGGCTGGAAACCCCACAATTATATTACTTTTTTCTCCCCAGTCACAGCAAATAGCAACAAGGCAACCACTTAATAAGCTCCCTCTAATTTTTATTAGATTTACTTTTTTCCCGAGAAAGCTCTATGAGCTAATAAAGTTATAATTTATACTTAAGACTTGTCCAAAATTCCAACTGACTTTAATGAGAGTGGCTGTGTGTTGGGATATTTTTGTATGTTGCTCCTTGCTCAGAGTAACAAGGCAAGGTTTCTTTCTGACAACAGCTTATTTTAACATAATCCTAGAACTTGCAGTAGGTTTACAAAAAGGCAGAAGTTTTACCCTGCAGAGTTGAGCTGCTCTCCAAATTTTTGGGAACTGGGAAATACAGTAGCAACCAACCCGAGATTCAGGCTTCTCATGGAAGCACACCTCAATGCACTAAATGCCTACAATTTTTCTTGTAATTAAATATGGGGGAAAAGGGTTTATACCGAGGCTGGTGCTTAAAATGTTGAGCCTTGGCACCACACTATGCCTGATACCATGACAGCTGAGCTTCAGATAAATAAGCAGAATGGACCACTACCATTTCCCAGCCATCCTGTTGCCTACCACATCTGATCATCAACACAGCATGACATAAGGCACTGGACTGGGGACAAAGACGAATTTAATAGGAAGGAAAAAATAATTCATCAACATTTCAGTGAAGTCTGAGGTACAGTCTTATGACTAGATGACAAAGCCCTCTGCAAAAGGTCTTGACAATGACTCTTGATTAAGGAAAAGTCCCATTAATATCTCTGCATGGAAGGGAGGGAGAAAATCTGAGTCAGGAATCCAAGTGGTATCACAAAGGAGGTACTCACATGGCTCAGAGAATGTATTCTTCACTATTAATACTCTTGCTCACTGTCTTTCACTATATGCAAACCAACACAGAACCCTGTGCCAGCCCCTGGGAAGTAGAGTCCAGGATCCCTTTGCTCTTTTCCCTGCTCACTGTTACTCACAGAAATCCCCTTCTGGATTTCCTCTGAATTGAAAATACTAGACTGGTTTTTAAAGAAGATGGGGTGAAAGATGGCAGCTTGCTCCCCAAAGCCACTTGACATTGGAAAAATAACTGAATGCTAATTCTTACTTATTCAAGCAGTAGCATTTGAATGACATGGGGCTGCAAGAAGGCTGAGGGCCATGGTATCCCTGACATCCAGTTTAATGACTGCACCATTCATCTATAAAAGCTTAGATAAGAGACGGACATTACGTAGCCAAGGTACAGATGCCATGCAGTGAAGCTGATGTGTGAAATAAGAAATGATTAAGCAGATGATTTTCAACAGCTTCAGGCTAAGGCTTCAGAATTCATAAAGGTTTCATTTATGACGGCAATATATAATTAAAAGTAGTCGATCTGAGAAAGTAGTCAGTATGAGTAATTTGCATGTTAGCCTCTTGAACGAAAGGTACATCTGAAAATAATTTTATGACATTTAAGAGTAACTAATAAGATGAAAACCTTTCCCCCTTCTTATTGCCATTAAAATAGAACAATAAACATTTCCCATGATTTAAAATTATTGAGTTAATGCAAAAATGACAACAGCAACAGAAGAAAAAAGACCTAAAGAACCAAAGGCAGGCTATGACAACATTAGACCAAAACTATATATAAAAATACTATCTATTTAAAAACATGTGCCTACTCTCAGGTTTATTCTGTCTTTTCCTATTCTCAAGTGATTTATCACAGGGTAGCATGGCTCCAAAGGCTCCTCAACTTGACATAATGTCCGATGGCTTAAAATGCTTTTGTTAATCTATTATTCCTAGTTCACAAAGAATGTCAGCATCAGATGTTGAATTTTTATCAAGTGGCCTTTCAG
This sequence comes from Fukomys damarensis, assembly GCF_012274545.1. Classification (NCBI taxonomy): domain Eukaryota; kingdom Metazoa; phylum Chordata; class Mammalia; order Rodentia; family Bathyergidae; genus Fukomys; species Fukomys damarensis. Next base: position 101,016,491 of record NW_022900951.1, read on the forward strand.
TACTTTGGAAATACAGTTTGCTCTTTACTTTATTAAAATAGTGAGTTATAGTAATAGATTTCCCAGTGTTGAGCCATCTCTGTGGTCTTAAACTCTTACCTGATTTTGATCTATTATTCTTTTAGGTGATCACTGGATTTGATTTGGTAATATTTTACTTAGGATATTTATCCTAGACATTTACAAAAGTAAGGGTTAAACAAGATAGTCTTAAGTGACACTGTTGGAAAAAGAGGAAGTACAGGCAGAAGAAAAAAGCACACAGAAGTGAGAGCAGCTATACAAAATTTTTGCCAAGAGGTCCTATACACTGAGATCTTATATTGTGAGATTATTTTCCGGCTGCTTTGCCCAAGGCTAGCCCATAAAAGCCAATCTGGATGGCCTATATGCCACGGAAGGTACAGTGATATACTGGGTTCAGGTACATATTTGTGTGTACCTTTGTATTCTTGTTTACTTCTCTTCCTGGGCAGACCCATCATCCTATAGGCAAGCCTAAGGCATCACACTGAGCCTTTGTTTCCTTATTTATTTGTTTGTTCAATCGCTCAATAAATATGCAATACTTAGTGAATAACTCCTGTCGAAAGGTACTGTGTGGGACATTGAGCATATGAGAAAGAAGTAGGCAAAATGACATCATTCCCTTTGGTGACATCATTCCCACATTTTAGTGAAAGACACAAATAAAAAACTGTGATGCGTACTACAGTGGGAACATGTGGAGTATTATTCAAAAGCTTGACGAGGGAATTTATGTTAGAAGGAGATGCAAGGATGAGCATCTTTATGGAGCAAGGGTTTGCCTCATGAAGTATAGTACTACCCCCTCAACTGCAGGAGAAACATCACAAGACACTTTTGGATTTCCAAAACATCACAAGACAGTTTTGGATTCACAAAATTATGCATAGTACTGGATTCTACCCATCCTGTTTTTTTTCCTATGTGCCTTGTAGCACTGTCACATAGTGGCAGAATTATTCTGTCCTTCTGGTGTTGTGCCTTGGTGTCTCCTTTGCATCACTGCTCCTGTGCTTTGGGTCTATCAAATAAAATAAAGGTTAACTGAACACAAGCACTGTGGTGTCACGACAGCTGATCTGATAACTGAGACAGTTACTAAGAGTCTAATGGACCAGGAGTAGTGTATACAGTATGGATACACTGGAGAAAGGGATGATTTGTGTCCTTCGGAGGACGGAAATTAGGACAATAGAAGAGTTTATCACACTACTCAGAATGGTGTATCATTTAGATCATAGAAAGTGTTTACTTCTGGAATTGTCCATTTAATATTTTCTGGCTTCAGTTGATTGTGGGTAACTGAAACCCAGGAAAGTGTAACCAAAGATAAGAGGTGATTATTGTGTAGAATGTCCTTGACTCACAATGTTACAATGGGGTTGTATTTGTGAGTTGACAATATTGTAAGTCAAAAGTGCATTTAATATACTTAACCTATTGAACATCACAGCTTAGTAACACAAAGTGGCCATTACTTATCCTTGTAATTGCATGGCTGACTGGGAGCAATAGCTCATGAATGCTGCCTTGCATCAAAAGAGAATACCATACTGCATATAACTGGGGAAAAGATCAAAATTCAAAGAATGGTTTTTACTGAATGTGTATTGTTTACACAGCATTACGCCATCGAAAGATGGAAAAAGTCTAAGTCAACTTGTTATGTGCTGGGGACTGTCTACAAAGGGAAGAAGATTCCAGTCAGAGAAAGCAGTATCTGTGCAAGGCCTTGAGGCTTGGTACATTTGGGAGATTTGAAAGAAGGTGAGCAAAGCTAGAGAGTCAGTTTCTTTCTGGGGCATCAAAAATAAGCACAACAACAACAACAAAAATCTTTGCCTTCACCCAGTAAAGAAAAATAAAAGATTGGTAACCTCTAGCAGGATTTAGGAATTTTTCTTTGGGTAGGTATTATAAAATAGACTCAACTTGAAAATGGACCAGCTATCTTCTGAAATAATTTGATTGTATAAAAGGGTGCAACGGTTCAATGGGAAGAAAGGTGCTGCTGCTTAATGACTGCATGTTATTGTCTCCATGTAATTATTAACAGCATTTCCTTTTACTCTCACAAGTATCTGCTTTGGGTGATGAATTATATGGTCATACAATCAGGAAGGGCATCTCCATAATGACCTGATAGGTTTGTAGAGGAGACTGGGAGGTAAGAACAGTCATAAATGCTGACTTGGAAAAGAAGTCATTAGGCTTTGATAAAACATTTACTTTTTTTCACATGGTTTTATCATCTTACTAATGGCTTTCTAACTTTTCTGCCTGAATGTCATGATAAGAAACAATCTGCTAGTTTTGACCAAGCATACACAAGGGGAAACACACACACACACACACACACACACACACACACACACACACGGCAAAGTTTTCCAAGAAAATATTTTCTTTTTGTTTTTTGGTACCAGGGATTGAACTCAGGACCTTTCACTTGAGAGGCAGGTGGCAGAACAACTAAGCTAAATCCCCATTCCAAGAAAATATTTTCCTTATAGCATTACAATCTGATATTTTTATTCTATTCTACTCATTTTTGTTGCATTATGTTTTATTATATTCTATTTTATTTTTTGAAAAATGCTGACTGACACATCCAATAGATTTCACAATGTATTAATGACTCAGACCAGGACCAGTGATTTGAAATGAGTATATATTACTTGTTTGCCAGAGTTAGTCAAGGCTGTTTGAAAACCTTTGTAGGCTCCCGGTTCTCTTATTTTTGGAGGTCCTGTCTCGTATCTTATGAGATGTATTGAAATACATATAACTCATATACCATATTAAACATATTTCATATGTTAAGTGTGAAAACCAAATTGCAGTTGACCAACTTATGTAATGCTCAATTTTTCAGAAACTTCACATTAATTAACTTGAATTTTCTCATCTTCTTTTCATACTTTGGTGCCAATAAACTTGTTTTTTATATTGCAAATATTTGGTAGGTCCCTGAAAAACTCATATCCTTGGCACTGTGCCTATAAAGTTGAATGGATAAAACAGCCCTCTTCTAAGTTAATAATTATCAGTTCATGCGTGGAGAGAAATGATGAAAAGTTATTCTTTTTGCTGGTTTCTCCCCCAGAAAGCCACTGCAGCACTGAACTGGGTACTCGGTAAGGAAGGATGGTCACTTCGGTGAAGATAGGCAGTGGAGTGGTAGAGGGCAGGCAAAACTGGGAAACCTGAGTTGCAATCCCTGCTCTGTACATGATTTTAAGGAAGTCACTTCTCTCTCTTAACTTCAGTTTCTCCCTCTGTAAAACGAAGACCATATTAATCCTTCCATGGTTACCAAGCAGGAATGTTATACCGATTAAAATAAGATAATGTATGTGAAAGTACTTTTCAAATTGCAAAGCACTACCCATTTATTATAAAAGTATTCAGTGGATGCTATTTTTGTGGCTGCCCAGCTTGCTTAGGTTTTACTAAAGGGAAATTTATGACCACTAAAGCATCGTTCTCAGGAATGTGTGCACAAAACAACTACAGTTTAGGACCTATTACTATTAATGTTTCCCTGTTTCTAACACAATTTAGACAGACTCCAATGCATTGTGAACCTTTAGGAAGTCTAGTTCTCCCAGAAACACCACTCTTTCTTGCCAAAGTACTGTACTAAATAATTATGCAATTGTTGTTGCCAATAACCTTGAAGAAAAATAGAATTGTTTATAGCAGTGCTACTAAAGGCGGATGGCTGATTTCCTGAACTTCCAGGACTCTAAACCACTGCAATTTAATTTAATTAAAATGAAGGCCAGGCAGAATGCATTATTACACATTGATAATGTAGGCAGACAGAGGCAGACATAGGGAATTATTTTGACAAAATTCACATAATGGATGCAGATCAGAGGCCCTGAACAAGTCAGTTTGTCAAATTAAATAAGCAGTCTCTAGAATTTTAAAAGCACTATGAACTTAACAATAATGATTTTTTACATTGTTTTGTAAGCAGTAGAGTTGGGAAAGAAATTAAATAAAATACAATGATTTTCAGACAGTGTTCCTTATTTAGAGCCAGAGAATAAAACACAAAGGCCAAATTATTTCAAATGCTCACATGGAGTTTTTAGCAGGGGAGTCCTGTCTCTGTATCAGACAACAAAATCTTTAAGCTAGATGAATTAGTGATTGTGGATTTCGTACTGGAACCCTACAGTGACTTTACTCTTCGTTTCATCAATATTGTACTTAGATTAATCAATTTTATCAGTTGCCATTTGATACTTCCCTAAGGAAGGAGTTCAGACAACTCCTGTTAGTAATTTATTCACTCTAGTAGTATCCCAGTTGCAAAATCTGTTTCATTACAAAAAATGATGGGGCATTCTAGGACCTCAAGCACTCCTTTTCTCATTTTGGCTGTCCTTCATCACTCTGTTCTTCTTCTGTGACATTCTAGCTCTTATAGATCACACCAATTTCCCACAGCTGAGCTACGTGGGAAACAAGATTACCACATTTCAAACTTAGCTGACATTTTAACTTAGATGTTCACCATCACTTCCAATGAAGCTTGTTTAAATCTGAAACTTTTTGCCCACCACCCAGAAATAGGTGAGTTACAGATTCCTAATTAACTGGCATAGAGAGGAAGAATAGTGTGAGACCTTTCTAGCCAAAGTTTTAATCAAAATCTTTACTACAACCTGGACTGCACGAGTGTTGGTTAAGACTTGTATTCATTTCCTATTGCTCTATAACAAAGTATCAAAAACTGAAACGTTTCAAACAAGACAAATTTATCATCTTACAGTTAAGGAGGTTAGAAATCTTAAATGGGTCCCTGTAAATGAATGTCAAGGTGTCAGCAGGGCTGAGTTCCCTCCACAGACTCTGAGGGGAAATTCACTCCTTTGTCTTTTCTGGTTTCTAGTGGCCACTCATAGGTCTTGTTTTGCGGCTCCCATATTCCAGATTCGAAGCCATAGATCCTTCTGTGCCCTTCTCCCATTGTTATATCTTTCCGTCGCATTCTTCCATGTTTAAGGACTCATGTGATGACATTGGGCCTATCCACATAAATTAGGATGATCTCCAATCTCCAATCCCAATACGATTACAGCCTCAATTTCATCTAAAACCATAATTCTCTTTTGGCATGCAAAGTAACATGTTCATAGATTTTAAGGATTGACATACTGGGTGAGGGAGGGTAGTTGGTATTCTGCCTCCCAAATAGCTATACTAGGATTGCTGAATCAAAAGCCATTTGAGAAGTGTCATAGCACAACATTTTTGAGCACAAAAAATTGGATTTGTACGCTCAAGTTGAAAATGAGTATTAAAATAAATGCTTGCATACAAATGTATATAGTAACACTATTAAAAATAACTGAAAGGTGAATACAGTCCCTGTGTTCATGAATTGATAAATGGACAAAAATGTAGACTATCTATATAACAGAATATTATTCAATCAGAAAACAGAATATTATTCAACCATAAAATGGAATGAAATACATATACATGCTATCATGTGAATGAACTTTGGAAATGTTACCCCGAGAAAGAAGCAAGAAACAAAAGACTACACACTGTATGATTCTATTTGTTTGAAATGTTAAGAACAAGGATGACTACAAAAAAAGAAAAGAGATCAGGGGATTCTGGGGACAGGGAAATGAGGGCTGAAGAAGGACTGCTAATGTATATTGGTCAGTTTGTGTGGCGATAGTGAGCATATTCTGGAGTTGGATACTGATGTTAGTTACACAACTGAGTGCACTGTACTGAATTGTACATTTTAAATGGGGGAACCTGGTAATACATTGATTATATTGCAATAAAACTGTTATTTTAAAAAATTAGTTTCAGCTATATTTATGTCAACCTCAGTAGGAAATGACTGTTAGACATTGCACTAGTCAGCTCTTCATAAGCACACTGGCTAACTTTGTGTTTTGACTTGAGAGAAAATAAACAAACCACCAGAACAAATCCCTAAAGCAGCAGGGATATGTGGAGGGTCATAAAGAATTGGAAGACAAAAACTTCTAGAGAAAATATAACAGGAAGTTTAGATTATTCTGCCTTGTGAGGAAAAGCCATAAGATCATTTACTGGGAAGAATATGAGGCTTTGAGTAATCAGATATTGTGTTAGTAAAGTGATTAGCAGGGTTTGAAACATGTGGGCAGGGCTAAGGGAATGCAGAAGGAATGGATATCATCAGATAACTGACAGTACTTGAGGCTTTCTGGGCTTTCAGGGACAAGAGGAGGGAAAGATGATACAGAAGACCAGAAAGTGCTTGGCGAGACAGAGGAGGGGCTACTAGCCATTGCCAAAATACACTAACCACGGAAAGGTATAAACATCCTGTCTTTGTTCTCCTTGCTGTTTCCAGGTGGTGCCACCTATCGACCACATCAAATAAGAAGCCAGAAAGCAAAGGCACCCAGGTAATGCAATGCATAGAAACACAGAGAGCTGCAGAAAATGACTCTGTGCGTGTGTGTGTGTGTGTGTGTGTGTGTGTTTGAAAATGGGAACTAAGTAGTGCAGAGTGATTGCCTATTGTATCCATGACCCCCTTAAAGAAAGTGAGACAACAACACCTGCATAGCTTCATGGTTTATATCACATGATCCCAATACCCTGGCCAGCAACATTAATTAATAAAAGCTATACCAAAATTTGTGAAGTGCTTACAAGGTTCCAGGCACTTTATATTACTCACCTCATTTAACTGTCACATAGTGGTCCTATAGGTAAAACTATCTTTATGATACTCATTTTACAGATGGAGAAACCATGGAACTAGAAGATTAAATAATTTACCCAGTGTTACACAGCTAGCAAGTAAGGAAGGGGTGATCTAAACAAGTATGGAGTCTGGCTGCAGAGTTGTTCCTGTAACCACTATACTCACTTCAGTAAGAACTGAGTATGTTTCTGTTTCCTGGCTAGCAACCTTGGTGGTAGTCAGCATAATGGCAGATTTCTGCCTTACAGGTTTGTTCTACACTGTACAGTGACTGATGAAGGCAATGTGATGGTCTAAGAGGAATCTGAATGCAAGACATAGTCAGCTAACTTAGAGCAGCAAAGAGCTGAGAGAAAAGGAGGGTAGTTAGTATGGCAGAAGAGATACCCTCGGTCAACAGTCATAAGCGTAACCTAGTCATAAGAATAAGAACAAATCAGGCATAAGTCACTATCGTGGGAAACAGCACACTCTGGCTGCAGAAGGGTACACCAGTACTGTTTTTGAGCTGACAGGAGAGGCTGACCTAGAATTACAATGTATTCTACACAAGGCTGGAGTTCTAGAGGTCTTTTTGTGAAGCTGCTGCTGCTAATTCTTACTTTTCCATGTGTGTATATGGCAACTCTCTTTATGTGAGGAAATCCAGATCTGTTCTTGCTCTTTGCTCTCCAGTGAATTCCAACACAGATGAGATAATTATTTAAGTCTATGAGGGTTCCCAAGGGAGAACCCTCTCTCTTCTCCTCTGTTTCTTTCTCAACAGTGTTAAATTATTTGCTATCATTTCTTAAAACAGATTTATTTTGCTTTTTCCAGTGATAAGGTTTCCTTGCTTTATAAAATTATGGCAGTAATAGGATATGGTAGGTTGTAGTCAGCTTTTTATAATTTAAGAAATGTTCTTACTTGGCAAAATGAAAAACTAGAAAATCTATCTCTGTCTCATTTTTTAGAAATGCCATTTGTCTGAAAGAATTAAATATCCAAAACTGTAGACCCAATGGATTTCTTGAAGTCCCTTCTGTCTATAAGATTCTAAGTTTTAAAGTTTTTGGGATTACAGAAAAATCAAAAGGAATAGGAAGATAGGATGATCTTTAAAAATTTAACCTACTGAAGTAACAGGTTAATGGAGTCTAACCATCTTAGATATAAAAGATAATAAGTGGAGATGCCTATAAGTTAGAATTTTGTACATTCTAAGTGGAAATGACAGCCTAAATGTCAAATCCAAAAACATGGCCTAAAGAACACCACATCAAAGGTTACAGTTAGAAGGCAACATTCAGCTCCAGAGACAGTTACAAGTCAGACACTGTGACTTTACTGGTGTGTAGCTATCATGAAAGGAGAACTAAAATCATTTTGAAGCAAAAATACATCAGACAGGAATTCTAAAAAGGTCCAAAGGGAGCGTTTAAATAAATATATAGCCTTAGATACTTTTAAAAAGAAATTCTAAATGCAAATTAATACGCAACTTCTATTTTCTGTTTTCTGAATGTAATACTGCTATTTACATAGAATTCGTTCAACATACCCAGAGCTTCTGTAAGGCCCCAAACCTTCTGCCCATAGATGTCAGTTTTGTTCCAGGCAAATGTGTAGACAAGATTAACTGCTGCAGGAAACCACTTCTGTGTGAGTCGCCCTTCCACAGCTACTGTGAGGTGTACTTTAACCATCCCCAAGGGAATCGTTGAATGTGTCAGAAGGATCCGTAGCAGGGTTTTATATCCAGGGGTTCGGCTGCTCAGGTAACTCAGCCTTACAAAGCTGGAAGGAATAGGGATTTCCTCCTGTACAACCTGGAAGGAAAAAAATAAAGAAGCAAAAATAGGCTCTTATCAGTGTATACGGTCAGAGGAGGATATTACATGCATTGTTTGTTGTCTTAGAAATGTGCCAAAGGAGGGAGTCGAAAGTGATCTATGGATGTCAAGCCACTCATTCTGGGATCTTTGTGAGACTCCCTGACCACAGGTTTTGAAGTTTTTACCAAATCTGCATGGGGACAAGATAACATGCTATTCCTAGGGAATGCTCTCATCTTTCCTCTTCCAGGAAGGGCTATGTAAAGAACAATTTCAGTTTTTCAACAGTGTTCCCAAAATGCTTAGAAGGAGTTGGGAAAGATCAATGTCAAGCAATGCAGTACTATAGGCTCCAATAAAGGGTTTCTTTATTTTTTCTTATATATAACATACACAAAATCTTGTTTGGTATTAAGTCACAAAACTATTGATGCAATCCTTATACAAGCCAGGCCTTCTAAGAGGAAGGACTCCAGAAGCACGTCCAGCAAGTGCTATTTTATGATAAAGATTAGGGTAACCTTAGAAGCAATCTTTACTAATGTCAACAAACTCATTTCCTTTGGAGCTTTGGAATGACCTTGAGGCTAAATTTTTAAACAAAACTGTCGGAAGCAAGTATCACTCTGATTCCCAAACCAGAGAAAGATACAACCAAAAAGGAGAACTACAGACCAATCTCCTTAATGAATATAGATGCAAAAATCCTTAATAAGATACTAGCAAACAGAATACAGAGGATTATTAAGAAGATCATCCATCATGACCAAGTCGGATTTATTCCAGAGATGCAAGGGTGGTTCAACATACGAAAGTCAGTGAATGTAATACATTATATTAACAAAGTCAAGGACAAAAACCATATGATCCTCTCAATAGATGCAGAAAAAGCATTTGATAAAATTCAACACCCATTCATGATAAAAACCCTGCAAAAAATTGGAATAGATGGTCTATACCTCAATTTAATAAAGG
>NW_022900951.1:101029231-101056826 GCF_012274545.1 Fukomys damarensis
AAGTTTTGCCATGTAAAGGTACATGATCCCAACAATGAATGTAACTGTACTGTATCCCTAAATGTACCAATAAACTCAATAAAAAAAAAATTTAAAATTTAAAAATTTAAACAAAACTGTCTTACACTTTACTCTGTGTCTATATCTACCAATGACCGGGAACAATTTTCTTTAAATTGGCACCTGTGACGGAGAAGCACATAACTCCTACTAATTCCTCTGAGAATTCTATATTAAATGTTGGCCACAAAGGGAAAATATCACTTAGTTTCTTTGATTAATTGCTAGTACTTATTTGTTTATTATTACAGATGGAGTTAAATGGCCAAAAGAGGTAACTAAGACAGAATTTGTTCTGGGACTTTCATGTTTCAAAATGGGACATCAGAAGGAAAAGTTTGGGGCCAGGGATTTAGCTCAGTGGTTCTGCTGCCTGCCTCACAAGCAAAAGGACCTGACTTTAATCCCCGGTACCAAAACAAAACAAAACCAAAAAACAGAAGAAAAAGCTTATTCTATTTAACATATTTAAAGTGACATAGGTAGTGTTTATATTTTTGTGCCTTTGTTCATTGTTACCTCTGAATATTGTCCCCTCTTATTTTTTCCAAATTTGTGAGGAAAGTTGTTAACAGACAGATTGTTAAATCCATGACATCTCAGAATGTCCTCGGGGTTTGGTTATTCCATTGTCTCCAAGGACCCAATCTCCCTTGTGTACCCTTTACACAGTTTTGCTTCCTATACATTAGCTATTCAATACTAGAGTAGTTCACTGTCTTCTCAGGTTAAAAAAAAAAGAATAGCAGTAAAAGATAACATGACAACCACCACCTTAGCATTTCATTTCTCTAAGAAACATGGAATCCTAGTTAAGTTTAAAACTTTTGTGTAAAAGAAGACCCACAGTTCCCAATGACATCTGTGAAAAAATTGGAAGACCAGTCAAACACAATCACTGATGTATTTTCTGTTTTCTCCTTTTATTCATTAAAGAAAAGTCTGAAAGGAGCAACATTTGGACTGCTTTTCCAATAGAGCATTATATTTAAATGACTCCTAAATGGTATTGTCTGGGTAAGGATATTGTGACAGAAGAAAAATCAATTCCATTTACCTCTTTTTTTTTTAGTATACTTCTTGATTCTGGATCTGTAAGACTGAGGATTCCATTTTGATATTTTCCAAATTTAAATCTCATTAAAATATTTGTATGATCTGGTGAGGGAATTGCACTATGGCTACTTGAATGACTTAATATTGAAATGACAATATTGAATGCTCATTGCTGGTGGGACTGTAGACTGGTATAACCACCATGGAAATCAGCATGGAGATTTCTCTAAAAACTAAAACTAGAAATTCGATTTGACCCAGCTGTCTCTGGTGTAGGTATCTTCCTGAAGGAGTTAAAAGCATCATACCACAGTGATATATGCATATCCATGTTTATAGCAGCACAATTTATAATACCTAATCTTGGAGACAGCCCATATGCCCATCAAAAGATGAAGGGGTGAGGAAAATGTGGTATTTATATACAATGGTAATAGTATTCTTACATAAAGAATGATAAACTTGAATCATTTGTAGGAAAATGAATGCACCTGCAGACCATAATCTTAAATTAAATAAGTTGGACACACAAGTTTAAATATTGCATTTTCTTGTGTGAAAAATTCAAAGGGTAAATAAAGAGCACAGTGGAGGATAGATATTGGGAAGTAGAAAGAACTTGTTCAAATGGGAAGGGGAAGAGAAGGAAGGGAAAAAGAAAAAAGAGAATGGAAGAAAAAACTGGAAACAAAATGGAATACTACTCAGCCATAAAGAACGAGAAAATAGATTCATTCATAGGAAAATGGATACATATTGAAGATATACTCCTAAGTGAAATAAATAAGTAAATACACATGTATTTACACATGTGTAAATACCAAATAGTTTCTCTGGTGTGAATAATCTGCAATAATACAGAAGATCCTAATAAGATTACTGACATTGAGAAATGGGAAGAAAGGAGCTAAAGGTGTAGGGAAGGTGGGACGGGTAGGGGAAGGGTAATAAGGGAAAAGAAAAAAATGTGAGATAATTAAAAGATGGAAATAAAGTGTTTGTAGATGGGGAGGGGAGGAGGGGGTGAAGGGAGGGCAGGGACAAGGGGAAAAAATGAGAATCAAGACCTGTCATGTAGAGGTACAAGATCCCAACAATGAATGTAACTGTACTGTATCCCTAAATGTACCAATAAACTCAATTAAAGCTGAAAAAAAAACAACAACAAAACTGGAAACAAATTTGTGTAAATAGGGAGGAGAAAAAGAGTTGAAGGGAAGGGAGGGGAATGGGAAAAAAGGAAGGTATTTTATGTACAGGTACAAACTCTCTATAATGAATGTGACCAATATATATGAAACATGTACTAGTAAAAAATAAAGTTAAAAGATTAAAAGGAAGCATTTTCAGGAATGCTAAAATGTAAAGGTTCAAAAACACTTTTCTTCAAAGGCTTCAAAAAATCTTGCAGTCTTGAAAACTACCTTTACTAAACACATCTAAATAGAAGAATCATCACGGCTTCTAGGAGCGACGATAATGGATGCAAACTATACAATGGAAGAAAATGAGGTTTCTTTAAGAGTTTTATTTTCAGAACCACAAACAATCCAAGTTCATTGATTACACCGTTTGGACCAGGCCTTTAAGAGCTCTGGTTTTGCTTTGTTTTGTTTTGTTTTTGTTTTTCAGTGCCGGGGATCAAACTTAGGACCTTGCTCTTACGAGGCAGGCAGTGGCGGCACCACTGAGCGAAATCCCCAGCTTGATTATACTGTTATCATTACTGAGCCAGCTAGCTTTGTTCTCTACAGCACAATATTCATTAGATCAAGTTTGGAGATTTAATTCTCAGGACAGCTACTTTATTTTACTTTTCCGTGGCCAGATAGTGCCCTAATGCCCTGGTCAATTCTCTTGCAAATGTGTGATGAAGAGACTACATCCGAAATCTTCTGAGACATGAAGGGCTACAAGAAGCTAGTAAGAAAAGAAATTTAGTCATTATACACTGTTGGGCACCACATGATGTTATGTCTTTACACCTTCAGAGTTCAACACTCACCTGAAGCTCTGGAACAATAGTGCCCCTCTCTGGACAGGACCCTCCAAATGATGTGAGTGGTGAAGGAAGCACAATAGGGTTTGGGCTGATGAGGTTGGACATATCACAGGATGGTGGGTCTGATAACACTCTCTGCATGGTTACTTTCTCCACCACAATAAACTGATTCCAAGGCAACCAGAGTGTCCTCTTCTCAGACAGAAAAGGTGATCGGTCAAAGACTAAGATGACAGAGATACCACCAATGGCTACAAGGTCAAAGCTGAGAAGGAACAAAAAAAGAGTGTCAACCAAATGGGGAGCCAAAATAAAATTATAGTTAAACAGAGATGAATTTTAATTTCCTTACTTCTTTTGTGAGTCTCTTCTATTTAATAAATTTACTCTAGCTAAATATTCATTCCATGGATGACTTCTTTTCATCATCCAGTTGATTTTTTTTTTTTGGTACCAGGGATTGAACTCTGGACCTTGCCCTTGCGAGGCAGGCGGCAGAACTACTGAGCCAAATCCCCAGCCCCTCCAGTAGACTTCTGAGAAGAAATTCCATACCACCAGTTAATATTTGCTCAGAATTCATAAACCAATTTAAATGCTATCTTAAACACCGTTGCAGTCATTTTTATAGAGCCAAATTGCCACTGCTGTTCCCCGTGCTCAAAATAACAGAAAGATGATCATCTAATGTTCAGAAGCAACTATAATACAATGCATTATTCATTTAAAAATTTGATGTATCACACTATACTCAGAATTATGTATAATTACTATGTCATAAAAATAAAGACATTTTAAAATGAGTGTATGAAAAAGACGGATTCGAGACAAAGACTACTACTTTATATTTGTAAATTTTAAACAGAATGAATAAATGCCAAATATCTGCAAAATAATAAAACATTAATATTAAAACTTTTTGATAATGTAATATAAAAAGTAAAGAATCAAAAGGTTAAGTATTTGTTCAGGGTCATAAACATAATGTCAAAAACTTTTGAAATAACTTTTGGAGAAAGAAACCAACAGAGGAAAATTTTCAGGGGACAAGTTGAACTATAACATACATGAACTTCTCACACCTTACAACCCTCTTTGGATCCTTATTCTGCTTTGAAACCTATATTTAGAATTTTTGGCTGGCTGTACAAAGTTTCTTGGCTTCCTTTTGTAATACAACCTATAAAGGACTCTGTTTATCTCTGTTGATATCTCCTTCTATATCTCTGACAAAGCAAGACTACTTCTCTAATCCGTCTCTGTTCATCTGTAGATGTGGTCTTTCACAAGGCTATTAAACCAGAGCATAAAAGGCTCAAATTTCAGTTCATTCTCCCCTAGATGGTTCTACCTTACTTCTCTTTTAAGTATAATGATGTCTTTGAAATGCTGTACTTGAGAACATTGAAAAAGATAAAATACTGTGTAAAAGTAGAATAATGATAAGTTATTATCATTATACCATAAAAATAATAGGTAAAGTGCAATATCATGTTCCCTTCCTAATATTCAAAGCAATGTAAATCCACAGAAGACCGATGTAAGTATTTCCTTTTGTTAAAAAAAAGACTTTTCAGTAAAAAACATCTTCAATGATAAAAAGCCCTGATAGGGAATCAGACTTAATTATGGACATCTCATCACTCCCTTCACATTACATTTATTATATTTATTACAGTATTACCAATCATTTCTTGCTGCAGAAATCTTTCAGATAAAGATAAATGGACCGTAACAAAGGACGGATAATGCTATTTTCTTATTGGTGTTTTTTAGTGAACTAGCTATAATATTAAGGTTGCTTCCAAAAAGAGGATTTCAGAAATTCATTAGTTATAGAAAATCATCTAGGTTTGAACTAAGAAAGAAACACCAACTATCTTACGGTTTAAGACAGCGAGGTTGAATTCATGATAATATGGGAGCAGAATAAGGCAAGTGTATCAGGGAAGAAACTGACACTGCTTGTCAAACCTTTCTTGTCATTCACATTCTACCTTGTCCTTTGGCAAGTTTATTTGCTTTGCCCAAACACTGACTCCTAACTCCTTAAAATCAAACTGGTCATTTATTTAAAAACAAAGAAGAAACACAAAAACTAAACTATCCAAAAAACCCCCACATATGTATTTGAGAATTATTCTCTACTTCTGGATATACTATTATATATATATATATGAGTTTGAATCCCAGTGCTATCATGTTAACATTGTGTCTTTGGGCTAGTTATTTAACCTCCATGAATTGCATTTTTCTCATTAGTAAAATGGGGTGAATATGACATATCTCTTAGCTACTATTGCAAATGAATAAATGAGGTAAAGACTTAAAGGTCAAATATACAGAAGGGACTCAACAAAGGTTATATATATATATATGAGTTTGAATCCCAGTGCTATCATGTTAACATTGTGTCTTTGGGCTAGTTATTTAACCTCCATGAATTGCATTTTTCTCATTAGTAAAATGGGGTGAATATGACATATCTCTTAGCTACTATTGCAAATGAATAAATGAGGTAAAGACTTAAAGGTCAAATATACAGAAGGGACTCAACAAAGGTTAATGTTTTCAAATCAGATACACTGTCCTACTAAATTTACTGTATAGTTTTCTTTTTTTGTAGTTCAAATTAACTATAGGACAGCTCTTGATTATCTCCATGAGCAGATACTATTTAAGTTCTTCTTGGAACTTCTCCCAGGCTTTTGTTGGTTAGTTTTATGCCTCAATTCGGCTAGGGTATGGTACTTATTCAGCCAAATACCAATGTAGGTGTTGCTGTGGAGGTATTTTGTAGATGTAGTTAATATATACAACCAGTTGACACTAAGAAAAGGAGAATATCCTCAGCAATGCATTTGGGTCTCATCTCATACTATAAGTTGAAGGCTTTAAGGCAAAACTGCAGTCTCCTTGAGTAAGAAAAAAATTCTGCTTCAAGACTGCTGCGTGAACTACATTCTGAGAGTTATCAATCTGCCATCCTGCTCTGCAGATTTCAGACATATCAGCCCCCGCAACCATGTAAGCCAGTTCCTTGAAATAAATTGAAATCAGTCAATATCTCTCTCCTACTTTTTATATGTTCTATTTTTCTATTTCCCTGGAGAGTCTTGCATGATATACTTCTCTTCCCACCTTGCTGTTATACGTAGTAAAAAATGCCTGGCTTACTCATTAATTGGCATGGAGGTACAGGGTGGATCTGTAGCCAAATATCCATCTAAACCATTTTAACATCAAACAGAATGCTCTCTGAATGACTAATCCCTTGGCATTTTTCCTATCACAAATCACCCCCATTTGCATGGATCATTAAGAATAGGTTTTCAAGTCATATGAGAGTGGTTATAAAAGACCCAAGGGAGAATATTTGTTGGATATTGTCACTGTATAACATCAAATCAGTTCTGTCCATAGATGGAAGACTGCTGTATCCTATACAATGCCTTATGGTATCTATCAATGAACAAATTTTTGCACTGAGAAAGATCACAGGGAACTGTCTTTTCATATTCCAATCTTCAGAAGAAAAGTCTTGAGACATTTAATGTTTCACAAGAACCTTCTAAGAAAACCATTATTTTACCTATTTTTCATATCATTAGCCAGAATATTTATAAATAGTTCATTTTCAGTTCTTTACTGAGCACCAGTTATATATCTAAAATGAAGATATAAGTCGGGTTACTTGGGTTCACATCTTGAGCTCTATTCATACTAGATATGTTAATCTGGAGAAGTTTTCTTATCTTCCGAGTGTGGAGGATGATAATATCTACTTCATTGGGTTGTTGTCAGGATACAAATAGAATGACATTAATAAAAATGTTTGGTATACAAAAGACTCATAAATATTTATTTTTCCTTAAGACTTGCCTTTGCTTTTCTGCTATGCTGGTCTCTGCCTAGCTCAATACCTAATCATCACACTTTTAAAGGACTCAGGCTTCCACGACCATATTTCTTTTTGCCTCGTGTACATCACTTTGGCCCACACTTTTCCTGGTTCTCTAAGGAAAGCTGTCAATCAGCAAGTGGTTGATAAACACTGGGAGTAAACACGGGACAAACAGTGGGTGTAAACAGCTCAGTGTTCCACATAAAATCTTTGCATTTGACATGGACTTTGAGAGAGCTGACAGTTTAATCCAATACAGTGATACCACTGGTGAGAATTATAAGCACTGAAATAGACTGGTGGGATTGATATTTGTAGACAAAAAACCTCATTGGCACCACACGTATCAAACCTTGCCTACTAGGTATCTGTACGCTAATATCAGTTTTTCTTTATTCTTTTACTCTCTGGTATGTTTCCTTTGTCATTTGTACATTTGAAATGTACTTAATCCAAGGTAGCCATGAGCAGAGATATGTAACTGGAAACTCTCTCCATCCTGTCACTTTATGTCCAAGAAATAACAGTGGGACAATCTGGTTGGAATTTGCACCATATATTTTGAACACTTATACCTTTATAGAACCTGAAACGAGAGTTACTGCCAGGGTACTCTAGCTATTATCTGCCATATACATAAACTTACTCACAGATAGATCAGCAGAGGAGGGTCTTAGGAATTTACTAAGATTAAAGACAGAAAAATAACAATAAAAATTACCCTCTTTAATATTCCTTGTAATATGGAGCAGAAACTTGGAGACTTTCTGCACATCAAGATTCTTTTTGCTTCTTCTGTAAATATCAAATAATTCACAGAAAGCTTTGTATCCAAACTAAAACAACAGCTTCAACAACAACAACAACAACAAAAATCTGAAGGCTGTCAGTTCTCCACAGGAAGTCATGAGAAGTCAGTGCCTCAGAGGGCATATTCTATTTGAAGAAATAATCAATTTATCAATTTATGGCACATTGGTTGAAGATGCTGGCAAATGAGAGGCTACTTTTGTATATCAGTTACTGGTGAGTGAACTACCAAAATTCTATCACTTAATTAAATTGGGAGAAAGGCCCATTTAACTTAACAAAGAGCCCTAATTATGGAATATTGGACTGGAAATGTCATCTTTCTATTTATCTAGACTACATGGTACCAAAGTAGTTTCACTGAGATTGCTATAGAGAAGAGGTGACTGATTAGTATTAGCAATATAATTTACATACAAATAATACAGTTCTTAAAAACAGTTTTTTTAGGCAGGTTCAAACTCTTTCTTATTTAACTATTCTTTTACAAGCACTTTCTTGATAGGCTGCTGAAAAAATAAATTCAACAGTCCAAGTTGAATAATTAGCATTTCTGAAACAGGACTAATAAGGTTTGATTGAAGGTTCTTGAAATGAGACAGTCTTTCAGAGTGTGATAAAGCTCTAAGTTAACAGGCCTTCTCTGAGATTACTGAAGTGATCTGTTATGTGTACAACACATCAAGGGTAGCCACCTCGAGACCAGGGCCCCTCAAGGCCATTATTACAGTGTTCCTGAGAGTCATAAATACCTTTAAGATGGACACATGGGCCTATTAACTCAAATATTCTGAACAAATGTCTGTCTAAATGACAGCAACATAAATGTTTTTGCAAGTAAGTCCTTTTCCATAATGAAAAGGTTTTATTCAGAGGGTTTGCTTCCCAGGTCTCAGAAAACCTAGAGAAGTCCTGGATGGTTGGTGCTTCAGGTTAAGTCATTACCGTTATAGACTGACCATGCTCATCAATCGGATGTAGTCACTGGGCAAATAGGAAGCCTAAGGAGGACACATTGAAAGAAAGAAACCTCTTAATTAATGTTAAATTTTGAATTTTTCTAAAAACATTGTGGACATGTTCACTTCTGAAATATTTTGGGCCTGTTGTGGAAGAACAGCCCAAGTGTTCCATAGTTCCCTATTTATTATCTGCATCATCTCACTGAAATTGGAGATTGAATTTACAGATGGAATTGGATGAAGTGTACAAGACTTTACAAATAGCAGGCAGGTTTGAGAATGACAGTGAAAGATTAAGACAAAAATGAGGGAAGAAGTATCACCAGTGTCTTTTCTAGATACAACTAAAGAAAGATGGACTTGCTATCACTGTATCTTTGTTTTTGCCTGGTGCTGGGGATTGAACCCAGTGTTCTACAATAGAGATACATCCCTAGCTACTTTTATTTTGAGACAGGGCCTCATAATCTAGATGGAACTTGAACTTGTGATCTTCCTGCTTCAGCCTCCCAAAGTGCTGGAATTACAGGCATGGGCATCATGCTCCGCTTCACTGTATGCCTTGAGTCCTGGACTTATCCATGGCTAAATGTCAATAGTTGGCTTCTACAATGATCAGAAGCAATTTTAACATACCTCCCATCTTGCCGGCTGATGGTAAACCCATAATCGCTGTGGTGCAAGAAACTGACATTCACTCCCACAAGAGGGGTTCCATCTACAGCCACCACTTGGCCTCGAATTACACAGGCACGCCTGAAACACAAAAACGCAAAGCAAATGAGAAAGTATGATGAAACTAGCATCTAGATGC
This sequence comes from Fukomys damarensis, assembly GCF_012274545.1. Taxonomy (NCBI): domain Eukaryota; kingdom Metazoa; phylum Chordata; class Mammalia; order Rodentia; family Bathyergidae; genus Fukomys; species Fukomys damarensis. The sequence continues at coordinate 101,038,840 of NW_022900951.1, forward strand.
CAAGCTGTAGAAGCGTTGGCAAATGGTCACCTATATCTAAGAAAACAATAATTTCACCAACCAGTACTAAGTACTAATATTTTTAGGGCAGATATGTACATTTTAATCTGCCAAAGTTGGGATCATGCTAGGTATATTTCTTAATTTTGATATATTTAGGTTAATAGTATATTATCAACATCACCCAGTATAATTAGAAATTCCTTAACCTATAATTCTTTTACTTTATAATATATCCTTAAAATGGTACTTCATAACTTGCTTAAACTACCACTTGCTTTAGGAAATTTAGTTGTTTCTTTTGTGGAAGGACACTTATCAAAGATAGTTACATGAGTTAAGACATAAGTACATTATAGCTATGACTAAAATTCCTGTTTATCACCTCTCTCTTTTTATTCCTGGCTTTCTCACTAGATGTAATCAGTAGTTACCAACTTGTTATGTTATTTTGTGTGGATTTACATACAAATGTATGAATGTTTTTAAGGCTAGTGACACATACATGCCTAGTTGTTTTGTTTAGAAAAAAGCCAACCAAACAAACTGAGCTGGCTGAACAAGTTAAGTCTACATGGGAGATATGATCTTTTACTATGGCATCCTGATTTTTTGCTTCATTTAAATAAAATATTGCAGAACATTTCCTCTTTAAACTAATGAGTCTCATCCTTGCCATAGAATGAGATTCCATTAAAACAGCCCCTAAATAGACCTGTCTGTCAGGGACATAGTTCAGTATAATATCTATTACTTTTTGGTCTAGACTGGTTGATAAGCTGTAACAAATTCCAGGAATTTGGCAGTTAAGAGGACTTGGAGATACTTCCAAGCAAAGATTTTTCATTGATCTACTGTTATTTGGGAGTGGAGGGCATGGCTAGTTTTTTTTTTTTTTTTTCATCAGAGTTCAGTCCTAGTCTTGGCAGCTCAGAGCTCTTGGCCATGCATTTTATAGCTGGAACTGACAGGGTCAAGGGAGATTGAACAAGATCTGATTTTTCCTAGTGCGTGAAAGTCAGTTTTTCACCATCTGGGATTCAGGATATTCTGGACAGCTCAATCTTGGATTTTTAAAAAGGGACAGGTTACTTAAGCCAATATGGCTTTTCAGAGTAGCCTTACCACTGTAATTTCATCCTTGGATTATATATTCTTCTATCAGAAAGTCAAAGCAAGTATCTAAAAGCTCATGGTCACAAAGATCATTTGAGGAAATATACAGAGCAAAACAAAATAAAACGAAACAAAAAAAACCCCAAATACCTGAGAGTAAGCAGGAGAGTTACCAGTTAGAGTTTGTTTTAGTCAATAAACCTCATAACCAATTCTATTGCAATCAAAGGAATTGGTTATAAATTATGCTAATAGGATTTATGATGAATTATCTCAGGCCTCTCCGTAACGCAAATTATAAGCCATTAAATATTACACAAAGGTAAGTTAGTATAATTATTGCTATTAGTGCTTGTGTATGTTCTGAGCTCAAGACCAACACTCCTAGTTCTCTAATATAGATCGGTAGCTCTCTTTTTTTTTTTTTATTGAGTTTATTGGTACATTTAGGGATACAGTCTTGATTCTCATTTTTTCCCCTTACCTCTGCCCTCCCTTCACCCCCTCCTCCCCTCCCCATCTACAAACACTTTATTTTCATCTTTTCATTCTCTCACATTTTTTTCTTTTCCCTTTTTGTTCTTCCCCTACGTATCACACCTTCCCTACACCTTTAGGTAGCTCTCTTTTTTAATGAATTATGAAAAACGTAGTGCTGAATGGCATGCAAATGGCATACTGATACTTGCTTTGCCAAGTCTAATTTTCCCAGTCTGTATCATTTCAAAGTGCTATTTGTTGTAATAGAAAAGACATTTGAAGTCTTTGAGTTCTGGATTTTGAACTTATCCTGACAAATTTGATACCAGGTTCAAAGTCTAATGTAACAAGAAATGAAAATAAACGACATCTTTTGTTATACCCAGTAAACATTTAGAGGTCTTTACACAACAATATTGAATAATTTAAATGGGTATATATTAAGTGAAAATAAGCTGTGGGAGCCTGTTACAAATTACATAAGAATCGGAGCTGGAGTGGCTGAGAAGAGTGTGTGTTAGTGGAGCCAAATCTCTTAGAAATAAGTTCAGCCCCAAATACTGTTGGCTCTTTTGGGTTAGGGTTAGGGTTAATTGGAAACTTGCCATTTTTCCTCCAGTTAACAAGGTGGCTTTTGTGAAAATAATGCCGACCTAGGTGCTTGCTGAATCCCTACTGAAAGATAAATTCTACACTCACTCATTTTATTTTTACACATTAATCTAGACGTTCTATCTTTCCACAGCTGTACTAGGCTCAATTATTTTGGTTTTTATTTTGTCAAGCCTAGTTGGTATTATTTCCTCATATTTTATGACAAACACAGATCTGTCTCTTTTTTTTTTTTTGCTGCTCTTTTATTTTCTGTATAGCTTATATTTACGAAGGATCCAGGCTGGTGAATGAAAGTCTCATAAAAGTCATCATTATTCTGTACATTTCCTTTGTAGTCCTCTCTTCCTTCATTCTGTATCTCATTCTGAGTAGACTTGCCTTTTGGTTCTTCTGACCCTTAATATTCCTCATATTTTATGAAGCACACATATTTGTGTGATAGCTACTCATCAAAGTTCATTTTTATTCAAGACATTGTCTACCTGTTCTTCTCATTAATTTCACTCTTCATCATTCATAAATAATGCACACAGACTTGTCGTTCAACTCCCCTACTTTTTTATTCCTCATATTTTATGATGCACACACCAGCTTACAGCATATGATAAAGCTCTATAAAACTTATTATTCTACATTTATCAGTATTGAACTCTCTTGGTAATGTATTAGACTTTAAATGTTCTAAGAATCCCTGGATCTTGCTGCATTGGCTCTCATTATTTACACACTCCCTGACATCCATTTTTCATGAGAATAACTCTTAGTTCTTTTTATTTCTGGATTATTAGTATTTGCTGTAATCCATTACCAATATCAGTCATCTAAATTGTCTAAATTTTAGGACAGTTTTAAAATACAGTTTTTAATTTTTAGTAAGCTTGACTGACACTACATGCAGAAACCTAGGGGGGGAATTCTACTTCTCAGGCAAACTTTCCATTTTGAAAAGAAAGCTCTTCAGCCTTCTTACTACTCTAGCCTCTACCAGCTCCAAATAGCTGCGGGGAACCTTCATATCTATTCTGGGCAAGGATGGTATTGTGCTACTTTGTGTTCAGCTCGGCTGCTATTTTGTGGACTTCCAGCTTCTAAACTCAATTTTCTTCCTAATTGTGGACAGTAGTGTTGTATCTGTCTTGTTTTTCCTGATTCACGCAGCCACTAAAATGTAATTTCTCTCCCATTTATATAACCGGTTCTGATTATCCTCCTCAGATCCAATGCAGCCTATATAATTCATTTCTTTCCAAGGTTTGAGCCACGCTGAGAAGTGAAGTGTGTGTGGTGGGGGTCTGTCTTTGTTAGTGCCACAATCTTACTTTCCGTGTTTTCTTCTATTCCCATTGTGGTGCCTCCCTGTTTGCTACCCCAGAAAGTCCTCAGTTTCCTTGAATCACATCCAAATTAGTCAGCCCTCCCTGGCCTGTCCTTGGCTTGTATCAGAGAAGCATCTTGAGCTCTTCAATTTTTGCCACATCAAAACTACTCTCAACCTGAGTCGTAGTCCTTTGAGGACCTGTCTTTTTCTGAAACCTTTTCAGTTCGGTAGTGTAGAGAGAAATCTTCAGAATCTTTCAAGCCAGACAATAGACGCTATTGTGTGCATTGTCATGAAGCTGGTCCTGCCCGTGTGTCCAGCAGATATTTGTCCTGTATAATCATCTTTTGGACTGGTTATGTGCTGTGTGTATGTGTGTGTGTGTGTGTGTGCTTGTGTACTCTCAGTGGCAGATACTGCATGCTTTACATTTTTGCCTGAGGCTCTCCTTTGATTCACAGATGTGGATGGGATGCTTTGTTTCTTTGAATCTTTAAAAATAAGAACCTCTGTCTGCTGTTGCTGGTTATAGCAAGATAACCTGAATTTAGGTGGGCATGTCCAGTGCAACTATAAAAACATGTGTGGGGAAGAGCACACCTCACAAGTGTCTCTTTTTCTATTTTTTGAAGAATACAGGCTTCTGCCAAGTTGTCCACCTGCTGTCACTGTGCTAAAGCGGCAACCCCAAAGGAATTGCTTCTCCACTTTAACGAAATGCCGAATCCTTCAGGAGTTTGGAGTTTGGTCTACAGAATAGGGCATCTTGAGTAATGCAAGTCAGAATACACTTTACTGGGAGGCTTATTTAACTAACAAGCTGCTTGTCAGACTGCTCTGATGCAAGAGGTTTAATTCATTCTGTATTTGTTACTTTCATAGCATAATCAAATTATCCCTAGCCACCAATCAACTCGTGGTTCCATTTACCTCTTTCCTTATTTGTTGTCTTTTGTCATTTGTGTCAAATTTCCAATATTCTTTCAATACCTCGGACAACTGCATTAACCTTAAGTAAAAAAGTTGGTTTGAAAAACAAGGCTGAAAACTAAATTGCCGAAAGAAGACGTAATTTATTGTATTTCTTTTCTTCTTTTTTTTTTTTTTTTTTTTTTTTTTTTTTTCCCGGGTTATACCGCGGATCAAACTTGGGACATTGCGCTTGCAAGGCAGGCAGCGGCACCACTGACCGAAATCCCCGGCCCTGCATTGTATTTCTGATTAAAATCTTGCATAAAAAATGAGGCTCAGGGTCAGGAAAGTTATAGCTGTTTGCTTTTGTTGCTAACACGAGCATCAGCAACCTTTGAAGGGTAACATTAAAAATCAAGTACCTAGTCAGTGGGGGACCTAGCAGCAGGTAGGCAGGTTAGGCTGTTTTCTTCATAGGAACAGATGAAACCCTCTTCACAAGTTGACAATCCCGGTCAAGAGAGCATTGACAAGGCCCAGGCTGGAAGAAGTCATGTGAATCCTCTGCTCACTAGTGTTAATTCCTTGATGAGTTGTCAGGAGGCAGATTTCAAGAGAGATAACCAACCCTATTGCATGTGAGGTGTGGTTTGAGAGTTTCGCTGACATATTTTCCATGAGCTTATTATACCCTAGCACCATGGTCTGTAGACTGCTGCTTCTAGGGCCCCACTGGAATGTGAATACCTCTGAGTGGTTGGGACAAAGTGTTTTTGATACTTCTGTTATCCACTGTCATCACATAATGAATAAAAGGGTCTTTAGAGTGCAATTTTGGGATTTTGGTGTTTGTCCTCAGAACTTCCTAATAATCCTTCTTTCCTACAGATGAGAAATTCTCAAACTTAAGCAGGCATCAGAATCACCTGTAGGGTTTTAAAAACACACACTGTTGGGTCTTATTCCCAGAATTTCTGATTCAATAGGTTTGGTGTGAGGCCTGAGAATTTACATTTATTTATTTATTTATGAGACAAGGTTTCACCATGCAGCAGAGGCTGGCCTTGATCTCACTATGTAGCCGAGGCTGGCCTTCAGCTTGCAGTGATCTTCCTGCCTCAGCCTCCCAAGTGCTGGGATTGTAGGCATGCACCACCACACCTGGCTGAATTTATGTTTCTACCAAGTTCCCAAGTAGGTTAATCCTGCTGGTCTAAATGCCCACCATTAAGAATTTCTGCTCTATTGAAAGCAGGGCCATAGTATAATCAACCAATTAATGTGTCTTTATTCCTGGGGAAGCAGGCAGGAAGCATAAACCATATAACAGCAGGCAAATCTACAAACTGGTTCACAATCTGGCCATTATGAAATCCATGACATGAGTTTTTAATTCTTCCACATGAACCTCTGAGAAAAGGTTTTCAACAACTATGGTTTGGGGAGTCATATTGAAGCTGTCATGTCACAGTGGTGGCAGAACTATAAAATGACTGTGGGGTCCTTTTAAATCCAGAGATCATAAAATGGAAATATGTTTTAACCAAATTTATCTGTCTCAAATAAGTGTCAATTTGTCCCCCACTCCTATTACTCGTAGTATACAGTACTTGTACCCATATCATTGAACTTGTCATAGAGTGTTTTGGATGACAGTTACAGATCTGTCTGCCTTTCTTATTAGATAGTCACTTCAGGCAGAAAGTGTGCGAGGTTTTCTCTCTGTGTCCTTCCCAGTGACTAAAGTACTCGGCATGTTCTCGAGAAAGATTCATAGCATTTCAACTCAAATATTTTTTATATAAAGTTTTAAGTTACTCGCAGCCTATCCTCATGGCACTGCTTCAAAGGTTTCAGAGACTACTTTGAGATTCTTGTGTGACAGATGCCTTGCAATTCATTTTATAGAAGCCAACATACTGGGCTGTGCATTATGACATTCTCAATGTGTGAGTTTCATTTCATAATTGACTACTTCAGGGAATTAAAAATTACCTGTGTAATTGGGAAGACTGAGTGAATAGTCCTCCTCAAATGCTTAATTTATGCACACTCACTCCATTATTCCTTTATATATAATCATGCCATTACTATTTGATATTTCATAATTTAAATGCCTTTGAGGTTTCTAATATCCAGATCGGGGTGGGGTTTCCACAGAACATCTGCTGTTTTTGACATATGTTACCTAAACAGTTACAGCACAATGAAAACATTTAATGTCATAGCATGAGTCAGTTTTCATGTTCTAAAAATGTGAATGCAATGACTCTTCATGTGCAAACCCAGTAAAATATCATTAGTTTTTACTTAAATTTAGCAGACTGATTTAATCCTACTCTGTTGATACTAACCCAAATAAATAACACCTACCAAGTTGGTAACATTAAAAGCTGCTGGGAGCATTACCCATCAACATTCTAGGGCTCTAGGAAAGGTGGTGCTATTGAAAATGCAGATAGCTTTTTAAGCAGAATTATTTTCCTCATGGCTGGTGATGGTTTCAAGTAAAACAAAATGGGGGCAATCACCCTGAGGTAGGGTTGCTATTTTCCCATCTGCCCTGGTAATTGCTTGTCAAAAGTACGCTTGCTTTGGTTGCCTGAGATGCCCAAAGTAATGGGAAAAAGATCAAGTGTTTTGAAGCAATAAGAAAACTGACGACACAGTCACATTTTCAGGACTGCGTAAGTGCCAGTTTGCTTCATTTAGACACATGATTATTTTTTGTCCAGAATTTGAATCCTGAAATATTCGCCCTATAAGCCCTTGCAACTCTTGAATAGTCTGTTTTTTTTCTTTCCTTTTTTGGTTTGTTTGCGTTTTGCTTGTTCTACACATTACTCAAATGGTTTATCTTTGTAATCAGCCTTACGGGTTTTGTTAACCTCATTAACCTTCCTTGTCACTTCTCCGTGGATCTGCCTTGAGAATAATGGATAGTCATTAAACATAGGGCAGGTCCTTCTTGGCTATTTCCTGGACATGTATTAGTCTTCCTGTGCAAGGGGAAAGTGTGTCTTGGCTGTATCCACCACTGTTTTCTAGCTCTGCATTGCTAGTAATCACCAATGTGACTTTAAGAAGAAGAATTATTCTGTGCTTCATTTGCTCCTTGAATAAAGTGGGGAGAAGACTTTTTGCCATCTTCTCCCCATTCCCTCATAAAGACATTATAAAAATCAAATTATTCACTAAAATGACCACTGTTTGAACTGGACTTTACTCTCTTTACCCTGACAAATCAGCTCGCCTCTCCCCCTCACCCCCGTCTATATTTCACTTACTGGGAGCCAGGTATTATGCCAGTTTCCTTACCTTATTTCATTTAATGTCCATATAACCCTGAATAAGTACAACTATTAGGCTCTTTTTAAAAATGAATCACTGACTTAAAGAAGATTAAAAAATACTCGCTCAACTTATCACAGCTAGTAAATTGTACACTGATAAAGGTCTTTTGACCTGAACTCTAAAGAACCTTAGCTGTACTGCAGCTCTTTCTGAGTCAATATTTAAATAATGTGGCTCCAAATAAAAGTGCTCACCTACAAAGATGGTGCTCTCCATAGGAAATCATTACCTATAGAAATTTACCAACTGCTGAGCACTTTCTCTGTGCATAGTATGCAGAGGAGATGAGCTACAGAACGTTATTCTCTTCTTTCTGCCAAACTTGTTCTGACCCTGGCCTCTCTAGAGACAAAATGATGTGATTGAACCAGCTAGACAATCACTGCCGGCATGTAGTATGTTTGAGAGGTACATAATAAGAATTTGAGGCTTTTGACTTTTTATTGTAAATGAGCAGTAAGTGGGCTAGATAAAATATTAGAAGATACCTTTACATGCAGAGATAAGTTGAAAATAACTACGGTATTACTAAGTATAATTATTAAGCCTATCAGGACATCTGGGTTTCAAAATATAAATAATGAATTGAATAGACTTTTGAAGATTTGTGCTCTGATTTTTTTCATTCTTTTTTTGCCCAAAAAGTTTGCAAAGAAGTGAAAGTCATACTTTCTTTCTCTTTGGTACTTTTAGGTGTTGACTACTGATTTCAGAAGCTAGTTAGCACTATAAATCTGGGAACCTTCAGCACTTTGTAATTTTTAAATGTGTCTTGAACATGTGTTCCCTGAATTTTAGCATTAGACAAAGAAGTTGTCTGAAATTCAGGAGATCCTGTCTTCACACATGTAACACCTATCAGACAACCAAGATCAAAGTGCTTTATTAGCAACTATCAACCACCTTATTTCCCACTGAGGACAACAACTGCAGAAGCAATCAACACAGGAAGCTGCTTAGGAAAAGCGAGATGGGAAGACAGAGTCACATCGAACCATGGCCAAGCCAAACCGTATGGATTGATACTGGGACAGAGATAGATTTAAGAGTCTATTCAATTTATTCAGCAAATGTTGCTTTGTTTATCAACCTGTAATTGTGTACTTGGTATAATGCTTTTCATATCTCTAGATTAAAAATACATAAAAGTCTGCCACTGTCAAATAGATTTAGCATTCTTTAACAGATTCATGGAAAAGTTAAACACAAAGCATATGGATTCAAATTTGCACAAAATTACAAAATGATTATATTATACACTTTCTCAGGGTTACTTGTAAACAAAGCTATGAATGTTAATTCTATGAATAAATTGTATTCCCTTTTATTTTTTAATATTCTAAGAGACAGGCTTTTCTTATGTTTATTTTATAACTCCCAATTACTAACTGGTTTCTAAATATTGGATTCCATCTAGGATCAACAAATTGATGAAACTCTATTTTTTCCTTTCACGACACTAAAGTCTAGGACTGTTGCTGATTTATCTATGTGGAGCTTATTCAGTTTGTCTAAGGTATTCAAATTTTCTCAATGTACTCTTGGAGGGCAGGCATCCCAGCCATTTATTAGTAAAACCTGATACATTGACCAGTAGGTAGTAATTCTTTGAGAAATTACTTTCTTTGTTTTACCTCCCTGTTCACAGAATCTTAATACAATGGGCCCCCGAAAGGTCAGTGGCAGGCTTCGGCTTGTGTGAACATTGACTACATAAGAGCCCAGGTGGTAAGAAATATTCATACCCAAATAATGTAGGACAGTGGTGAAGAACCTATGGCTCACTTGCTGCAGTAGGCTGTTCATATCATTGAAAGCTCTAAAAGGTTCACCATCACTGATCTAGGACACAGATGAGGACTACAAGGACTCTGTTCTAGAGTACATCCTCAGAAAATCTTCTCTGGACCACTCTGTTTCAACTGGCCATTCTCTGACCGTGGCCGTTCTTTATTTTACTTGACAGAGCTTATACCTTCTTAACGTTTACCTCTTTTCTTATTATCTGTGTTCCTCAGCATACGGAACAGATGATTGTCCCCTTTAACCTGTGGAGACTAGGACAGTAACTATCAAGAAAGGAAGAAATGAACCGAGGAAACATACATTCATCAATCTCAAGCAAAATAACTATTAATATCCTTCAACATGGATTATCTTAGAAGAAAAGAAACTAGGATCTATCATAACATGACTGCAAAGTGTAATTAATGGGAATCTTTTCTTAATAGTGGTAAATGCAAGCTTTCTGATAATTGTTTTTATATCTTAAATTCATTTGTTTAGTACAAACATTTTAAATTGTATAAACTATTGTTTATAGCTCTAAATGTCAAAAAATGAAACTATTTCCATATAGTTAAGCTGTTCTCTGTACAAATAAGCTTCGTATTTTTCTTTCAAGTTATCAATAATCTCCTGCATGTGTCAATTTTAGTAGTTTTTTGTGCTCACTTGAATCAATCAGTCCTTTCTCTGGGTTACTGTTAAAAACTTTCAGGTCAGTTTCAGTGTGTAACTGTTTAATAACTTTATCTGCCAGAATACCTCTTGTCTTACATATAGTTAGGTTACATGTGAGCCCCAGAAAATCAGTTGAATTCAAGACCCCTGACCTGAGGATCTCCAAGTTTTCTTAGAAGCCCAGTATTCCATGAACCACATAACAATTTGCAAATTACAAATATTTTAATTACTTATGTATTTATTAGATGTTTTTCTCATTTTTAAATTTTTAATCAACATATAATATGGTTCATATTTTTGAGGTACAGTATAATTCAAAATACATATACACATGTCCAGATTGAAGAGGAAGTGTTACCAGATTCTAAGGTGCTCGAGTCTCGGGTTAGAGATGATTTCTAGGCCTTTTCTGTCCTGAACAAAGAACTGAATGAAACTAGCAAAAATAGTGGCAAAGCTTCACATTTATTAGAGGTAGGTAAAAAAAAAAGGGTTTCGCAGAATGAGTTTGGGTCAAGTAAAAAGGGAAGAAAATAAAAATAAAAATAAAAATAAAAATAAAAATAAAATTGCATTTTATCCTAGAGCATAGGGCAGATTGTTGTGAAGAGCACCCCACAAGGAGTTCTTAATGGCATTTGTCTCTCTCGTATATTTCTCACACTGACGTCACACAGAGGGCATCCTATCAAATGCCTGCTAGAGTTCGCCTGAAAAGTCCACATGCAAGGTCCTGAGAATTGCTCTGTGCAAGTATTTTGGGATTTGATTATGCCTCCCTTTGCCACCAGCTTAAGCCTCGCCCTAGCTTTCTACTAGAGAAGAAAGAAGGTATAGATCCCACATCTGAATGAGAGAGATATCAAATAAAATTTTGCCATAAATGATCAAATTTTGATATTTGACTGAATCTGATATTAGACTTTAAATTCTGTGGTTAAAGAAACTATGTTTCTTTTGTTTACATCCATCTACACAATTCTTAGTATAGAGTGGATTCACAAAAATATTTTTTTGATGAATGAGTGGATATATATATTCACATTAGTTTTTTGAAGAATGATTCAGTATCAAGATATTATATGGCATTAAGAATGGCAGAGGAGTCTGACATCTGTGCTATCTCCTTCTGAGGACTTATAAATTTGTCAGTTACTCTGGAAATACTAAATTTTTAATAAAATATCTACTTAAAAATAATTATTAATATCTGCCAAGTTACTTAAGATCAACATCTTCTGTAGCAATGATTATCTTTTGAAACCTTCCCTTTTAAGCTCATTCTTGGGTCAAAAACTTGTTTTTTTCTGTTCACAGAATGTCAAATAGGATACATTCCCAGTTGAACTGAGTGTAGAGAGCATGCTTTATTAAACAAATTATGTTAAGTACTTATGGCTATTACCAGGTATCATAACTAATCAAGAACAAGAATTAAGATTTTATTATCGAGTGGGGTATAGTAAAGTAGAAGGAGAGCGTGGGTCAGTAGAATTTGCCAAGAATTCCAGGCTTGAGGCATGGTACTTTAATTTGTTTGGGGCCCTTCTCTACAGTTTTCTAGTGAGAGACAATAATGATGAATACCTAGGTGTGTTGATTAACAGCAGTCTTCCCACCGACTTTTAATTTTTTTTGGCTGTGAAGAAGTATAGGTAGAATTTATTATAACACAGATACAGAGAGTGTATGCCTCCAAGTGAGACATTTTAGTGCCATGAAAGCCTCAGTATGAAGTGTGAGTCTGGAAATCATTTTTATGCATACAAGAGTTATTGCTGGGATACAGGGAACTGGAGTAATTATGATGCTTACTGACATTTTTCTTAGAAGTTACTTTGCAATCACAAAATAGCTTTTTGTGACTTCTTGATGTTGCTTTTTATTTTCTATCATTTTCATTGTACTAAATTTTTATTATCTAGATTCTTTTTTTATTATCTAGATTCTTTAAGGCAGAAATATTTATTGGTGCTCATGCAAAGTTATAAATTATGTCAATTATTGGCAGTCCACAGCAGCTGGAAGGTCTTGTAAGTTAAAAAATAAAGAATAATTATTTTGGTACTGTTATACTATCATTTCATTGCTTATGTATTTAGCTCCTCTGCTATTGAAGAATTATAATCTTACTTTTAGGCTGGTTTTACATTTAGGCATTGGCTTATATAAGATGCTACTTTGCGTGTTCTAGGCAAACAAAATGACTTTTTCATTAGCCAATGCGAGCAGAGTACTTGCACTTCAAAATCAGTACAGCCAAGCCATTTGCTTACTCATTCACTCATTAATTCATATTTATCTGCTTTATATCAGGTATTGTATTCAGTATCTGGGGATATACTTGTATGGTAGATTAAAGATGGTAAAAATTTCTTTGATACTTCTTGCATCCAGAGATGAGGTATATGTCCTTACTGAATCTGGACAAGCTCTTTGGGTGCTTTGATCAATAGTACAAAAGACAGATGACCCTGTGGTGATTTCTAGGCCCAGGCCCTAAGAGATAGGTACTTTCCATTTCCTGTCTCTTGGGACACTCACTCTTGCAGCCCCGAGTCACAAACATCTCTAACAAATTCAAAGCTGGCCCTCATGACAGCAGGAAGTCCAAGTAGCCAATAGATAAGACTGTGTGGAGAAAGAGTTTTTAAACTGTTGTGTAGTTGTTGTAGTCCCTAGCCATTTGAGGCATCCCTGCTGAGCCCCAAAATATCATGGGGGCAGAGTTAAGCCATCTTGTTTGTGTCTTATCTGAAGTTCTGACCCACAGAGTCATGACATATAATTATAATAGATTATTTTAATGCGTTAGTTGATGTAGTTTGACTACAACAGTAGATATTCAAAACAATAAGAGAATAAATTAGATTTGGTCCTTGTCCTCACAGCATTTAAGATTAAGCAATGCAAAAAATTCAAATTAACAATGTATGCACCAATATGAACTAAGAAAATGAAATGCAGCAAATTCGTAGAAAATTAGAACTGGAAGGGACCATCATCTCGATTAGCCTCTTCATTTTTTTAAGCTATTAAAGTGCTGTTGTATGATTTGGGCTGTACTAAGTTTACTTAATTCTAGAGCTTTCCAACTAATGTTAAGCATTCCATCAGTGGTGGGCAGAAGAGGCAACACTGCTGTGATTTTTAAATCTTCACACTGTTCTAACACATACTCTAAGTGATAAACGTAATAATCAAATAAATGCCTATCCACATACAAATTCTTCTCATAAAATGGGCTTATTGTTACTGTGGTGGGATCTGGATTACCTGATATAGTGATTAGTAGGATATAAAACATCATAGATTAATAGCCCTTATCCTACAGGAGTTTATTACCTTAAGGTATAAGGCAGAGTATACACTAATTTATTTTGGAGGTGTACACAAGTGTTCTGTCACTAAGGGTGGAACTTATGTTCCTTTAATGTCAGTTCTATTTCATATTCAGTCATCTTGTTTTTCTTTTTAAATCACCATAAGAGTTTAAAACTGAAGTAAAATGACACATTAGGTATTTAAAGTCTCTCAGAGAAAGACGCCAGAAAACACCACCCCCCTGCCCTGCCCCACATACGTGAGATCTTTCCAAGAAAAGATGTAGAAATAGTGTAGGCCATCCTGGCACTTTGGGAGGCCAAAGCAGGAACATCACAAGTTCAAGTCAAAGCCTAGCCTAGGCAACTTAGTGAGATATTTTCTCTAAAAAGGCCAGGAATGTAGCTCTGTGCAAAAGCCCTGGATTTGATTCTCAGGACCACACACACACACACACACACACGCGCGCGCGCGCACACACACACACACACACACACACACACAAACACACACACGGGAGAGGTCATGAGCTCAAATGCCAGCAGGGCCAGGCATGATATTCAAGTTAGAGAAGTGGGCCAGGTGGAGAGTCAACAGTGAGTGGTGTGATTGAGAGGCGTGATATGTCCTACCCTTAGTGGCTGCTGGCCCTCAGCTCCTGAACATCTATGCCATGTCCATGGGTTGGAGACTCTAAGCTTTGTGGATTTTCTAGAGGGAAAGTATTTCAATTTTTATATTACATCTTCTAATTTCTAAAGGTCAAGCCAAGGAAAATACATCTGTGTCTGATTTTAAGCAGCCTCTGATATAGATGCCTGACATAGATGACATGGATTGATGTGGGGATCAGCCCCTCAGTGGTTACAAAATAGAGAAATGAGTTTGGCCAGACCTTGCTGTCAGTGGTTTCACTAACCCTGGTTGGATTTTGTTTTTTAAATGCACTTCTCCATTAGTGATGGTGAGTGAAATGTCTAGCTTTGCAAATTACTGCTGTCATTTAGTTTAATGTACTCTTGTTTTTACATATTTATAAAAACCTTTTACATTATTAATAGTGATTAAATGCTTAGACACTGAAGATCAATAATGCTTCTGTTCACCTATTTACATTATTAAAAAGTAATAAGTCATATAAGGCACATAAAATATGTGCTTTACTTTGTAGTCATGTTTTGAGTAGATTGAAGGAAGGAAAGAAATTGAGCTACAAGGTAAATTGTATTTAGGAAAACATGATTACTCAGTTGAATTTGGTAGAGATTTCACCATAAGCAAGTTGCAAGTTCGCACTGATGTTTCTCAGTCACAGGGCACAGAAGGCATGAGTTTCACGTACTCTCACATGCCAGTGCAGCTTTCACAAAGCCATAAAGTCTAGTCTCCCTTGGATGCATAAGAATAGACAATCATTTAACTTTTGTGTGTCCTTGGAACACTCAGTCACCTGTAGGTTACTGTATTTAGCTCCAAATGCTTCTGATTGGCTAAGCACCACGTCAGCCTTGTTTATCACATTCTGCCACTGCAGCTATCTCTCAATTTTAGGACAAAAACAGCAAAGTGACTTATCTGATTATGGCAATAAGTGTCCTAGCTCTGTTTGGAGAAAGCAACCCCAGAGTCAGAACTATAAGTATTTTCAGGGTCAGCCACTCCGGCTTCCTATGTAGTCAAAGCGGCTCAGATCAGGGGGTTTAGGCCTAAGGCTTTCAACCCTACTCCTTGGTTCAAACTTGTATCGACTGTGACATTGTTCAAATCACTTACTTGACATCTCAGTTCTTGTTTCTTCAGCTAAAAAGTGGAGCTTGTAATAGTACCATATAGAACTTTTATGAGGATCAAATGAAATAACACATATGAAAGCTTAGTGTGAGGCCTGCCACATAACAAATGCACAATAACAGTTTATGTGTAGTAAAATGCCCATCTCATATCATTCAATTGTATTCTACAAAAAGGTTGTTCATTAACAAGGACTGGAGTTTGTAAATTATGTCACTGAAATGTATCAAATTGAACTAGATTTTTAAAAAGTCACTTAGTTTATAGGTTTTATAGGTCTCTTATGTGGATTCAAATGCCCTTTTCCTAGGATAAATTTGATCTATGTCACCAGACTTACTTAAGGACAAATTGAAATGGTACAACTGTGATATAACAGAAAGATCATAGGTGATGGTACAGTGCAAATTTGCTGTCGCTGTGATTTTGAACAAATGATTTAATCTAAAACTCAGTGTCCTCATACATAAACCATACCTAATACAATTATCTATTTCACAGGGATATTGTGGAGTAAAACAAAATGATATATGTCTAAGGTGATGTGCAACCTAAAAAGTCCAATTTAGATATAAAATATTATAAGAATTATTATTTACATGTGTAGTCAGAATTGAAATTATTTTGCCCAAAGGTGCCCCAAGTAAAAATGCGTGTGTTTTCTTAGAGGAAATACAGTTGGATTGCTTGTTTTCAATTACTTTTCTTGGAAAAGGCCTGAATCTTTATTGACAGGAGGGATATATCTATCATAGTTGAGACCACGGGATGCAGACCTATCGTTCTGAATTTAAATGTGACGTGCAGAGCCAAATGATAACTTGGAACATTTTACAGTAGAATGGGGAAACTCAATCAAACCAGGAGGAGGAGAAGGGCATTAATAGGTTTGTTCACCCTGTGAGTAACTGGCAAGTGTTGCTGAAGCATGAAGCTGAACTGCGGGGGTTTAAGTTTGTCCATTGCTCAGGCCCTGACTTTCTTCCCTCACTTGAGTTCAGTGCGTCATTTAACACTTTGTTGTGTCATGGAAGGTGTTGTTATTTTCTCACCCCCCACTGACTTCTCTACATAATAAATGAATGAATGAATGAATAAATAAATATACCTGCTGTCCAATGAGAGCTCTGGAGGAATGACATGAGTACTATCCTTGCCAATGAGGAATTTGATTCGATCATAGAAGAGTCTTGAAGTGTGCTGAGAGAAGATGGGTTGGGTTTGCTGAATGAGATCAAGAGGATCTGGTGAGCCCTGGCACAGAGGACTTACATAACAATTACTTTGTTGACAACAATCAGGGTCCACACAGTCAGTCAGACCATCTGGAAAAAAAAAGAAACAAATCCACATTCATGTTTAGTTTCAAGAGAAACAACATGGTTTACAATTTACAAAGTGGAGAAAAAATAGAATATAAGAATAACGAATCATATTTTGAGTTTATAATCTCACAAATTTGCATGTTTTTCATGAATTATAGTTCATTGACTTTATATGGCACCTCAGAGAAATTAAAACTATTTTGTTCCTAAATCTTTGCTTTTGGAATTCTCTTGCGTTTGTCAGCTGGAGAATGCAGTTTATATTGTTACAGTTCAGCTTTTAGGTAGAGAATTCTCTTAGGTACCACACTTTATAAGTTTCCACCTTCTTCAGTGAGACTATTCCTTCAGAACAGAAAAATATTTCTTGTAATCCTTTTGAATTCCTCTCACACTGTACATCTATGAACAGACAGTTAACAAGTACTTACCAACCCAAATATGTTTGTATTTAAAAATTAGTTTTCCCAATAGAGTTGTCTGCTAGTAATCTTGAAAACAGAAGTTGAGATTTTCATGGTGACAAAATATCTAGGGCAGTGACTTTCAGAGGTGCAGTCAGTTACCTGGGGAGCTTATTAAATATGCTTTTGCTTGAGCTTCACCAACTGAAGCAGAATTTCTACAGAGCTCAGGAGTATGATTCTGTAGCACACTGAAGTTGCAGAACAACTTTTTAAGGAATTTGTAGGAGCTAGATTGACTTATGCTGCAGCTGTTTTTTTTTTGTATGATTACTGCTAAATTTAAACTATGTGAATATGATGAGTTATTCTTTCATTTTCTGAGCCTTCACCATTTCCTTCAGACTTCTGATTCCACTGTTGTACCACAAACAAGAAAATCATACACAGGCTTCACTGTATGATGAAAAAATTATGTAGGTCTCAGGGGTTACTTGAGAAAGGCAGACTAATGAGAAACTAATAGATGTAAAATATTGTGTTAAGTGCTTCTAAAGGTAAAGAGAGATCAAGTTTTTAGGAGCTCAGAGCTTAGGAAAATAGATTTGTACAGACAGCCAACTCTTACAGCAGTGAAATGCAAGAAGTATAGTACTATAAGAAAGTGTTGTGCAAAGAGGAGTTGGAGTGATTAACTGAGCAGATGGATACTTCATCTCACACCTAATAAGCCAAAATTTAAAGTCCTTACAAGGTCCTTAAGGCAGGCAAGTGGCTCTATTTCAGTTGTTCAACAAGGGTAAATAGAAAGATGCTAATGTTTTTGGTTTGCAGTGGAATAGGGAGGTTCAGATGGATCACTGGCTCCTTAGTGCTGCTGAT
>NW_022900951.1:101057054-101070250 GCF_012274545.1 Fukomys damarensis
CGCCCCGCCCCCCCCCCCCCCCCCCCGCCATTCCTGTCGAGCTGGAGGGATATGTACCACAGCTGGGGGCGATGAAAGCCAGGAACACCAGGAGAGTAGGCATTTGGAACAGTAGCCCTAGGGCACCCAGGAAATATTTTTCCCCACATGTGGTCCTTTCAAATTCTCTGTACCATAGACACTACTTTGATTTAAAATGCAGTTTGCTTTTTTTCTTGCATTCCCTGTTTGCTCAGTATATTTATATTTCTCCATATACATATTTCTTTTTCACTGATGATAACTTTTGAGTGTGGATTTCTTTAAAAAAAACTTTCCTTCTCTTCGCCTCTCTTTGCTCATTCAGAAAATTATATTAACAGATTTTCAATATATTTCCCGTACATTGTTCTCAACTTCTCATTAGCACATTATCTCTTTACTCTGCTAATTAAACATCTGGATGCATTGAAAAACTGGCATATATACCAACTTGATTAAAAGAATTCTCCGATGCCCAGAATTGGTAATAATCCATTAAATAATGGAAAAATGCTTTTCAAATGTACCTTGTTATTGAATAGTGAATTTGTTATCATTCATATAATATATGTGGAAGCACCTAGTGTCGTGGCAAATATTAACAAATGCACTAGTAATAGTCAGATTGAGTATTCACAGGCTTCATACTATCAACCACATAATTCTAACTTATGGAAAAGAAATCTATTTTAAATAAATACTAATGCCAAAATAATCTTCAAAGTTGGATTCTAAAACTAAACATGCAAGCAATTCAAAATTAGGGCTCACATTCTCATATAGTTATGAACTGTAGATCCCAAGGTAAAGTTTCATATTTGCCTAATATACAGAGTTGACCCTCTGAGATACTGTTTTCTGAGAAATAAGTCTCTGTTCAGTCTAGAAAGGCCACAGACAAGCAGATCGATAATGGTATGCAACCTCTAAATTATAATTCTTGGAAAAGCCAGCATATGGGCAAAGATCTACTTACCAGTTATCACATTAGATAACACCTTGTACAGTGTGTCTAGACTGTTACAAAGAAGTGCAAATGACAGTCACACTAAATGTGTGTGGGTTTTTTTTTGTTTTTGTTTTATTTTGTTTTAGTTCCTAAGAGTTTTTTTCTTTTTTTTTTCTGAATTGGAATCTGTGGTGTCATACTGACAGTCAAGCTCAGGATGTCAGATATGAAAGTATCAAATGTTAACTGATTTTAATTTTAGGACTTGTTCCCTTTAAGAGAATAAAAACTAAAAGTAGCTAAAAGGAAGGAGGTTACATTGTCTTACAGGACTAAACATGGCAACTACTGATTTTAGCTTTGCCAACCAATTTGGGACTATGCCAACTGGATCAGTTGCTGCTCAGGAAGATCAGAAACACCATTTTCTTGCTATGTGATCAAGTCATTACAATTAAATTTGTGTGTACTAGATGTGTGCTCTTGGTTGAAAAAGAGAATGAAGGCAATATGAGTGATAGAAAGACATGTTTTCATGGCTTTTCCCATGACTCAATCCCCCAAATAAATTTATTCATATACATCCTTTGGGAACAGAACTCATATTATTACCTTGATAAAAACGAGCAGCTAGTTCATGGTAGGGTATCCTATAGAAGTTGAAACCATGAATAAATTAGTTAATATTTGCCACGTGGTAGGTACTTTCATACATATTACCTCAGCTGCACCCTTCAATAACATTGTTAGGTAGATTTTTTCATCCTCATTTTACAAATAAAGAAGGGTAAGGTAAATGTGATTGCAGTTATAAATAATCTGGGAATCATAGTAGCATGCAGTAGTCTGACTACATGCTGAATCATACATCCAGCAGCATCATCTTAACAATGATGTTTGATAAATGTTAATTATTGTTATTATACTGAATTCTGGTTTATACTGATTGTAAATTGTCTAGGTATAGAGTCCTACAGGTAGGTGCCAAAGGTCTGCAGTGGTGGCAGCTTAAACTGTTCCACTTCACTTTTATCGAAGTTGCCTTAAAACTGGCCAGAGGGCAATTGACTTCTTTGTAGTACGTTCAGTTTATTTGAATGTGCTCTTTTTGCAAAATATGTTTGCTTAGATTGCAATGTACGTGACTCCTATGTGATTCTGATAAGATGGATGCAGTTCTAATGCTACAGAAAGTTTCATTCATTGAATTTTACTGATAAAGAACTTGTCCCTATTGTACCGAAGGCAGACTCAAGTTTAATCTTTTCATCACATATAGAGCAGGGACAGGGTCTGCCAAACCCTAAGAGGCCTATTTCTATGACACTTGCAAATTTGCCTAGAGATTAATAAATACTGAACGGATGCATCAATATAATATGTTAATAGATTCTTCATTGATATCACACTTTCATTATCCACTTTTATTTCAAGGATTTTCTCATTCATTTTCAACACTGCAAAGTATGCAGATGGATGTCGAGTATCACCAGCCTTAGTTGACAGATAATGTGTCAGGCTCAATCACAGATTGCTGAACTCATTTGAGCAGCTTAGATTTTCCACCGTCCGTTGCATCTGGAAGCACTTGGCAGTTTAGGCTCTCATGACTAAGTGATGATCCTTTAATAAACAGTTTGCTTGGAAATGAGGAGCATATGATTAAAAGATAATAATTAGGAATATGTTTTCTGATGGTAGGTCTTTTGTATAACCAAATTTCAAAAGTAAATGAGGAGCTGGAGTCTGGCTCTTAAGTACAGCAAATATTATCGATTCATTGCTCCTTTTCTTTTCTTTTCCTATTTATTAAACATTGCAGTATGCTGGTGACATTTAAAACATGAAGTTCATTGATCCATGAGTTTATATGTGTTCATAACTCACTCATGGTGCTGTTTTCTAGATCTAGAAACACTATACTACGAAGAGGCTTTGCAAATAGCCATTACTTTGAATGCATGGTGACTTCTTATGAAGAGTAATTCCTGGAAGAGCCTTTTCTTTTAGGCAATTAGCTTATTGATTTTTGCCAATGAATATGAATATAGACCACTGGAAGACTTCGCACATGAGAAGCTTGGACAAATATGACATATACTCAAAGATTAGAGAAAAAATTTTCTTTGATTAAATCCTCTTCTACATCTTTTAAATCTCTTCAATAATCTTTCTATAATATCAGAGACTACTTTCTTTTCTCTATAATTAGAGTAAATAAAATGAAATCTTTATTTGATGACTGAATATTTTGCAAAACTTACAGTGCCCCCTGTCCACCTTTGCATACTAATATCTCCCTGACTTACTATGTTCCAGGAATAATGATTTGCCTTTTGTTTCCTAGAAGCATTTATAGACGCTGCTTCCTTTGCCAGGAACAATCTTTCCCTTTGTCATATGAGGTCTCCTCCACTACCAGACTTGTTAGTTACTATACACATTTTTAGGACCCTCAAATTTTCATACCATTCTTCACAATTTTAAACATGTAACTGTTTTGCTTGTTAATATGTCTTTCTTGCTAAACCATAAGTACCATAGGAAGACACTTAACATTTTCTCCTCAATGCCCAGTACAATATTTCGCAAGAAGTAGTAATGTATAAACGGAAGTTGGGTACACCATGTGGAAGGTTTGGCTGAAAGGTAAACATTTAATTTAAACACTGAATCGGTACTATCCAATAAAACTTTTTTTCAAGTTGGATATGCTGTAGTACTGTGATGGCCAGTACAGTAGCCTCTCATCTCATGTGGCTCTTGTGCACTGTATAACTGAAACACCGAATTTTTAACAAATCCAAATTCTCACTTCTGGTTATTGGCCACTGTACCCAGTGGTGCAGATTTTGATGTCTCCAAATATTTAGACATCGGATGCTACATAAATTTCACCAAACATTGTAAAAACATTCCAAAATTTACTAAGTCACATTTAACATACTGTTCCCACTGTGGTTTCATCCTTTGCTTTTATGTTTAAGAAAAATTCCACCACTGTACAAGATACCACTTATTTATTATTAATTTTATTACTTTATTATTAATTTTATTCCAGTTTCCATTTATTTCTAACTCATTAGTCCAGCTGAAATTTTTTTGATATATGACATGAACTGCAAATTTAAGATGTCTTTCTTAATAGCTGCTCTAGTAATATCATTTTATTTGTTTTCATGATGCTTCTTTCCCCAATGATTTTTGATGCTGGTTTTATGATACACTTAATTTTTATTTGTGCTTGAATGTGTTCCAGTGCTTTTGATTGTATTTGATTACAGCAATGCCAGTTTAATTCTTAGCTTTAAAATATACTTTAATGTCTAATAGTTATGATCACTATTCTTTGTTTTAGCTATTCTGACTCATTTAATACATTATTCAAATGTTTTTCCATATCCGTTCATATGTGGATATACTATATGGTGATCATATTTTCTACACTTCAAATTAGGACATGTGATTAACGAATTTAAATGTGGTCACCATAAAGTTGTCTCCTCTGAGCATAAGGTTGTGCACATGATAGATAATTGTTGACTAAAAGGATAAATAAGAGGTCAAAGCCTTTGATAAGTTTGTGACTTCTATAGAAATTAGTTCTTATAATAAGACTGTTTTCCTTTGGAATGTTAAGAAAAAAATCCAAAAGTTTGTTCTCCTTTTATTTTTATTTCTCAAGGAGCTTTTAGGTAGCTTAGAGAGAAGCTGTGTCACCCACTAATTGTGCAGCCCAATTAGTTACTAAGAGTTGCAATGTACTGAATCAGAGTGTAACTAAAGTAAAAGCTGCAGGAAGTAGCAGCAGTACTAATGAATATGCAAAGTTGATTAAGATGCAAAAAAATCCCACCATGCTTTAAGTATCAGCTATAATATGGAGTAATCAGGTAGCAGCTACTTGAAGCAAATTCTTGAAAGTGATACTTTTTTTGATTGGGAGAGTTTTTAAGAGGTTCACTTTTTTCAATAAGGTTCAATTGACGTTTTCTGATTTAATTAAAACGCACATATATACAAACATTTATGCAAATATTAATCTTTAATCATATTCAGCTGAATGAATGCAGCTGTTCTTGTAAGCTGGAAAGCTGAGATCCCCAAATAAAGGGCATTTAATATATTGTGAAAGGTAATATTTAAACACTATAAAAATGGAATTATTGGTCTAAGATCTTAGTCACGGGGCATTCATAAATTATTCAATGTATCTTTCTATTTGAAAGTAAAACTGAATCTATATCTATTAGCAATATGATCTTAATCCTACTAAAGTAAAAATTGGCACTTGAAACATTAAGGAGCTTTCCACTCCTGTTCCCCAAAGTGAAAATCATAAAAATACACTGAGCTCATATCAGTATCTTTGATTTTTAAATTTGCATATCAATACACAATTTTCAAGGAATGTTCAGAGGTCAATACACGTTCAGTAAAATCTTCTGTACCTTCTGTATCATATACAGCAGACATTGAGAATTGATAATCCATTAATATTTAATCAAACCATTCATTAAAACTTTTTGGCTACCTTGACGTGACCTTGAGGATATAAAATGCTTTGTAATTAAATATTCAATTATTTTTATTACTTCACTAAGTAAGAAAACTTACTTCAGCTCAACTCAATTTTGGCTCAAGCCAGAAATTATAATTGCACAGGTTATTAACATATTTTCTGAGGATAACCTTTTCATCAACATATCAACTGAGAAATCTCTACTTTTATACCAGTGAGCCATTTCCCTAAGTTTACACTCTGTATCTTTGGTTGGTTTTCTGCATGACCTCTAGTAATTGACTTTTCTCTGCCTCAGTTTCCTAAGTAGCATCAATAGTAATTCCTATACAATGGGGATTAAGTGAAATAATTCACATAAAGGATTTAGAACATTATTGGAACAGAGTAAACCTTTACTACAGGTGATGTATTATTATTATTAATTATATTAGGCATGCAACTATGGGCCATGGATCATGCTTAACAGCAAGACAAACAAAAAGAATATAATTATATGTTTGACTGGGGTATATTATAAGCAGCAGAGAGATTAAAGATTTGGACATTGCCATTTATGGGAGATGTGTTTTTTATTGAGACTTAAATGATGTACAGAAAATGTAGAGAAGGCACACTGAGCATATAATGGAAATAAACAAAGGGAAAGTGAATCTTCAAGGGCCATAAAAATAGTTGATCAGAGTATCACATAACTGAAAATCTCAGTCTGCTTTCCCAAAGTTGGTTTTCAAGTTATTTGTGTAGTAAACAGTCTCTTCAGAAAATGCTTTTTTTTCTGTGTGTGTGTGTGTGTGTGTGTGTGTGTGTTTATATGTGTGTATAGTGCTGTTTATTAATTTCTGGGTGGTCCACCTAATTATCTCATTTAATACTTGTTACCACCCTATTAGAGTATTAATACTATTGTCAACACCACTTTAGTTTGTTCTAGCCAAAGTAAGTAACAAGGAAACTCTTATATCCAGTTTAATGCTTTAGCCGTTACTCCTAGGTTATTGATTTTAACCTCATGTTTGGATTCAAAGGACAAGGAATGCAACTGTCTAAATAATACAGAAAATTGAGGAGTCAAATTTAATAATTTACTTCATTTTTGGCTAAGATACTGAAATTAAATTTTTTTATTGATTTCATGTTTTCTTGCACGAAAGTATGGGGAAAGTGAGGATTTATTGTTTTAGGCTCACTCAGAGATGATTTGAGCTCTTTTGAGGTCTGATTGTACAATATAGTTCTTGCCCTGGTTGGATAGAGTGAAACAGAAGTCATTCCCCTGGGCTTGGGAGCCACGTGTGACTTATAAACTATCCTGTACGTGGAAACTAAAAAGTTGATCGGATAGAGGAATGGAATGGAATCGTGGTCACTAGAGACTGAGAAGGAGGGAGTAGGGATAGAAGGAAGTTAAATTAAGTGGTATGAAAACATAGTTGGATCGGAATTAGTCTGATTTTCTATAGCACAGCAGGGTAACTATTAGTTATAACAATCTATGAAGTATTTCAAAATAACCAGAAGAGTATGAAAATTTGAACCTATACAATGATTAATATTTGAGGAGATAGAAGTACGTATTGCCCAGACATGATTATTATACACTGCATACATATGTGGGAGTTTTGTAAAATATCCTATAGATAGGTACAAATATAATATCTCAATAAAAATAGCAATGAAACAAAACAAGTACAGGTCTTGAATGAAATAAAAAGATTTATCACTAATTATCTGCATGCTGTGTCCTCTGAAATATATTAGGAGTTACTACAATGTAGAGACACAAGTGGGTGTTTCAATGAATAACAAAGAAAATACTTTACTGTGTGTATAGTGCAAAGTACACTAGCATCTGGCAGCTGTCACATATTAATTTATTTAATATATTAAATGATGTAGGCATGGGATGTAGCATGATATAATAGTGGAGAAAACTGACTCTGAAATCACTCAGCCCTGAATTGGAACCTCGATTCAGCTACTTTCTTGCTGTGTGATCTTGGATTTCTCAATTATCACTTCCAAATCAAGCTTCAGTTTTACTATTATAAATAGGGAAAATAATAGTACTGATACTTCATTTCATTATTTTGAGAATTATTTGAGATATAATATACAAAAAGATACCTAATTTTTGCTCTTGGCCAGGTTATTTACCACTTTGCTCCAGGCCGGAGTATTTCTCTTGTATACAAACATTTTATAAATAACTCACCTCCATCATTGTCCAAGTTGTCCCCACAAAGCATTTCCATGACAACATTGCAGCCTGTCCCACTCCAACCCACCTGACACACACAGTGCCAACCATTTTGATCCAGGGTACATCGCCCATTTCCAAAGCAGAGCCCTGGGCATCCATCTGAAAAGACAATAGAGAGTAACAATCACAGAGACATCAGATAAAGACTGGGCCACAATGATGCATCTGACTACAGGGATGCATTTAATCATCTGGATTCCATTCAGACGTGGGGTTGAATAAATGGAAGAGGAGCTTGCTTACTTGCAGAACCTTCCCAGGGAACTTGTTATCCCTTCTTTTGCAGTGTTTTTCCTTAGAGAGCCAATTAAGCATTATTAATGCTACCCCCAATTCCCAATGTCTGGTGCAGATAAGATGAAAACTATGGTGGGGACAAGAAATGTTTTTTGTTTCTTTCAAAACACATATCTCCTCATCTCAATCAAAACTGGATGTTTGGTGTCAGTAAATTGGGAAAATGCAGACGTTTCTATGAGGAGGAACGTTACCTAGCCACTATAGTGCCTGTGCAGATTTTTTCCTCTTGACGTGTTGTTTCAGGACTTTGGTATAATGGTATACAGTTCAGACCATACCATTAAGGGTTTCCTCATATGGTACTTTAGAAATATGCTGCAATAACTTTGCATTTATGTAGCATTTTAAGATTATTATTGATGAGAGAGCTAAAGATTGAAATTTTTACTTTTCTCTGGTATCTCTAACAGAAATGCCATAATGGGATGCCTGTAACAACAATAATAAAGGCTCAGAAATTGTTTATGGAATTAATGTATGCCAGATTTAGACTTCCAGAATTCTAGAGAAAAACAGGCAAAGTACAGCTTGGAGGAAAGTATAATGTTTCCATGACTTTAAAAAAATATTTTTATTAATACATATATAGTTCCTACTCCTCATTATAAATGTAATCTTTATGTATTGCAAACAAATCAGTGACTTTAATCCACTGCCAAACATCAACACTGACACTCTTTATACTTGTTTTTTTTCTTTAATATCTTTTCTAAAGTATTCTGCTCCTTCTACCAGTAGTTCAGAGTTAGCCTCTATTGAAGGGTAACTGTACATGTATCAAGCGATAAGTGGCAGATGAATAGAGACAGCAATAACAGGATGTTTCTTCTGGATAGTTTCCCAGGAACAATACAAGGCTAGACCTGAACTTTACTGGGAATAGTACAATCAAGATTCTTTTCATCTCCTGTCTTGGAAAGAAAATTTTAGAAGTATGAAAAGGGAAAAAATAAGTTTGTAAAAATCTGTAGAAGTAACCCTATGTTCCTTCCAAATGGTTTTCCAAGCAATTACCAGAAGGCCAGAGGAAGAAAATTTTGAAATAAAATGACCGATGGTTGCTAATAATATGAAAACTTTATGTATGTAATATCCACAAATCATGGCATAGGATGAATTACATAGGCTTGAGAAGGAAATTTACCCAGTTCTGTTCTAATAGGTAGTCAATGGATAAGGAGATATTAGGGACAACTTAAGATGTGTTTGAATTCTTAAGCTGAGATGATGCAAAGCACCAGAATAATTGAGAGAAAAATTCCTTTTCTCTGTCAAAGAAAGATTGTTGGAGAGATGGATGACGGCGGTACTTCTAGGGAGATCATTCTGCTCTTGTAAAGGGTCCTTATGTCTGGACTTAGAAATATAGTTATGTTTTTAAATTTTTCTTTTAAAAATTAATTTATTGGTGTTCTTTTAATATAATTTGATCACACTCATCATAGGGAATTTGTACCTGTACATAATATATCTTGATTCTTTCTTCCCCATTCCCTTCCCTTCCTTTTACTCCTTTTTTTTCTCCTTGTTTACAAGGCAAAAAGGAAAAAAAATAGAAGGAAAAAATAGAAACAAAGCTAATCCTATGTTAAAGGCACAGTTCAGCTGTCTACTCAAACCTAGTTTATGTAATAACGGTATGGCTGCATTGTACAAAGACACATACAGATACATACCAGCACACGACTCATTGAAAAGAAAAAGTAAAATAGTACTTTAAAGTGTTTATAAGTCCACTCCATACTTGGCAAAAAGTGACTCTTACATATGAGGAAAACAAATTACCTATTAGACCAATTTTATAGTATGATCCTGAAAATATTACATTTCAATAAAGTTGTCAAAAGTAAAAAGACATACAAACAAACAAACAAAAAGTTAAAACACTGCCCTTGTTTTCCCACATGCATATTTTTGCTTAAAACATATTTCTGTTATAAAATTAATGAGGAATCTCTTACCTCTAACAGCATCTAAGTAGTGAGCTAAAAAGGGGGAAAAGAATGATTGAGTGAATTTCTGGGAAATCAAAACTCTACAACATGTACTAATGGTTTACCATCTGTTGCCTGGGATGAGAACAGCAAACTGTGAACTGCTAAAATGCCTGCAGCTCAGAAGTTGGTATACTGGTCTGCATAGTTTGAGAATAATATTTTCTGTGAGAAAGATATTAATGGCTTTTCTGAAGAAACTCTATCAGGCTTGCTAAAAAAGTGTAATATTTCACTAAAAGTATAAGAAGTACATTTTTACTTTTCAGTAATAACTGTTGTGAAAGAGCACCAGCTTCAACCTCTTATTAGTTATATCTTTAGAAGGGAGCTCTGGAGCAACCACGTTTGGTAATCACCACAATATTTAAACCCTCTTATGTGAAGGCCATAAACTTACTGTAGCACAGGAACATAATCACTTAAGCTGCATCTGAATCTAACCCCTCACCACCATTTTAATGAATCTTAAAATATTTTCCATAGTCACAGAACAAGACTTACAGTACCTAAAGTAGAATAATAATGTACTTTATTAAGATTATATTTTATATACGTTATACATTGCTCTGGCAGGTCCCAACCATTATAACAAAACACTTCACCTAAAAATGAAGGCTGTAGTAGAGTTTATTGGGGAAAAAAAGCCCACAAATAATGAATTGTGGGTTCAGTAGCCTACTCTTGCCTTTGTTCTGTATGAATTGCTTTTGTCTAGTCATGGAATGTCACTGGAACACTGTGACCTTTTCCCTCAGCTGAACAATGGAAATTGTATGCGTCTCGCTGTATATGCAAGACACATTTTTGTGGCAGATGTGTATCGAGGAATTTTATTTTTTTAAAAAAATGCTTTATAATAGCAATCTTAATTATTACAAATGTTTTTTATATTGTGAAGATTACATTGTACAATAATTATCACATAGGCTTTTCAGGCCTACAGATTGTTCTCTTAGGTGGTATCCTGAAGTTTGTGAGATTGGTAACAAGGGATGTGAGAGTGGATGTTTCAGTGCAAATTCTACACTACCAAATAAGGATAAACAATTCAATACAGATGTTCTTTTGGTGATAAGTCAGGAATGCCTTCTTTATATACATTAAAGACAGCCTCTAATGATATCAAATGGCCCCTGTTGAAGTAGTCCCATTTAATGAAATTGCTTCTAAGTGCTTTCAACTGAAACAACCTACACTTTTCAAAAGGAAAAATGGGCAGTGAATATTACCTTCACAACAAAAGCACTTCTCTTATTAACTAATGACACTTTATTCCAATGAATCATCTTTCATTTGAGTAATTCAAAGCACTTGAAAGCAGAAAACATAAGGAATACTGAAGTAATGAGGAAGGAAATGACACAAGAAATAACTGAGTTACTATCAGTGAAAGAGAAATCTTTTTAGTTTGCGGTATTTTAAAACTTGTAGCCTATACTCCTCCTCCATTTCTAGAAACTCAAATTCTACTAAAACCCTGAAATCAACTCACTAGACTGCGCCTACTACTTCACTTAGTCTAATTTATGTTGTCCAAAGTGGCATGGTACTTACCAATTGTGCAGTGGTCGCCCTCCCATCCAGGGCTACATTCACATTTTCCATCTTTGCATTGGCCATGTTCAGCACAATGAGAATGACAAGAGCGTTCCTCACATGTTGGCCCTACCCAGCCTTCTTCACATTGGCAAATTCCCCTTGAGCACACTCCATGGCTACCACACTCCATGGTACAGAGTTCTGTGGAGAATTCAAAGAACATTTATTAATATATTTCATTGGAAGCAGCGTCCATTCTTTCCAAAAGACATGGAATTGAAAAATATCCTAGTATATATGTTAAATAAAATATTTATGAATATTTTATTCGAACAAAATATATATACACAAAATGTCCCAAAGAACTCTAGCATTTAAGTGAATATATAAAGAACAATGTAAAAGAGGTAATCAGGTCTGCATATTTAAAATAAACTCTAAGCCAAATTGATTTTGAGGAGTCCATAGAACCATAATGGCCTTAGAAATTAGAATTGGAAGCATTAGAAATGGAATGAATGCCCAACAAATGTCAAGGAGTTTTTCCTAAAAATTCATTAAAATTACAGATAATATCTTGGAGATTTTATAAATCCAGGACAATAGTGTCCTAAGCTAAGTCTGGAAAATGATTAGGGAGCTAATATATTTCTAATAATATTCATAATATACAAAAGGTAAGCTGCCAATGAGAGTAATCAACTAGTTTCTCTGATCACACAATCAATATTTGCATTTATTTAGGCCTATAAAATGATTCTGGGTTGATTAAAGTACACAGCCTTCTTATCATGAAATATTATTCAGTAGTTAGCCAATATAATGATGATGTGTATTGTCTTTGTATCAGTTCTCTCCTTTGTCCTTTTGACTTTTTGATGAGAAATGTTGAATATTAAAATAATGTTAGTAGAGAAACCAAAATTACAGTTTGACAAAGCCTCTTTCTTGATTTAATTTACTTGTGGGAGAGGGAGAGTTGGGATATTGGAAGAATGGAGTAGGTTTGGGATTTCATGGCCATATGTCCTTGAAGGAAAAAAAAGAGAGTGCTCTAGAAGCACAGTTGTCCTTTTCAAATTCTGAAACTGGTTTTATATATTAAGAGGTATTGAGATAGAATGATATTAAGAAGTACCATAGTAGCAAATAACTTTTTAGTAAGTGACAGTCTTTTATTCTGATAAAGCTATTGTGATGGAGTCTATTATAATCTAGATCAGTCTGTTGAAGGTTTGAGTATAATGGAAAGAATAATACATTTTAGGTGACAATGCCTACCGACCTGATGACTCTGTTTAATAGCTATATATTCTTGGACAATTTACAAAAATGCTCCCTTAATCTCTGCTTGTGTAATTATATAATGAAATGATGATTACATCCCTAAGGGTTACTAGATTTGAGATACATAGAGAGGTAGAATCAACAGAACTTACTCAAGATAGGATATGAGGGAAAAAAGGGAAAAGAAAATTTTGTCTTGAAGTAAATGGATACGCTGCTATTAAAAGAATTGGAAAGTCTGGGGGAAGAATAAGGGTGGATTATCAATCAAATTAACCTTGATCTCTCTCTCTCTCTCTCTCTCTCTCTCTCTCTCTC
>NW_022900951.1:101070850-101071071 GCF_012274545.1 Fukomys damarensis
CAAATTAATCTTGATCTCTCTCTCTCTCTCTCTCTCTCTCTCTCTCTCTCTCTCCTTGATCTCTCTCTCTCTCTCTCTCTCTCTGTCTTTCAGTAGCATACATGATTCTGAAAAGCTAGGGCTGGAGATAGAAAATTGGAAATCTTGAGCATACAGGTAGTATGTAAATACATAGAACGGGTTGGCATTCCTAAGAGAGATAAGTGAAGAATAAAAAAAAT
>NW_022900951.1:101071081-101108352 GCF_012274545.1 Fukomys damarensis
TAG
Source organism: Fukomys damarensis (assembly GCF_012274545.1). Lineage (NCBI taxonomy): Eukaryota > Metazoa > Chordata > Mammalia > Rodentia > Bathyergidae > Fukomys > Fukomys damarensis. Next base: position 101,071,085 of record NW_022900951.1, read on the forward strand.
ATATTCTGCTATAAATAAATATATATATATAAAATTATTAATTGTCCATTAAAATAAAATTTAAAAGATCAGGCAGTAAAAGAGCCACTATGAAAGACCACTGGGAAGAAGAAGAGAATGAGTGATTGGAGTAATTCCAGTGAAATTAGGGTGTAACTACAGAGCAAAGAGGACACCTTTTCAAGAAGGGAGCAATTAACTCTAATTCAAATTGCTGAGAAGTCATGTAAAACACATTTAGAGAAGGGCCCATTGAATTTATCAACATGGAAACTGTTGGTGACTATAGCAAGAGCTGTATTGATAAGCGGTAGTTATAAAGCCTGAGTGGAATGGATGAAAGAAAGAATGGAAAGCTCTTTTGGGGTTCATCAGGTTATAGGAAAAGTTCAATACTCAAAAAATATTTTTAAAAAGTGTGCCTTGGCTGGGTATTTAGCTCAGTGGTTCCGGTGCCTGCCTCGCAAGCACAAGGACCCAAGTTCATTCCCTGGTACTAGAAAAAAAAAAAAAGAAAGAAAATCAATATGACATAGTTTAATGGCTGGGGATTTAACTCAGTGGTTCTGCCACCTGCCTCACAAGCACAAGGACCTGAGTTTGATGCCCGGTACCAAAAAAAAAAAAAAAAAAAAAAAAAAGAGCGTAGCTCAAAATTTAAAAAGGGCTGGGGATATAGCGCAGTGCGGAGGTCCTGGGTTCAATCTCCAGTACTGAAAATTATCAATGCCTCTAAAAAAAAAAAAAAAAAAAAAAAAAAAGTGTGCCTTGGACTGACAAGTCATAGCTCCGACAGAATTATCCCAAAATACCCCCTGGATATATATGGATATACATGGATATAGAAATATCTGAATCTCTAATGAATAGTCTTGATTTATAATTTCAGTTCTTATAGTGAATATATGATTGTAATTCTACTTACCTTTATGGCCTTCCCTGAGACCCTAAAAACTGAACTGAAATGGCCTAAGATCAGCTAACTGCCCAAAACCAATCAAGTCAGAACTGACTAAAACAATTACAGGCAAACATTTTCTGTATATTTCTTTGCACAACTATAAATCTTAGACTTGGAGGCATGTATCATTCTGGGTTTTGCCTGAAAATAAGTGGACTAGCTGAACAGTATCAGCAAAATGGAAGGTCAGGCTATTCTTAAACCACCTCAATATAAAACCTTAGAAATATTGGGTATAAAGAAACAATTTTTAAAAATCCATGTCATAGCTCACTAAAAAGAAATCCTCAAGTGCCAGAGGCAGAGAATATTCTAAGCGCCAAAGTAGTAAGCATATGAGTCAATCCTCTGGCAGCCTTGAGGGTGATCAGAACCAATAATGACTAAGGGTTTGTGTATTTATTTCACAGAGAAAAGAGATGAGATCCTGGGTCCATTCTTGCAGAAAGTCAGGACCTTTGAAAGGCTACAATCTTGGTTTAATAATGACAAACTCTACCCGATGGCCCAGAGAGGTGGCAAGGAAGCGCTGAACACATTAAAAAAGTAATGATAGTAATAACTTAAAAAACAGGAGTTAGAATATAACATAGAACTAAAAAGTTATAATAATGATGCATAAGATGCAATGCTCTGAGCTAAATATTTGTAAAGCCTATATTAGGAGTTCGGGAAGAGATACTTTGTCAAGTATGCATATAAATACTTAAAGGTGTGATTCTATTTCTGGTAATACAGGCCAGAGTAATTTTTATTATTTCTTCCTGATGAGAACTAGAAAACATGGATAACATCTTTTTTGAAAGATATTAGAGTTCACAAAACAGTGATGAATTACTGTATCAAACTTCCAGGAGAAAAAGAAAACCAAGAGGGCTGAGCCCTAACTTCACGGATATTTTCCTGTGGTGTCTGTCAGTTATGGCAGAAGAAACTACAAAAAGCTCAGAAACTTGGCTGAGGTTGTCAGTCTCATGGTGAGGGGGTTGAATAGATAATAGCTAAGATATTTCCAGCATTGAAGAAACCATTAGATCAAATATATGAAGCAAAATGAAAGGTACAAAAAAGGGACAAATTCAAAACCATAGTCAAACTCTTTACTACCCCCCTCTCAATAACTGATATAACAAGAAAACAACAAACAGAAAGGCTTTAGAATTTTGACCAAAGTGATTAACAGATTTGATGTAACTGACATATAGAACAATGCAGTGTCTACAAAATCTATATAATTTTCAAATGCCTATAGAACATTTACAAGTAATAACCATATGTTGGGCTATAAAACAAATCTCAAAATATTTCAAAGTACTGAAATCATATATAGCTTGTTTTCTGCCTACTACAGCTTGAAATCAGTAACAGAATATGAATATAAAATCAACATATGTTTGAAAATCAAGAGTACACTTCTGAATAAACTATGAAACAAAGAAGAAATCATCATGAAAATTAAAAGTTTGAAATGAAAAACAGATGAAAGTACCATGTATAAAAATGAGTACACAATGAAATCCATGTGTATAGGAAATTTTATAAGATAGAAAGGAAAACCAATCCCAAAATAATGATCTAAGCATCCATTCTAAGAAATTAAATAAAGAGCAAAATATGGGGCTGGGGAATTAGCTCAGTGATTCTGCTGCCTGCCTCGCAAGCTCAAGGACCCGGGTTCGATCCCTGGTTCCAGGAAAAAAAAAAAAAAGAGAAAAGTAAGCTCAGAAAGTAGAATTTGATGATATACTCCTAAGTGATATAAATAAGGCACACATGTGTAAATACTGAATGGTCTCTCTGGTGTGAATAATCTGCAATAATACAGAAGATCCTAATAAGATTTCTGACACTGAGAAATGGTAAGAAAGGAGCTAAAGGTGTAGGGAAGATGGGACGGGTAGGGGAAGGGTAAAAAGGGAAAAGAAAAAAATGTGAGATAATGAAAAGATGGAAATAAAGTGGTTGTAGATGGGGAGGGGAGGAAGGGGTGAAGGGAGGGCAGGGGTAAGGGGAAAAAATGAGAACCAAGACCTGTCATGTAAAGGAACAAGATCCCAATAATGAATGTAACTGTACTGCATACCTAACATATACCAATAAACTCAATAAAAAGTAGAAGAAAATAGTAATTGTAAGAGCAGAAATAAATAGGATCACTGTAGAATGAAAAACAAAGCCAATGCTTCATGATTTGCATTGGCCAATAAAACTGAAAAATCTTCCTACACCAATATTAGAATAAAAAAGTATTTCTTGAAGGATATTACAAGTGACTTTTTGTCAGTACATCTAAAAATTTTGAAGAAATGGATAATTCTCAGAAAAACACAATTTAATTGATAACAATATAAGAAAAAAGGAAAACAATAGTTTCCATAAATAACCTTAATCCACAGTGAAGACTATGCCCACACAACTTCCAGTCTCAGATAACTGCACTTGTAAACATGCCAAACTTTCAAGGAGGAAAATTTGAATGAACTTTTTCAAAGAATAGAAAAAGAAAAGGTTTTCAATGGGCTTTATGAGATCAGCATAAGCTGGATATACAACGCCAACAAGCATGTTACAAGAAAAATATATGGACCAATAACACGTATACTGATGCAAAATTCTAAACAAAATATTAATGTTGAAAATCTAGTATTACATATGAAAAATTAGTATCTTAACCAACATTTGCTTATTTCAAGAATACAAGAATGGTTTAACATTTGAAAATCAGTCAATACAGTTAATCACATATATGAAATGAAATAGAAAACTCATGATTCTCCCCATGAATATATGAAAGTTATTTGAAAAAATACAAAAAATTTATTTATAATAATAAGGTATAGCAAATTAAGACTAAACGGAGCTTTAAATTTGGTAGGAATTAGCTACAAAATATCCACAGCAAATATATTTAATAATGAGATGTTCAAAACTTTTCTTATATTATTGAGGGTAAGCAGAGTCTTATTTTCTCATTTCTCTGCAGCTTAATTCTGAAGGTCCCAACAAGTGAAGTAATGTAAGAAAAAAATGTATAAACATTAAAAGGAATGAAGCTATCATTATTCAAAGATAGTACTATGTGCAAAGCCCTAAAATAATCAATATAAATAAGTTTTGAATTAATATATGAATTCATGAAGACATTTAGATACTAGACTAATATATGCATCTATATAACAACAGAAAACAATAAGGAAATTTTAAAATACTATTTAAAATTCTACCATGACATCAAAAAACCTAACAAAACTTGTGCAAGACATATATTAATAATATTAAACTTTATGCAAGAAATTAGGATAGACCTGGAAAAGAGTATTATGTTTTTGGATTGGAAGACTCAATTTGGAAGGATGCCATTTTTCCCCAAATTGTTCTGTAGATTCAATACCAATCAATACCTCAACAGATTTATGTGCATATATGTGTGTCTTTGTACATGTGCGAGGATTCTGAATAGCTAACGAAAGAAATATAACAAAGTGAGAAGATGTACTGCAGCTGAGAGTAAAATTCACTACAGAGTTATGTGAAACTGGACAGTGGGTATTATCATAATGTCAAATAGACCAAAGTTTTGCATATATAAGGATACTTGATTTATGGTAAAGATAGCACTATAGATGTGAAAAAAGACTATTATGTTAAATTAAATGGTTCTGGGAAACTGAATAGCTATTAGGAAAAAAAAAAATCTCTACCTCATCCTGTACATGAAATCAATTGCAGATAGAATGTGGTAAACATAAACCAACAAAGCTTCTCAAACAAAGCATAAGAAAATAATTTCTTGATATTAAGGTAGAAAAATTTAAGGAATACTTCAAAACTCTAACCATAACTGTGAAAGATAATAAATTGGACTACATAAAAAATAAGAACATTTTTGTTTTCTCAACTATGTTTTTTTTGTACGTTTTAGATATATGTAATGATCACATTCATCATAGGGGATTTGTATCGTTCATGATATATCTTGCTGCTTTTTTCCCCATTCCCCTTCCCTCTCTTCAGCCTTTCTTTCCCTCCTTATGTACAAAGGCTGTTTCCATTTTTTTCCTTCTATTCTTTTATTTTTGTCCCTTCCTTCTTTTCCCCCTCTCCCTCCCTTGTTTCCCTTCTCATTTGAACATTTTCTTCCCATTCCCCAATATCTATTATATATTTGAGTCCTTTCATCCACTTTCAGTTTTTCACACCAGGGAGAACAATGTGGTCTTTAAACATGTGCGCCTGCTTTATTTCACTTAGGAGTATGGTATCAAGGTGCCACGGAAATTTAAACAACAGAAATTTGACACATGGTTTTGGAGGCTAGAAGTATGGAATCAAAGTGTTGGCAGTTATTCCTTCTGAGGGCAGTGAGGAAAGATCTGTTTCACCTGATCCTCTCTTTTTGGTTTAAGTGGACACCTTCACATTCACATGGCATTGTCTTCATTAGTCTCCAAATCATCTCCAAATCTTCTCTCCATGAGAATATGAGCCATATGATGTTAAAGCCCGCCACAATCACCTCATTATTAGACTCATTAGCTATGTAAAGGCTTTATCTTCTAATAAGGTCATATGCTAAGGATCTAGGCATTAGAACTGCAACAAACAATTCAACCAATAGACACGTAAGAAAGTAAACAAGTTACTGCTCTCTTCAGAGCAGGAATATTACAGTAGAAATCATGTTTATAATGTACTTCATCAATTTGTTAACTGTCATTTGAATACTTGTATTATACAATAACACAATCCAAGTGACACAGTTCTCTGATATATACTTACACCATTTACACATGTATTACTTTTTTTTTCTAAAAGTAGAAATTCAGGAGACTATGCTTTCATGTTAAAATCCAAGGGGTTGCTTTTGCTGTTTTTATGTATAAAGCTTCTTTGTGAGTTAAGAAGTGTAGAACTACATTGGCCTGCTTGTTAGTATATTCATATAGCTCTAGCTTGGGTTTTCCTAATTTATATGCAGTGGCTTTATTCTTTTAAATATTGACCAAGTGATTTTATTGTGTGGTGGTAAGATTAAGTTGCATCTATAGCAGGCCAAATGCTGATGAGAGATGACAAATATACCCAGGGTTTCTGTTTTTGCTCCATAGTGACTTCAGAGCCATATACCCTTCCAGCTCATAAAACTATGCTATACCAGGTAAAATAAGCTTGGATGTACACCTCCAAAGGGCAACTGCTGGAACTACCTTTCATTTCAGGCACTTGCTGAAATGAGGTTTTTCTACATGAGCAGGGAGAATATGTTTGTTCTTTTTAGTGATCACAAGGCTCTAACAAAGAGAATTTTTGTTGTTGTTGTTGTTTTGAGATTATGTCTCGCTGTGCAGTTCAGGCTGGTCTGGAGCTGGCCTCAAACTTGAGCAATCCTCTGCCTCAGCCTCTTGAGTGCAGGGAGAGTACTGGGATTATAGGCCTGTGCCAACACACTTGGGGTAACAAAGAAGATTTTTTGGGGGCTTTTTTATTTTACATTTTTCAAAGACAATTAAAACATTGAAATGTTTAAGTGAATATGTAATTCATAAGGACTGAATGTAAATTAACCTAATATGACAAGGACTTTTGTGAGATTTTCAAGTTCTTGATCAAGTAATTAGTAGAAATGAATTTTAGAAATGCAGAACAATCTATGAGGAATAAATTATTACTGTGAGGGAGGACAAATAGGAATAGAAAAAGATGATGTCAAAATATAACTTTAGAAAGCTTGTAGGCAGGGAGCTGGGAATTCAACCCTAAATTGCAGTGTGTTTGCCAACCATGCTGAAGGCCTTGGGTTTGATCTTTAGCACCTCCATCCTCTCTTCTCATATACAAAAAAAACAAACCTTGTAGCTAACATGTTAATGTTATCAATAAAATGACTTTATATTTATTCTACCTGACCAGGTCTCTTGGACCCTTTCTCTGGAAATATATCTTGAAATATTAAAGTGATTACGAATGAAAAAAGCCACTAAAGTGACTAATATACTCAGGGCTTTGAACAAGTTGGGATAATACAGCAAGAGAAAAATTTCAGTATGTAATGCTACCCCAAAACCTGTCATTACTGTGATTATGGCTTCCTTGAGGTTTTCAGAAATGAGGAAGGCAAAACATGGAGCTGCACTGTTAGCTAAACTAAGGTACTCTGGTTTGGCTAGACTACCTTCTATCAGAGCAAACCCCCATCTGATCCATAAGCCATAAATTGGCTCCATAAGTCATCTAAGGAAAAGCTAATATAGGGATATAAGACTTTGTCATCACCACAATTAGTGGTGGGGCAATGAAAGGAATTCATCCTGTCAGGTAAATACAATGCTGGCTTTGGGCTTTTAGGCAGGTAAGTGATGGTGATTCATGGCCTGGCTGTTTCTGCTTCTTAAAGCTGCATGGGGACGTATGATAGCATTGTGCCTTAGTCATACACACTGGAAGTGAAGGAAAACACCGAGGTCTTGGAAACAAAGAGAAAAGATCCCACTGCAGAAATGCCTTGAGATAAAGTAGATTTGCTCTCCTGCTGGCTCCTAGTCTCATTGTGAAAGGACACTTCAGCATTTTTGAAGATGCTTGAGAAAACCTCTGAATGAAATGAAACATACTGGCCCCCACTGAAAGTCTTCTTTGGGAAGACAACAAGCAGTTCTGATTCACATATTTTTACATATATTAGTAGAGGGGCTGAATCAGAATCATGTTGCTCAGTTCAAAAGCCATAAATTCAACACTCAAGGGCCAGGGATTTAGCTCAGTGATTCTGGTTCCTGCCTCCAAAGCACAAGGGCCTGAGTTCAATCCCCGGTACAAAAACTACAACAACAACAACAACAACAAAATGTAAACACTCAGACCTGATACTTCCCAGCAGTATGCAGTCATGTGGTAAGCTGAGTTGCAGGAAGAACCAGTGACTCAAAAATTAACAACTTCTTATCAAAAGGCAGAGAAGAGACACGCTACAGATTGGTAGAATACATTCATAGCACAATGAACTGGAGTATGGAAAGAACTCCAAATTCATAATAAAAAGAATCCAAAAATAGGCATCAAAAATGAATATACACTTCTCAGATGAAGAAGTACAAATGGCAAATAAATATAGAAAAAACAGGGTTCAATACTACTGATCATTGGAGAGACACAAATGCAAACAACACTGAGATTTCACTTCATTCCAGAAAGAATGGCTATTATCAAGAAATCAACCAACAACAAATGCTGTGGGGAGAAAGGGACCTTTCTTTTCTCTTGGTGGGAGTGCAACCAATATGGAAATTAGTGTGGAGATTCCTGAGAAAAGTAGGATTGGAGGTCCCATTTGACCCAGCTATTCTCCTTCTGGGTATTTTCCCCAAAGAGTTAAAAACATCATATCACAGTGTTATATGTGCACCCATTGTATAACAGCACAGTTTGTAATAGCTAAATCTTGGAGACAGCCCAGATGCCCATCAATCAATGAATGGAAAAAGATGATTTTTTAATGTATATACAGTGGAGTACTACTCAGCCACACAGAAGGATAAACTTGTAACATTTGGAGGTAAATAGATGCATCTTGAGATTGAACTCTTAAGTGAAGTAAACTGGACACACATGTAAATATTGCATTGTTTCTCTGGCACGAGAAACTAAAAGGGTAAAGAAGGACCAAAATGTAGAACAGATATTGTGAAACAGGAAAAAAATACACAAAAGGAAAGGTGAAGTAGGAAGGGAGAATGGGGAAAGGAAGGAAAGGAAAAAAATGAGAAAAGAAGGGTGAAATGGAAACAAAGTTTGTAAATAAGGAGGGGAAGAGGGGTTGAAGAGAATGGAGGAGAATAGGAAGAAAAGAGGAATCAAGATACATCGTGTGCAGATACAAATTCCCTATGATGAATGTGATCATTATGTAGATCTAAATTGTACCAGTAAAATTAATAAAAAAGAAAAATGATAAAACAAACAAACAGATGTATGAGCTGTTGGAAAAATGGGCAAGAGACCTAACCAGGAACTACACAAGAGGGGATATACAAATGACCAAACTAGATGGAAAAATCCTTAGAATCATCATATAACAAGGAAGTACAAACTAAAATAATGATGAGATACCACTGTATACCCAAAAGAATGGTTAAAATTCAAATGACTGACAGAAACAGTAATAGGTTTTGGTGTTAATGTGCGGTCAAAGGAAATCGTATACCACAGGTGGTTGTGTAAACTGCACAACTGCTTTTGAAAACTAAAGTTATTCTCCAAAGTTATATATGTTTATGTATACTCTGTGACTTAGCAATTTAATTTATTAATATTTTCTCAACAGATTGCTAGTAAGACAATGTTCATCAAGATAGATACATAAAATTATTCACTGCAGAATTAATATTTACTAGAAAAAAACACCTCAAATATGCATTAGCAATAGAACCAATAATGAATTACTGTAATCATTTGAAACAATGACAAATTATAAAGAAGACGGATGCTTTATAGCAATATTTCATAATACAGCATGGATAAATATAAAAAAGTAATGTTAAATGAAAGAAATTACACAAAAAATCACACATGTATAAGATTCTATTAAAATTATCAAACAACAGGTAAATATTGAAGTTGGATTAGTTATCTTGGGAAAGAAAGTGGAAGGAAATTGGGAAATAGCATAAATGGTCCTTCTGGGGATAGTAGCCTGTATTTTTCCCTGGGTGGTGGTTAACAGGAATTTCATGCTTTGATAATTTATCCAGCTATATACATTGGTCTCCAGTTCTTTTTAAAATGTGTGTTACATTTTAATGGAATATTAAAAATTTAAGCATAACAACAAAAGAACAGCAGAATAAGTAACTATATCTAGAAGAGAGAGGAAAATAACAAAGGTAATCCATTCAACCAAGAAAAGAAAGGGAAGAAAAATCATAGAAACAAATAAATATTGGGAATAGGACGCATAAAAGAAGACGATAGGATATAAATTCAACATTAGTAATCCCAGTAAATAAAAACCAATTGAACTTAAAATTTCGAAGAAAGAGAATCTTGAACTGAATGAAAAAGACAATCTGATGAGTTCCTTCTGTTAAGAAGTGGTGTGACAAAACATACTAACAGAAAAACTACTAATGAAATGAAAAAGCACAGTAGAAGAAGAGCAGCTAAGATAAATGTGAGGTCACTATATTATAAGATGAACTAGACTTTATGGCATATAGTATTATTTTGGATAAAGACAGTCTTTACATAATGATAAAAGGAAAAACTCAACAAGAAGATGTAGCAAGCCAGACCTCATATAAAAATGTAACTTGAACACTATACACTTTCAAAACCTGACTTCTAGTACATAAAATGATTTTACAATACTTAATAAGGAAATTAGTGGAGATGTGGAAAATTCCATAGAGTAATAATTTTAATATAATGAATATCTACAGAATCCTAAGGCAATGACTATACAATATATATTATGTTAAAACACCACAAACAGTGGAAAAAGATCAGTCCACAAAGCATGTCTGAAGAAGTGGCAAAGATTCCACATCATATAAATCAAGTGGTTGCAGCAAAATATAATGAAATTAGAAATCAGTAAACAAAATGATAACAAGAGAAATATTCCATAAAAGTGTTGTTTAGTATATGTGCTGGTGAAGCACATATAGTAAAAGAAAACCTTTTTTATTTGGGGGAGCTGATGTTTTTGAGTTCTTTATATATTCTAGGTAATAGTCCTTTGAGGAGCAGCTGGTAAAGTAGAGTACTACTCAGACATAAAGAATGAGAGATTAGAGTCATTCATAGGAAAATGGATGCATATTGAAGCCATACTCTTAAGTGAAATAAATAAATCACACATGTATAAACACCGAATAGTTTCTCTGGTTGAAAAAGCTATAATTGTACATAAGATCCTAATGATATAACTGACAATGTGAAATAGGAAGAAAAGGGCTAAAGGTGTAGCAGGAAGGGTAGGGGAAAGGAAATAAGGGAAAAGAAAAAACATGAGGAAATGAAAAAATGGAAATAAAGTGTTTGTAAATAGGGAAGGGAGGAGGGTGTGAAGGGAGGTCAGGGACAAGGGTAAAAAATGAGAACCAAGACCCGTCATGTAAAGGTACAAGATCCCAATGATGAATGTAACTGTACTGTATCCCTAACATATACCAATAAACTCAATGAAAAAAACACTTTGAAATAATTAATTAGTTACATTTAAAATTATATTAAAAAACTTGTGTGATGCAGCTTAATAACTTAGAAGAAATTTACAGTTTTAAGCACACTTAACAGAAAAGAAGAACAGATGAAACTCAGGGAGCAAAGAGTCAAACTCCATAGTTTTGAAAAGGGCTCCACATGAGTACATGAAGGAAACAATGAAGGCAAGAGTGAAATGTAATGAAATTAGAAACAAACAACAGAGGAAAAGAGAATAAGAGAATGATGCTCACTTTGTGCCAAAAAGCCTGAAATCTGTGATGAAATGGTTATTTCCCCCCAAAAATGGACTTAAGAACAAATAGAAAATATGAATACGCCTTATATGTATTGAAAATGGTCAAGATGACTTTACAAGTATATCTTGCCAAAATTTCAATAGACAATCTCTCCGTAAAGTATACCACAAAATACAAAAGGGGTGGAGCTTTCTGAGTCATTGGTTCCTAAGTAGGGTAAGAAAAAGTTCAATCTTACTTACAAACATGGACACAAAAATCTCCAATAAAGTATCTGAAAATAAAACGAATAATACATTCACACACACACACACACACACACACACACACACCCTGCAAATTAGAGATCACAACTAAGTAAGCAGGAATGCTAAGATGATTTAACTTTAGAAAAATTTATCAGTGTAATTAACCATTGAATTAAACTTTCACTTTATTGTTTGTTTTTTGTTTCTTTGAAACAGGGTCTCACTATGTAGTTGAGACTGATCTGGAACTCACTGTGTAGCCCAGGCTGGTCTCAAACTCACAGCGATCCTCCTGCCTCAGCCTCCCGAGTGCTGGGCTTACAGGTGTGCGCCACCATGCCCAGCCTAATCTTTCACTTTAATCCATTTCAAAATAATTTAGGAAAAATTATAATTGTATATGCAGAAAGAACACTATCTAAAATTTCTTTCCTATTTATGATAGGATCTTCTATGAAATAGGACTATAAAGGGATTTATTGTATATGATAAAGTTTACTGACCAAAATCCTAGAGTAAGTATTATATCAAGTTATTAGAGAAATAGGGGTATTCCTCTTAAGATCAGAGGAAGTACAGTATGAGAATTAACTACTACTTCTAATTCAGTGTTGTACTAGATATCTTAGCTAGCACAACACAGCAACTGAAAATATAAAATGCATAATTATTGGGAAGGGAGAGAAAAAAACAATGCACCAATAAATTATGAAAAGTAGAAGAGAAGGTAACAAAGTTGCTAGATAAAAGGTTAAAAAAATCAGCATGCCTATATATCAGGGACAGGCAATTAGAATATGTAATTCTAAAAGACCTCATTCATAATGGTAGTAAATATAGAAAATACACTTTGTAGGGGCACAAGAGGACGAGTGACTGAGCGCTGAGCCCGAGTCCCAGAATGCTGGTTCTCATGGGATACAGGTGTCCCGAAAGCGACGCGCCAGAATTTGAGTTCCTCTTCTGCTCTTAGTAAACATGCCCCAAGTTCTTAAGTTATTCCAGTTACTAAGTGTTCCTGTTACTAGTAAACATTCCTTGTGGTTATAACAGATGTTCTCTTATCGAGATGTTCTGAATAATGTGCTTCCGCTTGTGCTGCCTTATCTTTACTGATACTCATTATGACTATGCTTCTTTATGTGTGTGCTCCTATAAAAGCGCTGACAGAAAGAATAAACTTTACCATTAGCTATCAGCTTTTGGTCATTCATTGCGTCCATGGTCATCTCCCCGAGTCCCCTCCTCTTTAAGGAGACCTCAACAACACTTCAATGATTTTCTAAATAAATATTTAAAACTTTGTTTAAGAACACATATAAAGACTCAATCAATGGTGAGGCATATTGTTCTGTATTCATGGCTCACAGACCTCAATATCATTAGGATGTCAATTTTCAGCTGCTAGTTCTATAAAGTTAAGGAAATTTTAGTTAAAGTCCTAACATTTTTTGTAGAGCCTGAAAACCTGATCCAAAAATCCATATGGAGCAGAATAGACCAGGAATACAAGAAAAGTTATTGGTTCATATTTGTTATGTCCTAATATTAATTTCCATTATTAGGAAAATGGTTAATGTGTGTTAGTATATTCATACAGTATAAAAATATATAAATTAACTTTGATAATGCAGATACAGATGCCTCCATATGGATAAACCTTAACATAATGAGGGCCAGGGATTTAGCTCAGTGGTGCTGTCACCTGCCTCTCAAATGTAAGATCCCAAGTTCGATCCCTGGTAACAACATCAATAACAACAAAAACACAAAACAAAACATGATGAAAGAAGAAAGCAAATCATTCGTATGACTTATAAACACATGTAGAATAATGCAATATATTTTATATATACATACATACATATTTGTAAGTCTAAAATGTGTATGAAAATGATTAATTTTAGGATAGTCACAGTTGAGCTCAAATACTAACTACACCGACTATTACACACTGTATATATGTATTAAAATACTACACTTTACTCATACTAATATGTATAATGAAAGTAATTTTTAATAAAAATCACTGGAAAGGATATATAAAGATGAGAAAAGTAGCATTTTACACCTGTTCATTATTTTATTTCATGTCTGAAATATTTAATAATTTATAAAACTAAAAATCAGTAAGAAACAACTGTCTAAGGGATGGCTGTATTGAATAAATAAAGACAGATAAAACTTAACCTAACTCTTGAAGTTAACACAAGTCTCTTCACAGAGAGAGCCAAAAACACCAGGCTAACTTAGTTTCAGCACCACAAGCAAACAGGTGGGAAGCAATATCCTCATGAGTAAGGGTATCCGCTAAGAAATATATTACTGCAGATGGAGCAGCAGATCTTAAACAATAAGCATCCCTGATTTTGAACTGTATCAACATTTCTGCAATTGTATCCAGTTTTAAATGGAGCTTTTGGACTGATTCTAAATTTTTCATTCCCAATCTTGTAATCAGCAGTGGGGTTAGTGTGGAGAAAAGACTAAAAGAAAACAAACTCTGGCAATTGTATAATTTATAAAAATGATAGAAATGATATTCTCTGTGATATATTTTGCCTCTTGAATAGTTCTATGTGTAATATTTTCTATCTGCTTGAAAATACATTAACATCACAGTCTTCAAAATATGACAAAAGAATGCTAAAATATAAACATTTGTCTGTGCAAATATATTGGAAAAGAACATGAAAAATATAAGCAGACACTTTAAAGTTCTACTGAGACATTTCATTTTTAATAAGTTTCTTTATATACATCAACAATGAATAGTTCTTGTATAAATTGAACTAGGATACAACTGGAACCCTTCTTTGTTGCATGCTGACAAAGAACAGCTTGATTAAATAGTAAATCCTTCATGGCCTCTGTCAGAATCTTTTCTTTTAGAGTTACTCTTAGACAAAATTTTCTAGTGAAGTAAATTCTATTATTCTAGACATTTCAGTTTTGCCCAATATTGGACAATGATCATACTGAGCATCCCACAATATTAAATCTGATTATCCAGTTCTAAAATATATATTTATGTAAAAATGTCAGTACTACTACATGACATTCTCAAAAAGGAAAGAATATCACTTATGTAATATTTGATAAAATATTAAGAAGGTATCACATATCCACTACTCCCCAATCCCGTAAGATCAATAAAAAAATCAAGACATTAGATGGGAGGGAAAGTCTATAACTGGAAATGACTAACTCAGCTTAACAGGTGGAAAAGTTTTTACAGTGTATATACCAGGTTCCTCACTAAAATCAAGGAATGAATCGACCATGATTAATACATATTGTTAATAACTAAAGTTTGTGTAGTCTATATTGTTTTACCAGGTATCTGAACCATTTTCATTTTACTACTTTCAATTACTTCTATTGCTCAGTAAAAGATATTCTACTACATACTGGGACTATTACAAGTCTCTGTTAATTTTACAGAATACATGTGTGCACACATGTGCATACATATACATACAAGCACATACACAATGCATTCATGTATGGTTCTTGTAACCCTGAACAATAATATTTAAATGTATTAGTTGATGACGTATCATATCTATTTCATTTTTTAAATTTTATTTTTGCAGTACTAGGGATTGAACCGAGGCCTCATACATACTAGGCAAGCACTCCATCGCTGAGCTATAGCTCCAGAACTTTTTTTTTTTTTTTTAACAAGATCTCAATAAGTTGCCTGGGCTGGCCTCACACTTTTAATTCTTTTACCTTAGTTTCCTGAGTGGCCAGGATCACAGTGCATAGCCCCATGCCCACCAGTTTCTGTTTGTATTACATACTATTAATTAAACTCAAGAAAACCTTTCTCAATTCTTACAAGTACCATGCTATGACATAGATGTGGTTTCACCAAGAACTATATATTATATTTCCTGTGTGCTATGGCTTGGATCTTGAATATCTCCTCAATGCTTATGTGTTAAAAGATCGGTGCTTAACTTGGTGCTATTGGTACCAGTGAAAAATTGAAAAGGTAGGGCCTAGTGGGAGATTTAGGCCATAGTGGCCATGCCCTCCAGGGGAATTGTGAGAACCTGGTCTCTTCCTCTTTCTCTTTTAATTCCCTGGCCATGAACTGAACAGTTTTGTGTCACTCTCACTGCTGCCATAATGTGCTTCTTTCCCATAGGATCAAAAGCAACAGAGATAATTAGTCACAGACCAAATCCTCAAACACAGTGAGCCAAAATAAAATTTTTCTCTCTGTAAGTTGATTGTCTCAGGTAGCTCATACATTACAGTGACAGAAAGCTGACTGAAGTACTGTGTTTGGGACATAAAGTATATTTCATTTTAACACAAAAAACTATGACAAAGGCATGACAGTTGTTCCTCAGCCTCAACATCACAATGGCTCCTCAATACATTTTCATAGTCTTAACATTGCCTTACATCACAACAACATGACTGAAGCAGGTACAAATTTTCAGCGAGCTCTATCTGCCCAAATAGCAACATATAAGCAGCAGTAAGAGCAGCAAGAGCAACAACATTACCACACTCCAGCCTATACACAATCTGGAGTCTCAAATTCCTGATGAATAAGAACAAAAATCCAAAAGGAGTACATTTTTGAAGACTCAGCATTGCAATGACTTTTAGTTTAAAATTTCATGGATCTTGGTTAACACATATGGCCTTAGATTTCCTTTATAAATGGTCAACCGTTCTTTGATTGATAGGAAAAACCTGACAAGACAGAAAAATCCAAACCTGACTTACAACTTTTGAATGCAACAAAATAGTTAGCAGGCTTTTTCACTATATAGAAGTTTTCTTTTGGAGTCAGTACTGTTTCTTTGTTTGCTAAATACAACATTCCCCTCTAAATCTAGATGTCATCTTTTGTGTAGTTTAGTGATCAGAAAGTGGAACTTTTGAGGATGAAAGAAATCCCTACTCATTCATGGCACAGGGTGTGAAACTGTGTTTCAATCCTTTAATTATGATCTTTTGATTATGAACTCTTGCCCATCCATCAGCATGGCCAATGCTAAAGAATGTTGAACTGTAGACATTTCTTACAAATGCCTATAACTGGATCCACCTGGTTAAAAATTGTCGCAGTAAAATATCACCCCTAAGAAGGAATTAACAATTTTTGGAGCTCATAGTCTATCATTATTAGTAGTCCATGTGGTGTGAGCTGATTATTTAGCCAATGAAAGTGTGTTTTGGTTTATTCACAGTTTTTAGCTTTGAATTTCTTAGCAGCATTGCCATCTACTTGCAGTTTGTGACCACTTGAAAAGACAAGCCTAACTGTACACAACAACTGCCGTAAAAGTTATTGCTACATCTTCACACAATTGGCTATTTTAAAAGTGTTTCTTCATAAGCTGGAAAGCGACTCTTTATATAAAATACTTGGCACTCTTTTGTCATAATTTCGTACAATGTTAAAATTGCACTAGGGAAAATTTTCTCTCCATTTACTGATACTTTATGTACTTTTTCGTCTCAACAATTTCTGACAACATTACCTCTTCTGTCTGCAAAATGATTTTTTGTCAATTCCCTCAATGCAAAAGGACATTTCCTGTATAGTGTTCTTATAAGGTAATAAGCCACTCCATTTAGCACGCAGGTTTCCACATTCCCCCATGCTCTACAAATGACAGATTGAGAGAACTTCAGAAACATATGGCGGCTCCAAAACACATCTGATGCATACTTGAGTGGAGAAGCCAAAGCTGTTTATTGGAAGGACACTTCATGCCGGCTGAAAAACTTCTCTGAATAGAAAAGAGCTCACAGCATTGTCTCATCCTTCCCACCATTCAACACTCATGTTAAGGACTTTCCATGCTTTAGAAAATGAAGTCTAAATGGAGTGTGTGAGAGAGACAGTACTAGCAATCATGAGCCAACCTGTGTAACTGTGGAAGACTGCTGCATCCTTAACGTGCTCAAGGCATTATAAAGGCATATAAAACAGCTCTCCATCAAAGTTTCGGGCAAGGGCTGCATACATATTTACAGAGCTGCCATCATTGCCCAGCAGACTATGCATCCACAATTTATATTTACCCCTATAAATAAATATGACAAGGAGAAAAGAAATATAAAGAACTCAGAGTCCACAAACTACTCAGCCTGAAAATGACAATGGTACATGAATACCCTTATATAACATTCGGAAGCACAACTTATTGGCATTTAATTCATTTAAAATGTTTCTTAATTTATCCTTTTACTCCAAGGAAATTAACAAAATGTTTCAAAGGTTGTTAGTGTCATCTGAACTTTAAAAGACATGCTTTATATTGTTCCTAAACCCGGCCACACCCATTTTTAAAGGATTGATAACAGAATAAAGAATTTGACTTCACATCTCTACTGTCCCATGATAGGAATATTTTAGTGGGGTCATACCATAATGCAGGAAATATATGTGTAAGTAATGTACTAATGCAGTTGTATTTAGACAAATGCAAAATCCTTGACATACTCTCAAAGTCACATGTAGGATGCTATGCTTTTCTATCTGGCTGGGCTGCTAGCACATAAAATCAATGTTTATAATATATTTTTAAATTTCTACTCATAAACAAGTTATTTCTCTGGACTTCACTATATTTTGTTAATATCATAATATTCCTGGTTTCCAAGACAGAGAGAACTTTGGCTATAAGCTTTCATCTTTTGCCTATTCCTTTTGTCTTCTTGAGTCTTGTAATCGTTTCTAACTAGGTATTTCAATTGTTTTCAGTTCTCTCTCTCTCTCTCTCTCTCTCTCTACTATATTTCTTCCTGGTCAAATCTGGCCTCTGAATCTTTATCTTCTGTCCTGAAATCTTAGTTTAGCCATTGAATAGCTACATAAACTTAAACAAGATAATTTTTCTGTGCTTTGATTTCTCATCTGTAAAATTAAACTGTTATAAAGTTCAAATGACTAAATACATATAAAGTCCTTACAGCAGTGCTGGGTACATAAGTGCTATATTACTGTTAGCAATTATGGTCATCTTTGTTTCTAATATACATTCTATTCGAAATTCATTAATTTTATTGGTACATTTTAGGTATACAATATGCTGACATTCATTATTGGAAATTTGTACCTTTGTACAAAATATCTTAGTTCTTATGTTTCTCCTGATTCCCTGCTCTCCTTTCAACCTCTCCTCCCCTCCCTATTTATATAGACTTCATTTCCCTTTTTCCTTTTCTCATATTTATTCCTTTCCCTTCTTCCTTTGCCAGCTCCCTCCCACTTCCCCTTCCCCTTTGGACCATTACTTTCTATTTCACATTTATTTTTTATACATTATGGTCCTTATTTACACTTTCAATTTCTCATATCAGAGGAAACTATTTGATATTTACACATGCATGCCCTATTTATTTCACATAAGAGTATCACCTCAGTATGCATCTATTTAGCTATAATACCTCTAATTTCTCATTCTTTATGGCTCCATTTTATTAAAAAAAATTTCCTTATCCAGTCTCCAGTTGATGGGCATTTGGACTGTTTCCAAGTTTTAGCTATTACATGCTGTGCCGCTATAAACAAGGGTGGGTGCACATATAGTGCTGTAGTATGATTCTTTTAATTCTTTTGGGAAGATACCAGGCAGGGGAATAGCTGGGTTAAATGGGACCTCTAATCCTAATTTTTAAAGGTATGTCCATACTGATTTCCAGAGGGGTTGTACCAGTCTACTCTCCCCCAAGCAATGGAGAAGGGTTCCTTTTCCGTCACAGCCCCACCAGCATTTGCTATTGGTTGATTTCCTGGTAGCAGCCATTCTTTCTAGGGTGCAGTGCAATTTCAGCGTTGTTTTCATTTTCATCTCTTGAATGACCAGTGAGTGATGTTGAACACATTTTCAAATGTTTATTTGCTATTTCTACTTATTTGTCTGACAAATGTCTGTTTTTTTCAGGTGCCCATTTTTGGATTGGGTCTTTAAGAGATCTGATTTTTATAAGTTCTTTATATAGTTTAGATAGTAGACCTTTGAGGAACACCTGGTAAAAATTTTTCCCACAGAGTAGGTTGTCTCTTGACACTCTTTGTGGTTTTTCATGCTGTGTAGAAGCTTTTAAATAAGAAGAGATACCACTTGTTGATTCTTTCTGCTACTTCATGTATTACTGAGGTTTTGTTCATGAAATCTTTTCCTATGCTAGTGTCTTCAAGAGTTCTACCTAACCTCTCTTCCAGCTGGTCTGCATCTTCTAATCTGTTCCACTGGTTCTCAGGTCTGTTTCTCTGCCAGAAACATGCTGTTTGGTTTTTTTTTTTTTCAATCACAGTAGCTTTGTAGTAGTTTTCAAAGTGGGGGTTATGATACCCTTACCTTGTTTTTGTTGCATAGAATTGCTTTTGCTATGTTAGGTCTCTTCTGTTTCCAAGTGAGTTTTTGGATTGTTTTCTCAAGTTCTGTGAAGTAAAGTGTTGTAATTTCAATTGGGTTTGCATTGAATCTAGACAGCAGTTTTGTAAGTATGGACATTTTCATTATATTGGTTCTTCCTACTCAGGAGCAAGGGATGCCTTTCTATTTTCTGACATCTTCTTTGAACTGTTTTTTCAGAGAGCTATAGTTTTCAGTGTAGAGGTCTTTGATTTCTTTATGTTGATTCCTCGGTATTTCATTTTGTTGTTTTGGAAGCTATTGTGAAAGGAGTTTTTTCTCCAGTTTCTTTCTCAGTGAGTCTGTTCATGTACAGAAAGGCTATTGACTTTTGTATGTTGAATTTGTATCCAGCTACTCTACTGAATTTGGCTATTGAGTCTAGAAGACTTTTGGTGGAATTCTTGAGGGTTTCTATATAGAGTATCAGGTCACTTGCAAATAATAACATTTTAACTTCTTTGTTTCCTATTTTTATTCCTTTTATTTCTTTCTCTTCTGTAATTGTTGTGGTTAATCTTTCCAAAACTATATTGAACAAGAGTACTGATAGTGGACACCCTTGTTCCCAATTTTAGTGTGAAGGATATCAGTTTTCGACCATTTAGTATGATATTGGCTGTTGGTTTTTGATAGATAGCTTTTATCAGGTTGAGAAAGAGACTGTCTATTTCAGTTTTCTGTAGTTTTTTTTTTTACAATGAATGTGCTGAATTATGTTGAACACTTATTCTCCATCTATTGAGATGATCATATGGTTTTGGTCTTTGATCTCTTAAAATAGTATATAACATTTACTGATTTGCATATGTTCAATCATCCTTGCATCTCTGGGATGAATCCCATTTGGTCAGGGTGTATGATCTTCTTGATAATCTGCATTCTTTTTGCCAGTATCTTATTGAGGAATTTTGCATGTATGTTCATTAGTGAGATTGGCCTATAGTTCTCTTTTTGAGTTGGGTCTTTCTCTGCTTTGGCAATCAAGGTGATACTTGCTTCCAGGATAGAATTTGCAAGTATTGCTTCCCTTTCAATTTCTTGAAGAATTTAAACAGTAGTGACAATAGTTCTTCTATAAATGTCTTGTAGAATTAAGTAGTGAAGACATCAGGAGCTTTGCTTTTCTTCATTGGTATGTTTCTAATTACATTTTCAATTTTGGTGGTTGATATTGGGTTTTTCAGAATTTTTAGGTCTTCTTCATTCAACTTGGGTAATTCATATGTATCTAGAAATCTGTCCATTTCTTCAGTGCTTTTCATCTTATTGGCATATAGGTTCTCAAAGTAGGTGTTGATAATTCTCTGGATTTCTGCTGGGTCCATTGTAATTTCACCCTTTTTATTCCTAATTGCATGAATTTGGTTCTTTTCTTTCCATTTTTGGATAAGTTTGGCTAGGGGTTTGTCAATTTTGTTTATTCTTTCAAAGAACCAACTCTTCATTGATTTTTTTTGTATTGTTCTCTTAGTCTCCATTGTATGATTTCTGCTCTGATCTTTATAATTTTCTTCCTTGTATAAGCTTTGGATTTATCCTCCTCTTCTTCTAGAAACTTGAGGTTCAGCTTTAGGTTGCTTATATATTGAGTATTCACTGCTATGAATTTCCCTAGTAAGGCTGCTTTCACTCTGTCCCATAGATTCCTATATGTTATAATGGCATGGTCATTTAATTGTAGAAGCTGTCTTATTTCTTCTTTAATTTCCTCTGTGACCCACTGGTTGTCCAGAAGTGTGTTGTTTAATTTCCATGTGTTTATGAAACCTTCTTATGGTTTATTTTGCTATTGATCTCCAATTTCTTTTTTTTTTTTTTTGATACCGGGGATTGAACCCAGGTCCTTGCGCTTACAAGGCATGCCACCGAACTGCTGAGCTAAATCCCTGGCCCCATGATCTCCAATTTCATTGTGCTATGGTCTGATAATATACAGGAGAAAACCTCAGTTCCTTTGCACTTATTTAAACATGTTCTATGAGCAACCATGTGGTCTATTTTGGAGAACAATCCATGTGCAGCTAAAAAGGATGTGTACTCTGATTTTGTGGAATGAAACACTCTGTAAACAGCTGTTGAGCCCATCTGTTCAAGAGTTTGGTTGAGTTCTAGTATTTCATTGTTATTTTTTGTCTAGTTGATCTGTTTGTGACAGTGGGGTATTGAGGTCTCCCACTACTATTGTATTAGTGCTTATTTAATTTTTCATGTGTTATTATTGGTTTTATATAGTTCGCTGCAGTAGTATTTGGTACATATATATTGATTGTCTTCTCTTCCTCTTGGATTTTTCCCTTTACAAGGATGTAGTGGCCTTCTTTGTCTCTCTTCATCAGTGTTGGTTTGAAATCCATTTGATATGCAAACAGGATAGCTAATCCTACTTTTCTATGTGGGCTCCTGTCTTGTGGAGTATTGTTTTCTACCTTTAACTTTCAGTCTATGAGTTTCTTTTTGAATTAATTGTGTTTCTTGTATACAGCATATTGTTAGATCTTGGTTCTTGACCCTTCCTGCCAGTTTATTTCTTTTGATTGGTGAATTAAGACTATTAACATTGATGGTTATAACTGATATGTATTGACTTATCCTTGTCGTTATCTTTTCCTGTTGTTGGATCCTCCCCCTTTCCATTTAATTTGTTATCTTGCCTTATGGATTCATTCTGCTGGGCTTCCTGGGGTTGTGATCCTCATTGTCTTTCCCTAGATATTGTTTAAATTTTTTTTGGAGAGCTGGTTTGTTATTCATGATGTTCCTCCGGTGATCTTTGTCATGAAAGTATCTTATTTCCCCATCAATTTTGAAAGATAGTTTTACAGGGTACATCAATCTGGTTTGGAGGTTGTTTTCTTTTCAGGCTTGAAATACTTCAAGTCAGGCTCTTCTTGCTTTGAGGGTTTGTGTTGAGAAGTCTGCTGTGATTCTGATGGACTTTCTTTTGTATGTGATTTGTTTCTTTTCTCTAGCTGCTTGCAACATTTGGTTCTTCTGTTGAGTTTCTGGAATCTTAACTATTATATGCCTAGGTGTAGATTTTTTTTTTAATCCTGGCTAGTTCAAGTCCTATATGCCTCATTTATCTGTATGTCAAATTCTTTCCCCCTGCTTGGGAAGTTTTCTGCCATTACATCTTTGAATAGATTTTTTAAAAATGTTGTTTGCACTCTCTCCTGTTACTTCATTGACTCCGATCAGTCTTAACGTTATTCTTCTTTGCATCATCTAATCTCACAGCTGCTGGATTGATTTCTTGTGGCCCCTTATTATTTTAATAAATTTTTCTTTTTCTGTGCACTAATTGCAATCTTGTCTTCTATATCTGATATTCTGTCCTAACATTGGCTCATTCTGCTGTGTAAACTTTCAAAGGACTTTTTAATCTGGAAATCTGTTTGCATCAGCTTTATGGATTCCATTTGTTTCCTATGATGGGATTGCATCATATTCCTCAGCTCCTCTATTTTTTAAAAATCTGTGTCTGCTCTAGAGTTGTCTTGCACTATGGACACAGTCTCTGTTGTTATCTGAGCAATTATTTCTGATTTCATTTTTCCCAGATCCTTTTTCCTTGCCAGTTCAGGGAGTCGGCATGATTCAGTATCAGATCGTTCCATCTTGTTGCCCTTTGGGGTTTCCTTAGGTGATCTGGAAGTCTGGTTATGAGACTTGTTTATGTGTCTTCTCATTTCAACAGATGCAGCATGCTGTGCTTTTGTTGAGGGGACTTTTTGCTAGCCCAGTAGTGTTTAATTCTCAACAAGCTACTGAGAGGCTTTTTCTCTGGTGCACACCACTGTGTCAATTCCGGGGTCAAAATGGTGGACTTCTGGATTCCTGCCCTGCCCTGTTGTCTGGGTAGTGTTCTAGGTGGGGCCTGTGCACACTTGTTATGGTACCTGGGTGTGCTTCTGGCTGGGGCCTGATCCCCTGTGTAGCTGTCGTCTGGGAGGGCCTTTGGCTAGGGGCTGTATACCTGAGTTGCTTGACTCTGAGGGGTTTCTGGCTATGGCAGCACACACTTACCAATGCTGCCTGGGTTGGCCTAAGGCTGTGGCCTAGGGGCTTGGGCAGCTGTTTTCCATGCAAGCCTTTGACATGGCCTGTGTGCCCAAACTGCTGGTGTCTTGGCAGTGCTCTGGCTGGGACCTTGGAAATCATGCTACTGTTGTTCATGGCAGCTTCTGGTTGGAGTCCTCTAATATACATTCTAATACCTTAATCATGTTTTTTTCTGGGCTATCAGCACAAAGCAGATATGCTAAGAGGCAAAATAAGAAAACAAGGGCAAAGCACGGGCACTACAATCCTGGAATTACTTCAAGTTATTCTACAAAGCTATAGTAATAAAAAAGCATGGTAGTGGCAAAAAACAAACAGATAAATAAATAAAAACCAAAAATAGACCTTTGGATCACTGGAAGAGAATAAAACATCAGAAATATCTTCAGGCATACTCAGCTATGCTATCTTTGACAAAGGGTTTAAATCCCCTCACTGGAGGAAAGATAGCCTCTTCAACAAATGATGCTGGGGAAACTGACTTATCTACATGCCAAAAATTGAACCTAGCTCCATATCTCCCCATGCACTAAACTAAAATAAAAATGAATCAAAGATCTTAACATTAGAAAAGAAACAGTCTGCTGGAAGAGAAAATAGGTGAAATTGGTGAAGACCTAGGTGTAGGCAAAGACTATCTGAACAAAACTTTGGTTGCATATGAAATAATACCAAGAATCAAAAAATGGGATCACATCAAATTAAAAACCTTCTGCACAGCAAAGAAACCACTAACAGAGTGAAGAGATACAGAATGGGAATTTCTTGCAAGCTGCTTCTCAGACAAGGAGCAGTAATATCTAGAATACAAAAGAACTAAAAAAGTTAGACTCCTCAAATATAAAGACCCAATAAAAAATGGGAATCTGAAATGAACAGACATTTCTCAGATGAAGAAATACAAATGGCCAATAGATATATGAAAAAATATTCAATATCACTGTTCATTGGAGAGATACAAATTAAAACATGCAGATTCCTTCTCACTCCAAAAACAGTGGCTACCATCAAGATATCAACCAATAGGGCTGGGGCTTTAGCTCAGTGGCACTGTCTCTGCCTCACAAGCACAGGGTCCTAAATTTGATCACTGGTACAAAAAAAAGAGAGATATCAATCAATAACAAATGCTGATGAGGCTATAGAAATAAAGGAACCATTCTTCATTGTTGATGAGAGTGTAAAATGATACAACCCCTATGGAAATCAGTATAGATTTTCCTCAAATAACTAAACATAGAAATTCCATTTGATCAAGCTATTCCCCTTCTAGGTATCTTCCCCAAATAGTTAAAATATCACACCACAGTGATGTATGCATATCCATGTTTACAACAGCAGACTTCATAATAGCTAAATCTTGGAAGCATCCTATATGTCTGTCTACAGATGACTAGATAAAGAAAATGTGGTATTTATACACAATGAAATTTTACTCTGCTATAAAGAAGGACAAACTTAAGTCATTTGTAGGAAAATGGTCCTTAAAAGTTAGATTCTCAATTTCAAAAGAGAGGAGAACTTCCTTCCCATTCTGCTGGCAGCCAGCTCCTTGGGAATATATTTTTCCACTAGTGCTTGTATGCACCTCTAAGACTATCAACTAAAAAAAAAATGTCCTTTACATTGAAACAAGGTGAAACTATTTAAAATTTGCACAGAAAGTAAATCGTAAGTATTCTCACATCACATAGAAAGTATGTGAGATGAGTGAACATTAACTAACTTGTCACAATCATTTCACTATGTATAGGTATATCAAATCATCAGATGGTACATGCTAAATGTATACACTGTTATTTGTGAATTATGCCTCAACAAAGCTGGAACAAAGAAATAATTTGACGTGTGACTGACTAGTAAGTTCATTATATGAAATACTCCTTTATAAAATAAAACCTATGGGTTCACTTGAAAATTATAGAAAATATTCATGAATAAAATATATGTTGATAATTTATATTAGGAGTGAAGATATCCCCTTAATCTTTTTAATTTTAGCAGCTAAGTCCAGGCGGAGGTTTATTTTATTGGCTCCTGCAAAAAGTACTGAAAGTCAAAATTCTTATTTAGCTTTAAATATATTCAACCACATTTCAGACTTTCCTTAACAAGCTTAAATATTAAAATAGCTTTTAAAAATGAGCATATAAAATAAACAAATCATCTTTATCATGAAAGCACTCTGATTTTATGTCCTCTGCATATTTAAATGATGACCCTTTTAAAAGTTATCCAAACCTTGTAACTGTCAAAATCTTAACTTTCCACTTTTTAATAAAAATGATTTCCATAAAGATTAGAAATTAATCTAACCTGACTCTCAAACTTAATGTAGTTTAGTGCTAGAAGCTGTAAAAAGTCACCTATCTAGGTTTAATAAAGAAAGTTTTTTTCAATTTAAATATACATTGCATTTAATAAACTTGCATGATAATTTCAACAGTGTTCATAGATTCTTTAAATTGCCTTCTTGCTATGTCCAGGATACAATCCAATTTCATTTTTCAGCAACTGAGTTAAGAAAAGTTTTCAACAGCACAAAGTAATTTCTAATTTCTAAGTGACACAAAGTGAAATGATTAGAAGCTAGCCAATGAGGTTGCACTGATTCTTGGCTTGAATAGTTTGTGTATATTTATGTAACCCTAAAATATTTGACTATTTGAATATGTATCAATCTTTGATGGAAATATTTATCTTTTACCCAAATATCTGTCATTGTGAACACCAGCTTTCTATTCTCTTTCCTTCTTTCTAGCTTTCTATCCATTCATAGAACTCATAAATATTTGTTAGGTGTGTTCCATGAGTAAAGCATTAGAAATATAGTAAACAAAGACAGATATGGCCTCTGCCTTCTTGGAGCATGAAATCTACTGCATAAACACTCAAAGAAATTTGTAACTAGTAATAGAAAAATACTATGAAGGAGCAATGCAGAGTGCAATGGGAAATGATAACAGTGATCTGATTTGGGAATGTCGGGATTTTGACTTCTTCTAGGCCCTGAAATTTAAATTTAAACCTACAGGATGCATATATGGTGATGGAGGAAATTAAATGTATATTATGTGTCTCAAGCAGTGTAAGCACAAGATAGAAAGTTATAAGATGGAACTGAAGAAGCAGACAAAGGTCAAATGATTCAGGGTCTTGCAGACCATGCTAAGATTTTTAGACTTTATTGAAATAGCAACCGCAAAATATGAAAAGATAGGTAGAAACAAAAATCAGACTTGTATTAAAGTTTCTTTAGATATAATATAGAGCATGGGGTAGAAAGAAGAGGAGAAAATTTAGGAGATTACTCTTAAGAGTCTTAGTGAGAGACAATGGTTGCTATAGTTAAGGAGGAGACAATATAAGCATAGAGAAATGGATGATCTCAAAATATTTTTAAGAGCTAGACTTATAAGACTTGGTGAATGATTAGCTCAAAGGGATGAAGGTAATGGGTGGAGATGCCCTAAATGCTATATAGGTTTGGCTTGGGCACCAACTTTGCTGGCACTTATGTTACTTTTATCAATATAGGAGCTACTGAAGAAATAGCAGGTTTTTTTTGGGGGGGTGTTAATCATGAGTTCAACTCTTTAGACACGCTAACCCACGATACCAGGGAAAAATCTAAGAAAAAGTTTCAAGTAGACAGATGGATCTCTGGGTCTAAATTAAGAAGAGAGTAGGAATAAACACTCAATTTGTGAGTCAGTAAAAATGGTACTCGAAACCTGAGTATGTGTGAAACGAATGAGGCCTAAAACTGTGTAACTCTCACATTTAAGGTCAAGCAGAGGAAGAAGGTCTATCAAAAGAGAGTAGAGGGACTCACCACAGATATTAGATGAAATTCGAGAGAATTTAGTATCATAGAAACCAGTAGCAATTTAGTTTTGTATAAATATGGAACATCTAACTATTCCAAATGCTACTAAGTGTCAAGTGGGATGAAGATTAAAAAATATTCATCATATTTAGTAAAATGGTAACTTACTGGCAGCCATTTTGTTGGAGGGTGGGGATAGAAGCCAGTGTACAATGCACTGAAAAATGAATGGAGTAAATTTATTAAGGATAAAGGGATCCATGTGTAACTCTGATAGAGAAGTGAGTCATAAATATAACAACAGAGAAAATGCAAAGGATTTTTATGGTGTAAAATTGGAACTGGAGGTCACAGTGGGAACCCATTATTTTTCTATAGATAACTAATGTTTGTACAAATAAGTGTATTATGTATATATGAATACATGTGAATATTTCCTATATCTGTTGACTATGAGGACCTGGAAATAGCACAATTTCAATAGCAAAAATACCTTATGTCCTGAATTTACCTTTTAAACACCACTCCATTAATAGATATGGGAAGGGGGTTGCAGATTTAGCTTAGTGGTGCCACTGCCTCCCTCACAAGTACAAGGACCTGAGTTCGATTCCTGGTATAAAACCAACCAACCAACAAACAAACAAAAAAGAGATATGTAGAGAGTGGAGGGGTAGGGGAAAGGCAAGAAGGGAAAGAAAAAATCTGAGAAAAGTAGGAAAAAAGGAAGCAAAGCTTTTGTAAATAGGGAGGGATGGAGGTGTGGAAGGAAGGGAAGGGGAATGGTGAAAAACAACAAGTAAAATATATCATGTACAGGTACAAATTCCTAATAATGAATGTGATCATAAGATATACCTAAAATGTACCAATAAAGTCAATTTAAGAAAAGAAAAGGCTCCTTGAAGATATATATAGCTGAGGCTAGGGACAGGAAATTAAATGCATAAGATGAAACTGGAGGGCTGGGAATTTAGCTCAGTGGTGCCACTGCCTGCTTCACAATAGCAAGGTCCTGAGTTTGATCCCCATGTACAAGAAAAAAAAAAAAAGAAGGAAACTGGAGCATCTGATTGTAACAGAATGTGAGAGAAGGCTCAAGGAAAGATGAGGACATGTCAAAAAGAGGCAAAGCCACTTTAATGTGGAGATCACTGGCCAAAACAAAACAATTTCATCATCGAAATAAGCAGAAAATATGATCCAGCAAATAATATGAGAAACCATGAATTTAGACAGGTATAAATAAATGAGTGAATCAACTGAAGCTGTGGTGAGTAATGAATATTTACATAGCTTCAGAGTTCCTCCTCACAAAATACTTGTTCATGACAAATGCACAATAGTGGAGGAGCCTGGCAGATACCATCTTAATTAAAGGATCAAAAGTAACATCATTAGATGTGAGACAAATCAATAATGGGCTCCACCTGATAGGGTACAATGAAAAGAATACAGTATTCATTCTGTGATAGTCTTGCCAAAAATGCACAACCTGACCCTAATCATTATGAAGCATGAGACAACCTCAAATCAAGGAGCATTCTATAAAATAACTGCTGTAAGAACTTTAGAAGTGCTGGTCATGGGAGTTAAGGAAAATGAGGCAATAGTCTAGGCTCAAGGGGACTAGAAGGACATGATAAGAAAAATGCAATGCTTACTTCTAAACCAGATCCTCCATTACTGTGACTACTGACAAAACATGAATGGAGTCTGTGTATCAGAAGGTAGAAATACACGAATGGTAATTTCCAAATTTTAACGGCTGAATCATGATTATGGAAAATAATTTCCTTGGTTTTAGGAGATGTACAATTAAAATTTGAGGACAATGGGACAATAACACATTCTTAAATGTTTCATGAGAAAATTCTTTATATTCATACTTTTCAGTAAAGCTGTGGTTCTTCAAAATGAACAATAAAAGGTGATCTCTTAACAGTTTACTCTGAGGTTCACTTGGGCAGCACATTTGTTTACAAACTGATGATCCCAAGTGTCTCTCAGGCAGGTGTTATTTCAATCAATTGATCCTTGCATTGAATACATTTTTAAAAATGTTGTTTTTATATTTCCTGCTATATTATCTTATAAAATTAATAAAAATATGCAATTTTTGGTCAACTTGTATTTACATAATTGGACTGGTATGTGGTTAAAGGAGGCAAGAGATAATTAGGTAGGAGAAGAGTATGGGATTCAAAAAGGCATTTCTTTTAAAACAGAAGACACAAGATTATGTTCCAAAGCCTATAAAAAGATCTAGGAGAAACAGATTAAAAATTCATGTGAGAGAAAGCAGGACAAGGGTGTAATTTGGAGTACAGGTGTAGGGAATGATCTTTAATAGAACACTTCCTGCATTGTAAAACCAAAGGAAGAAAGCAAGCATGATGCAGAAACAATATGATTTTAGATTTTATACCAGGAAATCGAGAGCTTTCATATGTGATAGTTACATTATAATGCATGGATGAGCATCCACCGAGAATGAGTAGACAAAAGTAAGGTTGGAAGTTTGAGAAAAGTAAAAGAGTTCTGAAAAAATGATTGTTCAGGATGACAGAATGAGGTAACTTGAAGAAATATCAAATAGTTTCTCTGGTGTGAAAAGCTAAAAGTGAAAATAAGATCCAAATTATATAATTGACAATGTGAAATAGGAAGAAAAGGGCTAAAGGTGTAGGGGAAATGGGAAGGGTAGGGGAAAGGGAATAAGGGAAAAGAAAAAAATACGAGAAAAGGAAAGAATGGTGACAAAGTCTTTGTAAATAGGGAAGGGTGAAGGGAGGGGGTGAAGGGAGGGCAGGGGTATGGGAGAAAATGAGAATCAAGATCTCGGGTGAAGGACAAAGATCCCACTGATGAATGTAACTGCACTGTATACTTAAAAAGTACCAATAAACTCAATGAGAAAAAAAAAGAATACAATAATATTTCTGGGCAATGTTCAGGGCCCAAGAGAGGTGAGTGACTGCTATGATTAGGATAAGTGTCCCCCAAAGGCCCATGTGTTAAAGGCATTGTTCCCAGGACAGCATTTTTGGGAGGTGGTGCAGGCTTTATCGAGGTGAGCCCTACTTGGAAGTCTTTTAGTCTTATGGGCATGGGCCCCTGAAAGGAATGTTAGGACCCAGGCTCTTCCTCTTCTTTCCTTTAGTTCTGTCTGTGAGGATGAACAGGCTTCGTCTGGCATGAGTTCTTGCCATAATGTACTGGATTTTCACAGGTGCAGAAGCAATGGGGCCAACTGACCATGGACTGAAGCCTACACACTTTTGAGACAAAATAAACCTTTCCTCCTTTTACGTTTATGTCAGGTATTTTGTTACAGTAATGGAAACCTAACTAACACAATAATCAGAAAGTTTAATTGGTACCAATCTACCCAAATGGAATGACCTTTTCACCAGTAAAGCTCAGTTCCTGGGTGCACGTAGAGACAAAGCTGAAAACTGACATCGTTCATTGCTGATATTTTGCCAATAAGTCTCAATGAGGCAAGGAATTTTGGATTATTTGCAAGAGGGATTTCACTGATGGATCATTTGGGTTAGAACTTGGGAGTTATTTTTCTACATTCTACATATGCAGGACTCCTATATATATATATATAAATTCTGTAACCTTTCACTGGTAGAGAAAGCACCAACAGTATAAACTGGTAAGCTTCTGAGGTGTAAGAATAAATTCAAAGTTGAATAGTCTCCAAGCTGAAATCTCACTCTTCCCAATAAATTATGATAATGCTCTGTAGTTTTCTCATCATTTGGAATTACTAATCAGAACTTCATAGTGCTGGCAAATAATTACAGTTTTAGACTGCAAAGCCCTATCTGCTCAGTGTCATTAGAAACAGCTTAAATATATAGGTTTTGGAGTCATATGACAACTACTTCACATTGCCTCAAATCCCAACAACTCTAATATTATCTCATTATAACTCAGATACCTGCATGACCACATGAACAGCTTAATTTGTATCCATTTTTATTGGGGTTCTGCAAAACATTTAGCTGGACTTTTCTGCTGTCAAAACTAAAGGTCATAGATGATGTGAAATAGGAAGAAAAGGTGCAAAGGGGAAGGGGAATTGGGAGGAGTAGGGGAAAAGAAAGAGGGGAATGGAATTAATATGAGAATAAAAAAATGGAAACAAAGTTTTTGTAGATAGGGAGGGGTGGAGGGGTTGAAGGGAGGGCAGGGGAATGGGAAAAAGTAAGAACCAAGATGGTCATGTAAAGATGCAAATTTCCAATGATGAATGTCATCATATTATATACCTTAAATGAACAAATACAATTAATTAATTAAAAAAGAAGAGAATAATCTGCAATAATACAGAAGATCCTAGTAAGATTACTGACATTTAGAAATGGGAAGAAAGGAGCTAAAGGTGTAGGGAAGGTGGGATGGGTAGGGGAAGAGTAATAAGGGAAAAGAAAAAAATGTGAGAGAATGAAAAGATGAAAATAAAGTGTTTGTAGATGGGGAGGGGAGGAGGAGGTGAAGGGAGGGCAGGGACAAGGGGAAAAAATGAGAACCAAGACCTGTCATGTAGAAGTACAAATTCCCAACAATGAATGTAACTGTACTGTATCCCTAAAATGTACCAATAAACTCAATTAAGGCTGAAAAAAAGAGAAGTGAAAATTAAAAGAACCCTTAGCCAGTATGTCAGTTTGTTCCAAAATTTTCTTTATAATGCCTACATTATTTTTCTTACCAGCTTTTTTTGCTAATGAAGCACTACTATGAAAATAAATAATAGTATTACTGGGAAACTGAAGACAAATAAAAGTCTAGAGTTTGAGGTAGCACTCAGGATAAGTTAGACTGGATCGGGATGGTGGTTGGGGATCCTCCATAGAATGAGGGTGGTATGAGGCAAGGAAGAGGTGTAAGAACAGTGAACCCAAATATGGAAGTCAGGAACCTACGGAGGGGTGACAGGCCACCGAAGGTAACTTTGCTATTTTCACATTTTAGATGATACCTTGTTTTTGCCATGGTAAAATTTGAGATGAAATGATATAATGCTTTCCCAAGATGTACTAATCTAAGACATGATGAAGAAAATGAAACTACTGGATTGAACAGTATGTCAGTGTCATAACCCTTGGAACCTGTGTGTGAGACCTTATTATGAAAAGGCTCACTACAGATGTGTTTAAATTAAGAATATTAAAATGAGATCATTCTGGATTTACCCAATGGGCTCTAAATCTAATGACATATAAAAGACAATAGGAGAAGAGAGAGATATGATAAGGTAGAGGCAGATATTAGAGGAGCATAGTCCAAGACAAGGAATGTTGGTGGTCACCAGAAGATGGAGGAGACAAGAAAAGATTTTTTCCTCTCAAGCCTCTAGATGGACTTGTGCCTTACTAGTGTCTTGATTTCAGACTCCTGGTATACAGAATTCTAAGAAAATAAATTTCCATCCTTTTGAGCCACATAGTTTGGCGTAATTTGTTGTGGTGATCTTAGAAAATATATACCGAGCATATTCTGCTACAGTTAACAAAACCACATGGTACATTTTAAACCCACAAGTCTTTTGGCACTAAGCAATAATGACGGTAGTAGACACTGCCAATATTTATTAAGAATCTTAGATAATGGGATTGCACTAAAGTAAATAAATTACATTTTATAGTCATCAACAGCTTTATATAGGTATTGTTGTTATCAACACCATTTTGTAGATGAAAGGATCACGGTTTAACAATTTTCCAGTCAGTAGAAGAAAGATTTGAACCCATGTACCCTAATTGTAGGGCTCACACTTTTTTCATACCGGGAATTGATGTCAGGACTTGAGCTTGTGAGGCAGGCACGGTGCCACTGAGCCAGCTACCTGGCCATAAAGCTCACACTTTTCATTCTTACACTGGACTGCTTTCAGCAGTAGCTTGGATATACTAGAGCTTATGTACTAAGTTACGTCAGAATTACTAGACAATAAAGGAAACTTTGCTTTCAAGTTCAAAGTTCTGACAGCTAGTTCCTATATAAAAAAGTATAGTTGCATGTTATAGGAGGATGGAAATATTTCAGGGGGATCTAGTGATGGAGGGAGAGAGGATGAAAGGGAAAAGAAGGGGAAGCAAAAAGGATTAAGATACATTATTAACAGGCACCAACTCCCCACAATAAATGTGCTCATTATTGATTGCAAATATATACTAATAAAAAGAGACGCATCTTGTCTCTTACTTTGAGTGACCAGAGTAGAAGAAAAAGAACTTCTATAACACCATACTTAACCCAGCTAGCATTAACTTGAGATGCTAGTCTAAGAAAAATATGACATTTTTCTTTCTTAAAGACATTTGCTCTATAATATATGTAAAGGGTACTTCAATGAAAATCACTCCACCCTACAAAGTAGTTATTTCTTTTTGTCACAATAACACTTAACCCTTCATTTTGATTATATTTTGTCTTTCTTCTCATATCTGTGCACTAACTTCTGATATAAATTTATTCTATATAAATTAATCACCATAATGGAAAAAGCCATTGTAATTTGATGCCATCTCAAAATTAGCAGCTTCTCAGAAAAACTGAAGGTGAGGTGCTATTTCTTGACATTTGAATTGCTCAGTTATCATTATCTCCTTATGATATTTTTATTTTAAAGGCTAACACACAAAATTACTAAAGCAGTGTAGATTATTCAATCTTACATTTTAAACGTCTATGTTTGAGATGCTTAGAAATTTGTCTTCCTCAAAGAGAACCACTCCAACATTCCATTCTTTCAGTTTTTAGGGACAAATAAACATATTAAAAATGTTCAATATCACTGGTCATTCGAGAGATGCAGATGAAAACAACACTGAGATTCCACCTCACCCCACAAAGAAAGGCTGCTATCAAGAAATCATACAATAACAAGTGTTGGTGGGGCTGTGGGGAAAAGCGAATCCTTCTCCACTGCTGGTGGGAGTGCAGACTGGTGCAACCACTGTGAAATCATTATGGAGATTCCTTCAATAATTAGAATTAGAGTTCCCATTTGACGCAGCTATCCCATTGCTGGGTATCTTCCCCAAAGAATTAAAAGAATCATACCAGAGCGATATACGTGCACCCACCCATGTTTAGAATGGCACAGTTTGTGATAGCTAAAACTTGGAAAGTGCCCAACTCTGCATCAACTGGAGACTGGATAAAGAATATGTGTGTGTGTGTTTTTTTTAATAATAAAATGGAGTACTACTCAGCCACGATGAATGAGAAACTACAGACATTTATAGATAAATGGGTGCACATTGAGGCCATACTCTTAAGTGAAATAAATAGGACACATGGGTGTAAATACTGAATAGTTTTTTTCTGGTGTGAGAAACTGAGCGTGTGAATAGAGACTTTCACTTTTCTTAAACCACAATAACCAGAATGACCAGTTTGAAGCAGTTGAGGCAGATATTCATCTTCAGTTACAAAGTTATTCACATGTGAGATAGAATCAATGGACCTAGAGTCCCAAATTGACTAATGATTAGCCATGTGAACCTGAATATATTTCCTAGCTTTCTGTATCTATTTGTTCTTCTGCAAAACGAGGGAGCTATTTGCCTTTCTTGCTTATAGAAGTGTTGAAAATATGGTGTACATATGTGAAAAGTATTTAAAACTCAAGCAGTAAACCGAAGTAATCTTCATAATATAGGCACATGTGTGCTTTCATCAGGATAAGACACAGATTTGAATCTTGGACCTGCCACCTATAGCTATGTGCACTTGGGAAAATATTTTACCTTAACTTTTCAGTCTGTGAAACAGATAATGATATTTCCTAAACCGTCAAATGAGATACCTACTTGGAAGGGCTATTTTAAAGAGATGACACTTATGGAAATGTTTGGTATCCTGACGGGCACACATTATTTCTGTTCTCTATCCTTCCCTCTTAGACCCTTTTTATTTCTGAAGAAGATCTCTAGGAACAGGGTAAACATAATCTTCACTTAGGACCATTGGTTAAATTTCCCTTCCATGAGACTCTTTATAATATAAAAGAAAACGATCAAACTATAATAACAACAATCCTGAGGATAAAGCCCTAGAGATTGGTGTCAAATAAAGGTGTTAGGCCCCAAATGTTCATGGAAAAAATCCATTTGAGTTTAACCAGAAAGAAGGAAACATTTCAAGAAATTGGACTTTAATGTCTAGAATAGAAATATTCAAAGTGTTCTCCAAAGATCAATACTTCTTCTGCCATACTCAATAGGTTTTTCCTTCAGTAATGATAATGAAAGGGGTGAATTTTACTACTTTCAACTAGGTAGGTTTCTGTGTATAAGGCTGGGTTTGCAATTTTCCAGGTCTAGCAAAAATTTTACATAAAAATCGTACATAAAAGTACTCTTTTTTCCTTTGGTCTATTCTCTGAAATAACTATAAGTATGATCTATAGGATCTCTTGTTATATATGGAGTTAAAGGACAAGATAATTGTTGGCAGGTTTTGGAAACAAATTCCATTTTTTAATCTCCAGTATCTTTTTGAAAGCACAGCAACCTAACATTTACAAATACTCTTCTGGCTTTCCTTTGCCAATTTCATCTTCAGTAATATTTGCTTTTCAGCCTTGTCTGTATTTTCAGCCTCTGAGGACTGATATCACTTGTTCAGTAATCCAAGAATGATTTTAAACTTGATTTTTTCATAATGGAACATCATTAATCCTTGGGGTATTTACTATAACACAATACACTGGATAACATGGAGCATGATCTACTATTCCACTGGAATGCCAATATCATGCATCATTAATAAATGCGCAGTTCCCATTAAGTGTGAGCCTTTTAATTAGCATACACATTTTTGTCATCATATATCAAATCTGTCTGATTATTGTTATCTTGTGTTACTTGGGCTGACTGGAAAAGTTGAGCTCTTATTTCAGAAGTATAAATTAAAGCTTGAACTTTGCAAATCACTTCAAATGATTTTTGTGTTGAAATGACAATTTGATTTTTTTCAGGCTTTCTAAGTGGATCAGAATAATTTATTTTATCTTAAAAATCACTGCTATGGCATATTTGCTACAAGACCTGCTGTTATCAAAACCTAGTGTGTTTGCATTAAACAGGGTTTTGCAAAGAGCACCCCATAGACTACCTGACTGTGGGGGTTCTGTTAAAAATGTAGGCTCTTGGATCCCATCCCAGAGCTACTCTATCAAAATGGGAGAAGGGCTGAGAATTTTCCTCTTAACAATAGTCTAGGTAATTTTCATGCATTTCTAATTTCATGTATTTCTG
Source organism: Fukomys damarensis (assembly GCF_012274545.1). NCBI lineage: Eukaryota > Metazoa > Chordata > Mammalia > Rodentia > Bathyergidae > Fukomys > Fukomys damarensis. Next base: position 101,108,331 of record NW_022900951.1, read on the forward strand.
ATTTGGTGAAGAGACAGTAAGA
>NW_022900951.1:101108482-101113749 GCF_012274545.1 Fukomys damarensis
TTTTTTTTTTTTTTTTTGCCTCTCCAAGAACCATTACCCTCTTAATCTGAATCCTTTTTAAGGTACCGAAGGCTATCCTGTAGGCTATTTAAAGATCTTTATGTTTTCCACTTAGAATACAGGATTGCTAATGAGAAAGTTCTACTCTTTATCTTGCCATTTATCACTTATATGACATTAGGAAAGTCTTCATAATTTTAAGCTTTGGTTTCACCAAGTGCAATGTAGTTGCAAAGTAGAAAAGAAAGGATATTCAGATGAATTAATGCCTAAGATTTTTATCTAAACCCAGAGTTCATGGATTCTATGAATTCTCCAGCTGCTGGAGGAAGGGTAGCTAAGAGATGAAGATAGGAACATAAGCTGGAAGAAATAACTAGATTTGGAGAATGAACATGGTTTTAGAATCAGGCAGAGTAGGGTTTATATCATCACTGTGTTATACTAATTAAATCACTGAACAAATTACATTACCCTTTGTGCTTTAGTTGTTTATTAACATGGGAAAAATCTGTACCTCATAGAGTTCCTGTCATGATTTAGAGGAGGTACTATGATATGTTTGTCAGTAGCCACCTGTCCTGGTGTGGCCCTGAGATGTCCCTCCAAGGTCTCATGCACTCAGAGACATGGCTTTGAGGAAAGTGACTGGATTATGGGAGCACTGCAGCTGACTTGTTGTTAGGAGGTGTGGTCTGGTTGGAGGTGGCTCACTGGTGGTGTCACCTGAAGGGTATATCTCTCTCCCTGACTCCTCCCTTCACTCTCCGCTTCCTAACTACCTTGATGTGAGCAGATTTCCTCCTCCGTATCTTTCTACCATGCCTTCGTGCCTCAGAGCTGGCTAACTATCGACTAAAAACACGAGCCAGAATAAACTTCTCCTTCATTCTGTGAGTGTTGTCTATTGTATCCAAGTGAGCAGAAAGTAAATAACACAGTGCTAAGAAGGAAGAGGAAGGGAGGGTAGAAATACTTGAGAATGAGACAAAATGGTAGGTATTTATACCCTCGTAGATTTACATGAAAACAAATATTTGTTGGGAATGTATGATAGGCCAGATACTGTTTCATGCAGTAGAAGTATAAGGGGGAGTCTTCTTACACTGTGTAAGGCTATGTAGAATAGGTATGGCTATGGCAGATAACCATGAATGAACATGGGATATTTCAGGTGATGATAACAGTTTTGAAGAAAATTAAACCAAAATAAAGAGGACAAAGAATGATGGAGAAGGAGGAGTTGCTATTTTACAAAGTGGTTAGGGGAAGCCTCTCTAATAATACATCAATCAAACAGAGACTTGAAGGAAATGTGAGGATCTTGCTGTTACTTATTGAGAGGGGGCAAACGATTCTGGCATAGGAGCCACCAGAGTGTTGAAGAATCAAACAGGAGGTCAGCGTCCACAATATGTAGGCAGAACAGAGTGAAAGAGAGGAAGAGAGGATAGTAGGAGTAAAAGACGGCATCAGAGAGATCATGGAGGAGGGAGGTAGTAGATTAGATAGGGCCTCATAGACCACAATAAGGGCATGGGAAGACGATGGAAGAGGAGAGTCATGGCATGATCCAGTTTACAAAGGCCTTTTCCAGTTGTTATATCAAGCAGAGACTCAATGGGGACAAGACAACAACAGGACGCCATTTAGGAGTCTACTGGTGATAGTGGCTTGGCACAGGGATGTTAGCTGTCTGTGTAAGAGGTGAGAAGTGGTCCGGGGATTTCGCTCAGCAGCACTGCACCTGCCTTGCAAACCCAAGGTCCTGAGTTAGATCCCAGTACAAAAACAAACAAACAAACAAACAAAACAACAACAACAAAAACAAAGGCGAGAAGTGGTGGGATTCTGGTTGTATTATTAGGGTGGAGCCAGTAATAATTTCTGCTTGACTAGATGTATTATGGAATAGAGAACTATGACAAGAAGTTTAGCCAGAACAATTAAAAGAAAGAAGTTGAAATTTCTGAGATGGGAAACGATAGCAGTAGCAGGTATTGGTAGGGTAAAGTAAATGTATGAATCAGTTGAGACAATAAGATGCATTGAGTCAGCACTTCCTGCGTGAGAAGCCCTATAACAGATGCTCTGAGATTTTGTGAGTAAAGTACTTTTGCTAGTATTATGAGAGAGCCAGGGAACACTGGCTTCAGTTTTAGTCGAGTGCTTGTAAAAATTATTTCAAGAATAAGCTGCAGTCTTCCTCCTGCATGAGAAGTCCGCATTCCGAGTTAATATACATCACTTTTTAACCTTTCCAGATCCATATTCATTATCTCTGAACTTCAGCTTTTACCAAATCAAATGAAAACTAGTACAAGTTGAGGGTCTGCAACTTTGCTATTTGCTTACTCACAGTGATGCTTTACCATTGCTCCAGTAACTGCCTTAATTGCTTTCTGGAAATAATCCTACCCCATCTGGTGGGATGCTTCTGAAGCATTAATTGCTTCAGGAAAAAGAGCTTCTGTGCTTTACAGTAAGCACACTGCTGTCAGGAGCCTCACTGGCTGTTTTGTACTTCAGTTTGTGCTGTTTCCCAAAGAGCTGAATGGAACGCTATTGTGTCATTTAAATCTAAAGAAGGCATTTGCACTCTGATGACGTTTTCTGAAGTCCTAATTTGTGCAAACATTGATCTGTTTTAAGCAGAAAAGAAATCTCCTCTCAGATATGGAGGACTGAGTGCAGATTAATAGTCGGGGAAAGGACCAAAAAGCACAGGAAGGGTAAACTTTTTTTTTTTTCCATTTTAGGATGCTTTATCAGATTTTCTTTCTAGATTTATTTCCGCTCCAATGAAGAATATTCTTTTTGAGCTAAATCCAATTTGTATATAAAAAATACACACCCTTATTGATTTCACTCTGGTTTAAAATGGTATTTTTGCAGTGCAAAAATGTAATCAATACAGTCTTATGAGTTGGACTGGTAACGGTAAACATACTAACAGATATTTCATTTCATGGGGCCAAAGCTCTGGAAATTGATACTACTGAAAAGGATTACTCAGTCACCATTGGGTATAACTGTTTACCCAACCATGATATAGGTGTAAAGTAGAAATACAATTATGCTGTGGCCAACACACAAGGGGTTTCTGAATAGCAGAACTTGCCTTCACCATTCCCCGTAAGGCCCATAGATTTTACAAGCTGGCAGATCAAATAAGGATATTGTAGGAACTCGTTTACAATAAGTGAAACAAAAAAAAGCTTAATCTGATAGGGCAGAAAAATTGACAGAGTCATTGAATAAGTAAAAGTTTATAAGATCAACTTTTTAAAATTAAATTTTTAGAAGAGATTGATTTGCAGATTCTTGAAACAGGGCTGCTCTTTTCTCTCTTCCATGTATCTTAAGCATTTGTTTTTGAGAAAGACATGTTACAAGTTAAATTGCCAGACAATAGTTGCCAGGGATTCGGATTGTGGCCAACAAACCTTTTAACATGCTTAATAAAAACTATGGCAATGTATCAAAAGCACTGTATTTTGTCATTTCTAGTGGACTGAGAGTGGGGAATTCATCAAAAGATATAACCTGGATGGACTTCTGCCTCATGCACTTGTAACCCTTGGTTGTACTCACTGGAGTAAATTGTAGTGGAAGCCTGCTGAGCGGGAGCACATAAAGGGTTGAACCTGGGAGAAATAATTCGGATAGAGTACAGAAAAAAAAGCAACATTATCCCTAAGGATTATAACCCTTGAATATAAGACTGATGCCTAAAGCCAAAGAAGCATAAAGGTAAGGAAAATGTATGGCTATTGCCGTAAATATATATTCCCTGGAGGAGGTAGATATTAAAAATTCAAATATAGATTTTACTCTGCAATCAGCCAAGGGCAGTGTGAGCAATAAAGGTGATACCAGCAAATACCATGTGGTGATTACTATGGGTGATCAGAGGATAAACAATATTTCCTATAATCAATTTATAAGAAGGCCTTTGTCAAGCTAGTTTCCAATGCTCTCTAATTCACTAGCCCAATTGAACATAGGAACCAAATCACTGTTAGAGAGAGAGAGAGAGAGAGAGAGAGAGAGAGAGAGAGAGAGAGAGAGTGTGAGCTTTTCATTTTGGTAATTGGAAAACAGAGGTCCAGAATAATTTGTCCAAAATGATATAATGTTTTGGTTGTATATTTTAAAGCCCTTCAGAAAGCTGAAGAAGTATGAACTTAAGATATCATAAGACTCTGCTTAAACTGCAATAATAGGTGATACTTCAGAAATGAACAGGGAAAAGATTGTCTTCCATGCAGTACAAATCTATACAGTTTAGAAAGTGAGTATTCACCTTTAACCTTTGTACATATAGTGTCATTAAAAGACGAACATGAATTGCAAATATTCAAATTTCACTGCCTTTAGAATCTATATTGTAATATACAAACATCATAATATGAAAAGCTATTAATTCTACTTTAATATTCTGGTCTTTAACAAGCTTTATAAAATTTACTCTCATGTAGACTCTTTGATTAAAATAAGTACTGTATTCCTACTAAGTGTATTTAATCAAATTTTAACAGGAAATGTTTCTTGATGGATTTTTATTAAATAAAATAAATCAGCCCAACCTCCTTTGTGCAAAATCTTTTCTGATCAGAAGGTACTCCTGTAATTGGGAGAGAAATGTTAAGAATCTGTTTTTTTTGGCTTCTTCCTAGATATGTCGAGGGTTACATATGTTTTCAAATATTTATACACTTGTAGTTGTAAAATAATACAATTTAATTATCACTCTTTAATATGTAATGTAATTTGATGTCTCCAACATTCTTGGAAGTATGCAGATTGTTTATTTCTGCCTGATGGAAGAGGAAAAGGGGCTCCAAAAAGTGTTATCTAACTGAAGTCACAGAGCTATTCAGTAGCAGAGCTGGAACTAGGCTTAGGATTCCAAAGTTTCAGGACCTTTCCAGTATAACAGTTTGTATCTACACGTCCCCACAAAGCAGTACATAGTCATAGGCTTTTTCTGTAAGGTTCCTTGTTTTTGCTATGTATGGATACCACAAACTGCGTCTCTTCTGCTATGCCACCAAGTGTCACTCTGCCTTAGGGCCTGCTGATTATGGACTGAAACCTGTACAAACTGTAAGCTAAGTTAACCTTTCCTTTTTTTTTTTTTATTGAGTTTATTGGTACATTTAGGGATACAGTACAGTTACATTCATTGTTGGGATCATGTACCTTTACATGGCAAGTCTTGATTCTCATTTTTTTCCCCTTACCTCTGCCCTCCCTTCACCCCC
>NW_022900951.1:101119072-101148253 GCF_012274545.1 Fukomys damarensis
CCTTCCTGGGTCTGTTGTCGCGCAGGGGGGGAGCTCCCGCGCAGGCCGGGAGCTCGCGCGCACGCCGCCGGGTGATCCTAACCTTTCCTTTAAACTTTGGACATTGGGTATTTTGTCTCATCAATGAGTAACAAAGGCAGAAATTTGTTACCAGAGAAGTGGGGTTGTTGCTGTGACATGACCTGGACATGTGGCTCAAGAGCCTTTAGAAGTGGTTTGTGGGAAGGGGAAGAGTTAGGAAAAATTCAGAGATTTCCCCTGAAAAAGTAGAGCTGGAACACCTTAGGCTGTACTGTATGGGAGATTCTGGTCAGAGTTCTGAAGAACAGAAAGCCAGTAGAGACCAGGCTAAGGAAATTTCTGCTGGGAAGAGGAACAGCACTGGCTGTTGGAGTCCAGATGATGTAATTTATGGTTTGGCAAAAAGTTTCTCTGTATTTTGCTGATGTCCAGAGATTTTGCCTGAGACTGAGATTAGGGTGTGGACTAATTTTGCAGAAGAAATGCTAAGACAGTCAAATATTGAGGTTGTGGCATGGCTACTGTTAAGGGGGTTTATAGCTAGATTTATGTTGAAAATCAAGAATATTCAAAGTTGAGAGTTTGAACAAAAAGAAAGCTCCAGTAAAACCGTGGACTGCAAAGATAGAGCAGAGGAGATCTTGATTGCTGAGAGGGAACAGACTAGAAAAGACAAGGGCATCAGAAAAAGCATCAGGACTCTACCCTTTGCAGCCTCACAATTGCAAAAGTGAAAGAATCTGCTTTGAGAAGGGAGTCCCAGAGCACCATGTTTCAGAATATCAGCAGCCACATCATGTTGCAGAATGGCAGAAGCCTAGATAGAATTTGTTCCTTGGAATTGGATTCAGAGTGCTCAGCAATCCATGCACACAACCCCTACAACCAAGACAGAAGGAAGCCTGGCTACTGTGCCAGCTAACAGCAGCAGACCTTAGCATCATCCATGTGGCTCTGGTTTTAGGTACATGCAGAATACAAGAGTTGTAGGGTCAGGAAGGCTTCCACCCAGATTCCAGAAGTCTTGGGGTGCCAGGCAGTGTGATCCTGAGAGGACACTGTGTGAAGCTTTTGAGTGTGAAGCCGAAGGTGCAGTGGAGACTACACAAGATTGGAGAATCCAGGAGCATGGATCGTCTGAGGAAAACTACAAAGTGGGAGAAGAATCAGCCCAAGACAGAAGCCATGGGAGCTAAAACCACCCTCAGTGCCACTAGAGTGGAGTCACCCAAGCTGTTTGGAGTTCACAACTTGCCACAGATTGCCAGGGATTCTGGATATGGAACTGTGGGATTTAATATTTGCCCTACTGGATTTTGGACTTGCTTTGTCCCATTCCTTTGTACCTCCCTATTTGTAACTTTTGGAATGGAAATGTCTATTTTGTGCCATTTAATGTTGGAAGCTTTTAACTTTCTTTTCATTTGTACAGGGGCTTGTAAGCTTAGAGTTTGCCTTAAATCTCAGAGGAGACTTTGGTCTTTGACTTTTCAGCAATGCTGAAACTGTTAAGACTTTGGGAACTTTTAGAGATGTACTAAATACCTTTTGCTTAAAGAGATGTGCAGGAGTCTTTGAGGAGGCATCACCAAAGTGTTATGGTTTGTGTCTAGATGTCCCCTGAAAGCCGCATGTGGTCATAGGCTTTTTCTGAGTTCCTGAACCTACAGTGTGTGCCGCTGGGATTAAGAGCATGTGATTACTAAACCACGGGAGTGATTGGTTTGTCATTGCCCTAATCCTGGTAGTCTGATTAAGTTAAGAGGGGCAGGGAGACACTCTTAAGGTCCTTTGCTGCTTTTGCTGCTTCTACCACCATTAGCTGTTGCTCCTCTTCAACTCTTGTTTGGAGCCAGCTAATTATTGACTAAAACCTCTATGAACTATAAGCCAAAAAACATTTCCCCCTTTACATTTTGGTGCCAGGTATTTTGTCTCATCAATGAGAGAAAATAAGTAAGACAAAAAAATGACACTTACACTAGCCAGTTTAGTTTAGATTAAGTGACAAATGACACCCCCACTCAAAAAATAGTAGTGGCTAATAACCATAGGCATTTATTTGTCATTCATGCAAATGTCTAACATGGTTCCAAAGGTGATGCTCACACCAACATTTAGGATACTCAGCATGAAGACTTTTACGGCCCTCCAAGGAATACTAAAAGAACATTGACAATTGTTCAGTGCTCTTAAATGCTTCAACTCTGGAGCTGTACACATATCTCTGCTCACATTTCATGGGCCAAGGTTAGTCACAGGGTAATTCCTAATTGCAAAAAGAGCATTATGCCCTAAAGAAGAAAACAAGTAGAATCTTGGCAAATATCATCTGCACACTGTAGCATACTTTGTTCAAATGAAATCTTAAGCTTCCAACATTGATGAATAGAGGAGGAGCCATGTTAGAACTACTCAGAGAAAATCAGCTAAAAACACAGGTAACTTGGAGAAAGGGAGGGACATACATACTGATGCCCAAATCAATCTGAAATAAGAGACTTGTAGATCAAACAAAACACATGCACAGGACTTCGTAAAACAGCGCACCAGACCACAGGGCTGAAACTTGTGTTACCACCAGCATGTGCATATGCAGAACAGGAATTGCCATTCTGGGATATTTCCAAAAACAAACTGCAAAAATATAGCAAACTCATCCCATGTCGGATAGATCTGGGACACGAGGAACCTCACACATTTTACCTTCCTGCATACAGAAGAAGCTGCAGGCTGGCTACAAATTCCACTTGCACACACAATTGCCAATGACCAGTAAGGTCCTCCCCTGATGGGCCAAGATTTTTTTTGGTCTTGTGACATAGTGACTAACTTGGACTTCTAGCCACAACAAGGTTATGGACCTCAGTGGATAGGAAGTGGAAGAGTACACCCATCCTAGCTTGTAACCAGTGGCCTAAGAAGATCAAGACCATGGAAGTAGGATTCAAGCAGCCTTGTATCACATGCTGGACAATGAGTGGGAAGACAGCATTCCTCCAGCCTGCCATAAACAGCATGAAAGGAGTCAAGGAAGTTGAACAGAGGACACTGTGTAAGGTCTGGGAGGAACCAACAGTACATGGGATGGGGAACAACCTTGCACTGTCTCTGGCTGAGGGTGCCATAGCAACTGGGAGAGCCATGCAGAGACAAACAGGGTACGGAGACTTTGACAGCCTACCAAGGAATATAAAGAAAGCTGCAGGTCGAAGACTGGCCTCAGCCCCTACATCTAGAGGCCAAGACCAGCCCCAGAGCCAGCACTAATTCTACTGAAGATTTGGCAGAACAGACTTGGGCTCTGACTTGAAAACCACAGAACTATTGGCACCAAAGGAATTTCTTTCTTTCTCTCTTTCTTTCTCTCTTTCTCTCTCTCTCTCTTTTTCATTTATTTGTTTGTTTCTTTTTTTAGTTGTTTAGGTTTTTACTTTTGTTGCTTGTTTTTTCTATTCATCTTGTGTCTCTACTGCCTCACTACCTTTCTTGATTTTAAAAATACTTTCATGTTAGTGAACAGTGTCTCTCGTCTTTCTAGTTTTCTTTGATATTCTTTTGATTTCTCCTTCATTCTTTCTGTCCTGTCCTCTTCTGTTATTTCCCAAAACTTTGGTGATCATTATTTGTGCTTTAATTTTGCTTTCACTGTAGTTTTCTAAATTTATCTTTTTGTTTTGTCCTCTATCACTTTTAGATTTCCCCCACAGGGTAAAATTACTCTACTATGGGGAAAGTCAATTAATACAACTTCGTGGTTTATGTTAGATTTTGTTATATAACTGTAGATCTTGCTCCTACATTTAAAGGTATCAAATTAACAGATTCCTCAGTTTGTCAGTTTCTAGGCTGTACTTGATGCTATTGTTATTGCTAATTGCACTACTCTAACCAGAATACCATACCTGTTGTAATCAGTTGTTCTCCCTTGTATGATAATATGGAGATTGTCTGGGGTCTTAACCATCACCACTGTCCAGTACCAAAGGACTAGGTGCTGAGCCAGATAGAAACTTCTCATTTCTAATAAATGGGGAAGATAGAATCTTGGGAGAAACAAAAAGACCAAGAGCCAGCTACACATAGAAGATGTCTCTGAGGAACAGACATATCCTAGGTAAGCCTTGATACTAGTGGTAAAGCTATATACCATAAGAAATTTATAAACATCAAAACAGAAAATAAATTAAAATAAAAAATAGAAAATAACAAGATGCAGAAGCAAAATGCAATATCAGATCTCCCTCCCATCCAGGACAAGTCCAGGGAACAAAGAGATAGAGGAAATCAGAAGCAACTCACCTGAATGTTCTGAAATGGTAGCAGCAGCAGAAAAGAAAAGAAAAGAAAAAAAAAACAGATATAAGAGGCTACAGAGAAATTCAGATCAGAAATAATTTCTCAGGTGAAAAATGAGATGATGATTGAAGTGAAGGACTTGCTCAGTGAATATAGAGTAGAAACAGATTTAAAAAAATAGAGATGCTTAGGAGAATGATGGAAACCATTAATACCCAACATAGGAATGAAATGGAACCCATGATTAGATTTTAACAGATATAAAGTAGATTTTTTTTAAAAAGCTCCATTGAAACAGTCCAAACCAAGGTGAGAACAAAATATCAGATCTAGGAGACACACAAAAAGACCACAAAAAGAAATATTTCTGAAAAATATCAAGGGATCATAAAAAGTCAGTCCAACAGCTGCAAGATGATGCAAAGAAGAACAACATAAGATTGAGTGGAGTCATGAAGAAAGCAGGGGACAATGAAAACACCAGAAAAATCCTGTTCACAGAAGTAATGTTAGAAAACTTCCCGAATATGGAAAAAGAATTTGACATACAAATAAGTGAGGTATATAGAGCTCCAATTAGCCATGACCAAAATACATTTACACCAATGCACATAATAATCAATATTCCAGAACCTCACAACAACAGAATATTAAAAGCTGTTAGAGAAAAAAAACAAATCATCTATAAAGAAAAGCACAGTAGAATTACAGCGAACTTCTCAGCACAAACCCTTAAGGCAAGGAGAGCTTGGAGTGACATATTTTAAGTCCTAAAAAAAAAAAATCCGCAATGCAGATTGATGTACCTTGCAAAACTATCTGTCAAAAATCAACAGAGAGGGCCAAGGATTTATCTCAGTGATTCTGCTGCCTGTTTCGCAAGCACAAGGACCTGGGCTTGATCTCCAATATGAAAAAAAAAAATTAACCAAGAAATAAGATACTTCCATGACAAAGAACACTAAAGAAATTAATGACCACCAAACTAGCTCTACAAAATGCTATAAAAGACATTTTTAGAAAGATACCAAAGACCTCAATTCCAAGAACACCAATTGAAGGAAGTCACCAGGCAAGCAATTAAACAGAGGGTAAAGACAGGAATGCAATTAAACAGAGGGTAAAGATAGGATAACAACATGACAATAAGCCAGTACCTATGTTATAACCATCAATGTGAATAGTCACTATGCACTGATCGAAAGAAACAAAGTAGCAGACTGGATCAAGAAACAAGATCCAAGAATTTGCTGCACGCAGGAACCACATTTAACTGAAAAAGAAATTCATAGACTGAGAATCAAAGGATGGAAAACAATACCTCAGGTGACAGGACCCCCTCCGAAAGCAGGCATAGCTATTCTATTTGCAGACAAAATGAACTTCCAACCAAGACTGATCAAGAGAGACAAATGTCACTACATACTTGGAAAGAGGAAACTCCAAGAGGAAGAGGGAATAATGATAAATATATATGAATGAAATACCAGTGACCCCAACTATATAAAACAAATATTAACAGATATGAAAAATCAAGTAAGCACTAATACAATTGTGATAGGAGACCTCAATATTCCATTGTCACAAGTAGACAGATCAATTAGACAAAAAAAAAAATCAAGAAAGAACAATTATAACTGAACCTAACCTGGGAACAAAGGGATTTAGTAGATATCTAGAGTGTTCTACTCATAACATCATAGTACACATTCTTCTCAGCTGCACATGGGCATTGCCAAAAATACATAACATTTTAACTCATAGAACATGTTTAAGTAAATGCAAACAAATTGAAATTATCCCATGTATATTATCAGACTATAGTGCAATGAAATTGGAAATCAATGGCAAAAGAAACCACAAAAACTGCATAAACACATGGAAATTAAATAATACCCTCCTGAAAAAACAATGGGTCACAGGTGAAATTAAAGGAAAAACTAGACAGTTTCTATAATTAAATGATAATTCTGATACAACATAGTGGCACTTATGGGGCACAGTGAAAGCAAGGGAAGTTTATAAGAGTGAACTCTAACATCATAAAAACAGAGTAAGCTCAAATAAATAACCTAGTGTTGAAACTCAAACTTTTAGAAAAAGAAAAAAAAAGTCAAGTTCAAAGTTTGTAAAAAGGAGGAAATTATAAATATCAGAGTGAAAATTAATTCAATTCAGACCCAGAAAATAATAGAAAGAATGAATGAATCAAAGAGTTTGTTCTTTGAGAGATTAAATAAAATTGATATATCCTTAGCCAACATTATCAAAAAATGGAAAGAAAAGACTCAAATCCATACAATTAGGAACGAAAATGGAGAAATCACAGTGGATCCTGCAGAATACAGAAGATCACCACTATTTACTTTGAGAACCTTTATTGTAATAAAATGGAAAACACAGAAGTAGACAAATTCTTAGATACATATGGATTACCAAAGCTGAATCAAGAAGATATAAAAATGGCAAATTACCTAATAGAGTCAGTTGAAGTTAACTGAAGTTGAAGATGTAGTTAAAAACATACCAACAAAGAAAAACCCAGGTCCTGATGAATTCACTGCCAAAATGTACAAGAAATTTAGAGAAGATCTAATGGCACTACTTCAAAAACTCTTGAATGAAATTGAAAGGGAAGCAATATTCCCAAAAGCATTCCTGGAAGAAAGTATTACCTTGTTATCAAAACTAGAGAAGGACTCAAACACAAAAGAGAATTACAGACCAATCTCCCTAATGAACACACACACACACACACAAATCCTCAAAAAGACACTGGCAAACGGAATGCAGCAAATCAACAAGAAGTTTATACACTATGCCCAAATAGGATTCATACTAGGTATGTAGGGATAGTTCAGCATACACAAATCAATACATGTAATGCACCATATCAACAAAGCCAAGGACAAAAATCAGAGCATCATCTCAATAGATATAGAAAAAATATTTGACAAAGTCCAAAATTCATTCATGATAAAAACGACAGAAAATGGTACTACATGGTCTTTATCTCAGTCTGATAAAAGCGTTCTATGACAAACCAACAGCCAACATCATGCTAAATAGTTGTAAACTGAAAACGTTCACTCTAAAATCAGGAAGAAGACAAAAATGTCCACTATCACCACTACTATTCAATGTAGTTTTGTAAACATTAGCCAGAGTAATTAGACAAGAGAAAGAAATAAAAGGAGTATAGTTGGAAAAGGAAGAAGTGAAACTATTATTATTTTCAGATGACATGATACTCAACATAGAAGACCCCAAAAACTTCACCAAGAATTATTGATTTAATAACCAAATTCAGTTGCATTGCTGGATACAAAGTCAACACTCAAAAATCAATATCATTTCTGTACACAAATAACAAACTTACTGAGAAAGGAATTAGGGAAACCACACGTTTCACAATAGCATTGAAAAAATAAATACTTATAACTCATTCTAAGAAAGGAAGTAAAAGATGTTTATGTAGAAAACTACAGTAGTCTGAAAAAGGAGAGTGAAAAGGATATCAGAACATAGAAAGACATCCATTGCTCATGGGCAGGAAGAACTAGCATAGTAAAAATGGCCATACCCCCCAAATTATTATACAGATTGGATGCAATCCTAATCAAAATACCAGTAGTGTACAGAACTAGAGAAAAAAATTCCTAAAATTCATTTGGAACCAGAAGAGGCCCAGAATAGCAAAAACAATTCTGGACCACAAAGGCAAGGCAGGGAGCATCGTAATACCTGACTTAAAATTATACCCCTGAGCTACTGTGATAAAAACAGCATGGTATTGGAAAAAAATGTCTTGGGGATCTGTGGAACAGAGCAGAAGATACAGAAGCAACTCCAAACATACTCAGCCATTTTATCTTTGACAAAAGGGCCCAGAAACCTTCACTGGAAAAATGATAGCCTCTTTCATGAATGGTGCTGAAAACAAATGACTTTCAATACGCTGAAGACTAAATTTAAACTCATATCTCTCACCATGCACTAAATTAAAATAAAATTGGACTAAAGATTTATATATTAAAACAGAAACACTAATTTCCTGGAAGAGAGAATAAGTAGAACCCTTGAACACAGAGGTTTAGCCAAAGACTTTATGAACAAAACCCTGATTACATGAGAAATATTACAAGGAATCAACAACTGGGATCTTATTTTTTTTAAAAAATTTGCAAAGCAAAATAAATCAGCAACAGACTGAAGAGACAAACAATAGCATGGGAAAATATTTTTCCATCTGTTCCTCAGACAAAAGACTGGTATCTAGAATATATAAAGCAAATGAATAATATTAAAACCCGAAATTTAAAGACTCAATCCAAAAATGGGCACCTCAGATGAATACATGCTTTTCAGATAAAGAAGTACAAACAGCAAATAAGTATATAAAAACTGTTCAACACCATAGGTCATTTCAGAGATGCGAAGTAGCACAATGCAGAGAATCCAATTCAATCTGGAAAGAATGGCTATTATTAAGAAATCAACCAATAACAAATGCTGGTGGGGCTGTGGTGAAAAAGGAACTTCTCCACTGTTGTTGGGAGTGTAGAGTGGTGCAAACGCTATGAAATCAGTGTGGAGATTCCTCAAAAACCTAGTACTAGAGGTTCCATTTAACCTAGCTATCCCTCTTCTCAGTATCTTCCTGCAAGAATTAAAAGCATTATATCACAATGATGCATGCACACACATGTTCAGAGCAGCACAGTTTGTAATAGGTAAATCTTGGAAACAGTCCAGTTGCTCATCAACCAATGAATGGATAAAGAAGTGTTATTTTTTTAATATACTGAAGTATTATTCAACCATAAAGAGGGATAAGCTGGAGACATTTACAGCTAAAAGAATACACTTAGAGATCATACGCTTAAGTAAACGAAACTGGACACACATATAAATATTGCATTGTTTCTCTGGTGCTAGAAACAAGTGGTAGGGGTAGGGGAAAAGAAAGAAGGGAATAGAATTAATATGAGAAAAAGAAAAAAATGGAAGCAAAGATTTTGTAGATAGGGAGGGGTGGAGGGGTTGAAGGGAGGGCAGGGGAATGGGGAAAAATAAGAACCAAGATGGGCCATGTAAAGGTGTAAATTTCCAAACTCAAAAGATAAATGACTCATGTTTTCTCACAGATGTGGCATGTAGTGGAGAAGAAAAGACAACATGAAAATAGAGGGAAGAATTAGAGAATAGTAAAGGAATATGGGGAGGGAGGGAGGACAACAAGAGTAGTGGAAAGATGAAAATGATCACAGTATGTTACATGTATATAAAATATGTCAAAATGAAATTCATTATTCGATATAACTAATATGCACCATTAGAAAAGCAGAAATTGTTTGAAAATATTTAATAAACTAATAAAATTAAAACAACAAAACAAAAAGCAAATGAAATCTTACTCTAAATCTCATTATATAAAATAAATATAAAGCAGTGATGATATTCAACCTTTGCTTCTTTGGAAGCTCCTAAGACACCTTTCAGGCATGTCAGTATTTAGTGTGCACAGCTGAACCTCAACTGCCCCACATATCAATAGAAAGCAGCCATATGAAATAAGTACCTTTATATTAAAGAAGAGAATACCAACAATCTCCTTCAGGGTCAGGAGATTAAAGAGAAGCTAAAATGGGGACATATCAGAGAATGATCCATTCTTTGTCTTTCATTCTACTCACCAGAGTTTGTTTCTTCTACTGTGATACAAAAAAAAAAAAAATCCTCAAGAATATTGTGACTTTTCATGTCACAATGTATTAAGTGCACATAATATTGCCCATAATGAATGTTAAGTCTCAAATTCACAACACAGTCTAAAAACTAATTTCTAAAGGAGGTACACATTTTTAGATTCATTTTGAACTCTATAGCTGCCTCTTACCACTAAGCAACTTGACTTTCGTGCAAGAGTAAATACTTTAATATAATATGCTTGCAAGTTTTCAGCTTTGCTGAATTTTAAAATATGATTTCTTCAAAAACCAAAAATTATTTTCTTGGATTATGGCTAAAAGGAAAATGATTCTTTTGAATATGAAAAAGGCTATTCAGCATCACTTATCGAACTTGGGACCTTGCCCTTTTGAGGCAGGCAGCGGGACCACTGAGCTAAACCCCTGGCCCTATAAGAATATTTTCAATGAAGACAAAAAAATCAAATTGTATGTATTTTTCAGGGATGATTATTTAAGCATAGAATAAAAATGATTAGAACAGGAATCTCATGGTAGATTTTATGCGTGAGTATATTTGGGAATATCAAAATCACCTAGAGAGGTGCTTTTCAAATTACATACACTCAACTTTCTGTTCTGAAAATCACAATTTGAGAATCTATGAAGTATACTGCAAAAACAAAAAATCAACTTTACTGATAGGAGGAGACTGTCATAGCCCTTAGGTGGTATGAGTGGAATAAAAAAGTTAAAATAGACTAGGTTAGATAATATTCTGTATAGTAAATATCTGTGATAACATTTTCCATAGGAATCAAATCAATAATTTTTCCTGCAGTGTCACCCAACACAACTCTGATAAAAGGGATGCTAATATTTTTATCTGTCAAAAACTTCTCATGAGAGAACATATTTCTTGTTGTACTCTGTGTTTGAAATAACACCTTATCATATAATTATACACTGAATAAGAATATTTTTGTTCAAGGCCTGCAGGTTGTGCAGATGAGGGGAGAGGAGGACTCATTAACTCAAATGCCCCTCCTGCTTTTCCATCTATCCTTTCTCCTATCCATCCACCTACCCACTTATTAACCTATTTATCAACAAATCCATCCATCCATGCATCCATCTATCCACCTACCTACCCACTTTGCATCGTTTATCTATTGAAATATTACCACCTCGCTTTGATGTTTACATAGGAATGCAAAGACTCAATGTATAACACATATGCAGTTCTTCATCCTGGAGGTTAATAATTTACCTATCCTGAAATCTATTTTCTTTCCACATCTGGAAAATCCATATTCTATCCTACTGACTAAATGTTATTTGTCTTTGCCTTCTATAATTCGTACTAAGCAAAGAAGGCCCTAGCTCGGTTTTCTTTTTGGTTTTGAATGAGAAGTATTCTTTGAAATAATGTTACTATAAAAAGATGCTGCCTACTGAGATGATCAACAACTGACATTTGTATAGAACTTTACCCTTTGCAAAGCACTTTTTGATCTATTATCATAACGACTCAAGTCATGTACATCATCCTCAACTTTTTCTGCTTCCAAGGCCAGAGGCACTGTGAGGAAAAAGTACAAATGACAAGGAGAAAATATAACTTGAGCAGATCCAGGGAAGGGTCTTTTGCTGATCTGAGTGTGCTTGGTTTTAATGTATATGTAAACCAAACTCATTCTGGAAACAAAACCAAGGAAGAGCAGAGTGGTTTCTCAGGTTGTTTTTCATCAACAAACTATTAAGAAATCAAACAAGCCATTAAAATGTCCTTGAGAATTTAGAAAGAGCCCAGACACTGAGAAATGGGAGACACAAATACAGTGTGGGCCCGGTTGCATTTCTCATATTGTTCTTGTAGCTTTAAATCTGCCCATCTCAACCTCTATTTCATGTCTTCACTGCCTGATACTATCTTACCTGATAATATCATCAAAAACTTTTCCAAATGTTTTTTTTTTTTCTACAGGTCTAGGTGGCTGAATCTTAACATACAGATAGTGAAAAATCTAAAACAGTGTATTATTTCTAATGGTAGCACTTCCAGCTAGGCAACTAGGGTTTCCTTTTCATCCATTGTAAATGGCCCCATCTGGCCTGCCTGCAGCCACCCTCTTCACTTGCAGTAAGAAATTCACAGGACCCTGGGAGTGTTTCCCTTGATTCCCAGTTAGACTTCTTCCTTGGGTATCTCGGTACACAAAATATACCTCTGAGATTACTTCCAGTGCCGATATGGGGCTCTTGTCTGGTGCGGACTGTGCTGTCAATATACAGTATGCATGCAGAGGCTTGAGAGATGTCCAAAAGACAACTGTTTTCTAGATCTGGAGCATGATATTAGGATAGAATTTGTTCAGTGTGGCTAAGTTTATGTGTATCAAGCTTCTCAGAATGTGGAGCAAAGTCAGGTCTGGGAGGAGAAGGCTGTGATGATACAGGTAAAAGGTCTTCTTTTATATCCTTAGTCCAGACACTATAAATGCTAGGGATAGCCCTTAGTGCCCCTTTTATGTTTTTTTTTTCAGCTTTAATTGAGTTTATTGGTACATTTTGGGGATACAGTACAGTTACATTCATTGTTGGGATCTTGTACCTCTACATGACAAGTCTTGATTCTCATTTTTTCCCCTTACCTCTGCCCTCCCTTCACCCCCTCCTCCCCTCCCCATCTACAAACACTTTATTTTCATCTTTTCATTCTCTCACATTTTTTTCTTTTCCCTTTTTACTCTTCCCCTACCCATCCCACCTTCCCTACACCTTTAGCTCCTTTCTTCGAATTTCTAAATGTCAGTAATCTTATTAGAATCTTATGCATTGTTGCAGAATATTCACACCAGGGAAACTATTCAGTATTTACACATGTGTGACTTATTTATTTCACTTAGGAGTACATCTTCAATATGTTTATGAAGAATGCAGTCTCATATAAAACTCTTTCCTGACAATCCAGTGTGTGGAATTTCAGAGTAACCTTGAAAATTAGCTATGACATACAACAACTTCACACAAGAAGTATCTAATTTCCAAGAATCTCCATGTTATGCTTGCTTATCTATGAGAAAAGTATCTCATTTTTCTGCTTCTATGTCATGCATATAAAACAAGACTAAATGGAAAAGGGGTAGCTGTTCATGGAATGGCATACAGGAACCAGACTGAGTTTACTTAAACAAGGTGGGAAGTTACCCAGATTGCATTTTGGAAATAACAGAAAAAGGAACTAGAAGGCAGAACCAAGAATAAAGATGAGGGGAAACTGATCTTGCTTCAAACTGGAGGAGACCTGTTTGAAAGTATAAGTACAGAAGGGGTATAAGTGTCATATTTTAAAATGTTGAAAGGAAAGAAGCAAGAATTGAGGTATGAGGTGGCTGAAGCCAAACACTTCAGAATCTAAATCTATATAATCTGAGCAGAGTGGGTAATTTGTGTGCCTTGGCTTGCTTAGTGCATTAGGCCAAATGCTCCAGTGTGGGAAGTTATGATAAAAGCATTTTCAAGAGCAAAACAGGGTCTCTTTGCTAGGAACAGGCCCAAGATTTAATATCAGGCTGGTAGCTATAAAATACCTAATGTTATGCCTAGAAGCCATCTTCTCAGTAGCATTATTAATTTCGGTTTCTCCCACAAAAAAAGGAAAAGAAATGCATCTTGATAATACAGATTTATGTTTATTTTTTTTGAATGTGTAGCTTTAGGTATAGAAGGAAAGGTAAAAGCTGCCAAGTAAATGTTGGTTGTGGTAGGACTTCATGCATGGATCAGAGGCGTTTTGCATAAAAAATGCCTTGGCTTTAAACACTTAATTGAAAGGCTGTTAAGATTCAGGTTCACTTGTTGATACTCAAGCATGGGTCTTAATAATTAAACAGCCTATATAGGAAAACGGTACTAATTTAAGACAGTATTTGGTCTGGACTCTTCATGGATGGGTGAATCTAAGGAGCAGTCCAAGTGTACCTAAGAATTTGGAGTGTGACAATCAGTAAAGATACGGCAGATAAACCACTTATCCTCTATGTAACTTGATTTTCTTATATGTCAAATAGTAATGTTATCATCTGCTCACAAAGTTGTTATAATATGAAATAATTAGTGGAAAATAGCTTTGAAAAGTGCAATGCCACATGAAGGAAAGTAGCAACTATCTCTAGCCAAAAATTATTTTCAAAAGCTAACAATTTCTAGGAAGTAAAGTGAGGAAAGAATGCTAACACATGGATTACTTAAATGTTTTCACTTATTTCTCTTCCGTTCTTTTTATTTTGCTCATTTTTTGGTAGTGGCATGTTTACTGCTATCTCAGCTATTTGATAATTTTTGGATATAGATTAATGTCTATAAAGTCTAGATTAATTCTGAAGGGAAAAATATGTATCAAGCACCTACTGGAGCTTTATAATAAGTAGTTTTACATGCTATGGCATTCCACTCTCAAAGTTAGTATCATTATGTTCCTTTAGGGAGAGGACATAAATATTCTTTGCAGTGATTAGCTGCCAACATTCAGACCTGAAGTAGTCTTTGGTAGGTCATAAAAAGAAACTGTTTCAGTGGAAATTACTTAAAATGTTTTTAATACTTGTTACTATGATAAGGAAAGAATTAAATAACTGTCTTAGCTGTGAGTTGCCAGACTCCGGACATGTCCAAGTATTGTTAGCATGGCCCCACTAGCTCAGTCATTCTATTGGCCGTCTCAATGGTTTAACTGACTATACACCTATTCTGGTCGATTGAAAGACAACTTGCTATTAATATAGTCCAAATCCCAAAATTAACCATGAAATGGTCAATTTCAGGCTATGTCTGGGCTTCTTCTTTGAAGAAGGTGCTAAGCATCCGTTTTCTGTTTCCAAACAAAAGTCAATAGCCTTAAGTTTAAATATGTGAAAGACTAAGCAGCTGTAAAAGGAAGAGGGGAGGCAGTGCCCTCAATATGTTGCCCTTGTTTCACCTATGCTATAATCATCTAGACACCTTGTTAAAAATGTCACACTTGATCCTCAACCCGGAGTCCATATATTGGAATTTTGGGGTGAGGAGGGAAGCATAAATCTTTATGTATAATAAGAATTTTGGTTATTTCTGATGCACAGTCACATTTAAGAAACACTGCCGCAGAATCTGTCCTCCTTGGAGAACTTTGCGAAGCCTATTTAACAACTGTATGAATGCTTATTCTTTGTTTTTTTTTGTTACTGTTTGTTTTGTTTTGTTTTTGTTAGTGGGGATCAAACTTGGGTCTTTGCGCTTGCAAGGCAGGTGGTGGATCCACTGAGCTAAATCCCCAGCTCAAAGGCTTATTCTTTGTGAGAATGCTATCATGGAGATAGAGCACATGGTCTCTATGTTGTGGGTCACATAGAGTATACATTTTCTGAAGGTAGAAAATGAATTTGGAGTATTTCACCACTGCATCCAATGCCTGGCACATAGTGATGGAGCAGTGGAAGAACTTACATAGGATAATTGACTTCATATGCATATACACTACAGAGGTACTAGAATTCAAAGAAGAAAAACTAAACAAACTACCTGTCCAAGATGTTCTTACCTGAAGGAAACTCTACAAAGTGAATGTTGGTGTTCTCCCTCTTTTTATTTCTTGGTGCTAAATACAGAAAACCATCTAACAAGGACAAATAGTTTTTATACGGATGAAGACGCCAGAGATTCCCCAAAACTTAGAATTTTACTGTTCTGATCAAGTTTTACTATTATGATCTTTAAGCTATTCTTATAATTTTTAGATTTGTTGGAGGTACTAGTTTCTAGTGCTGTTACTACTGAGGTGGTTAACTATGTTTCTTTTATTAAGTAAAAATGAAGGTGCTTGGTACCTTGCCATATGTCCTAAGAGTTGCCCCTGAATAGATATCACTGATTTGGAATGACAAATATCACTTAAGACAAAAGGATGCTGATGGATTTTTAATTGTCCCTTCCTAATTTTCATAGCTAACTAGATTGGACAGTGGCAAGTATGAGGAAAAATGATAAGATGTACAATAAAGGTAGTCTTTCCAGAGGTTTATTTTTAAAGTAAATGGAGCTGAAGCAGAAGGGAATTGAGAATTGACTAGCTGTAACAGAGAGGAAAGGGGGCAGGGAAGAGGTAATATTTCTGACCCTGCTGCCAGTAATATCAAGCAGCAAATGATCAAGTAAAGAATGGCAGGCTAGCCTCTGCCTTGTAGGTTGCCTCATTGTAACTGTAATACCACTGACATATCCTATCTCTCAAATCAATGAATGACTGCATTAGGCTCTTCTGGTCAGTTTGGACTAATTCCAAAAACCTAGGGGTTTCCATCCTGCTGCCCTATGATTTTTACTCTAAATTCTTCTGAGACTTGAATTAAGCTATTCTTCCTGTTATGATAAGAGTATTCCTTTTTATTCCCAAAAAGGAAACTAGTTCTCCAGTTAGTTTTTCCCCTGAGTTCTCTTAGAGTTTACAAGAAATATTAAGATTGCTGGACAAATGAGTTTATAATTTATTGGAAGAGGAAAGAGGTTGTTAATGAAATGAAAGAGAGAATTCAATACTTAAGGGAAGGGGATACCTGGACTCCTTTCATAACCATAAGGATCCTTAATTTCCCTCCCACTTTCTGTCCTCACAGGAAAGTAAAATCTTAAGTTAAAAACGCAACGAAAGAACTATGAAATCTCACTATTTCTAACTCAGCAGCATCCAAAATTCTTTATTGAATGGTACTACTCCCATTCCGAAAATTGTGTGATCCCTCCGCATTCTACCCTTCATTTTGTTTACTTATGCTCAGAGATATTGTCATGTTGTTTGGGCTGGGATATACTAGGATACATTTTGGAATATACTGAGTTATCTGTCCTATCTTTACTGATTCTCACACTCCAAATTCTTATGTACCCTTGGACTACTCCTTAGATTTTCTGTCTTATTTCATGATCCAAGTTTTCAGGCATCAATACCAACTTGTTTCATTTACTTAAGCTTTGTAACGCATTTTGACAACAGATAGATCAAACCCTCATACATTACTCAGTAGAGTTTTATATTTTCTTCACAGTTCTGCATATGATGTATTACTAACCCTAAGAATTTTACTTTTTTGCTTATTTAAGTTTTTTTTTTTTTGCATTATATTTTCTGTGTCCCTCTGCAGCCCTGGGGCCACAACCTTTTCTAGCTTTGGCATAATCCTTTTTCCTTGTCAAATGCCAGAAACATCTATTTTGATCAGTTATTTCCATTTATATACACTGTATTATACATCTTCTTTTGAATTTTTCTTTATGCTTGTCTTTATTTATATGCCATCATAATTATAAATACACCTACATTATAAAAATTTCCTTTTCTCTTTGGGTGAAATTATAATGAAGCTTGAGATGCCAATCATAGTTATACTTCCTTCTCAAGTCGGTAATCACTCTATTTCACAAACCACTCTGCCCACTCTTTCTGGACATCTTTTTATACATTTACATATATGTACATACATAGAGATACATGACCATTTTGTGGATATACATTTTAGCCTGAGTGATATAGTATTGCATAATTTTCTTCTAGAACTGAGAAATATCTCCCAGATATGAAGTTAACTTACTCTTTTAAACTTATATACATCATACCATCACAGTATGGGTTTGTCTTATATTTTCCATCTTTTACAAATGGATACTAGGCTTTTTTCTATTATCAACTTTTTGTGCACATGTGCTAATATTTATCAAGATATTACTTAGAAATGGAATTAATGGGATAAAGGCTATATGCATTATAAAGTGTTAGTAACTGATAAAAAGCTACACCAATTTATACAACTGAACTCAAAGTAAGAAGACACTTGTTTTTCCACACCCTTGACCAATATGTCAATATGATGAGGAAAAACGTCACTTTTTGACTTGACTTTCCTTGACAACTGGTGAATTAAGCATCGTTCCCAACTGCTTTCTTAGACTTCCAAAATCATAGGAATAGATTTCAGGATGGTTCATAGTAAAAGCTATAATGTGCAGAGAGTCCAGAGTTCTGCCTTATACTCCGTGGGCACAGAGGAAATGATGCAATCAAAAGACTCGAAGTAACCAGCTAGCATGTTTGCATTACAACATTGCCTGGATTCTTCCTGTATCTTTATAGGTGGATGAAAAGTTGTTACTTATACCTCAAAACAATATGCTGGTGTTTGCCATCAAAAGCTGTTCTAATTTTTAAATTAATTTCTCCCCCGATGAAATTATATCTATCCAAACTTGATTTCTCTGTAGTAAACTTCCTTGTTTTTAGTCTAATTTTAGGTTGGAGAAGAACTAGTCACCATGACTTAACTGAAAGCTTTTTAAATATTTGAAGGCTATTGCTAAAGCTCTTTGGAATCTTCTTTTCTCTGAATGAATATACATATTAACCTGTCGTTAAGAATCTTCTAAATTCCTAATACAAATGAAAAACAAAACCAAACAAAACAGTAATGGAGTAAAAAACTTTTCTGATTTAACAAAAACTCCCATTATTTTGGCATCTTTCCCTAAATTCTGTACTTTATACAATTTATTGTGATACTAGTTATGCATTTCAGCTTAGTTTTAGACTTTCTATATTTTAAACACATTCTAATATAAATTGAAAATTATTTGACAACACTTATAGTAGCTACATAGTTTTCCAGAATGCATCTTGATTTATATGACTATCCTTATACTCTTGTGTGTTTAAGTCATGGATGATTTCTTCCTATTTTGAATAATTACTGTGAACAGCAAATAGCCAAACTGCTGTCTAGAATGTCTATATGGATCACTATATTTGCATATGCTGTTCCTACAAGGCATAGGATTAAGTACATTGTAAGTCCTTAATATATGATTATTTCAGCATACAGAGCCTCAGTCAAGTTCTCTCCAGGGCTGAAATCATTATTCTTGTCTTATGGAAATAATTATTATTTACAACTAAGGTCACAACCAAAGAATGTATGAAATATCACCACAGTGCCACTAAAGAATTAATAGAATTATCCAGAAGGAGTGAGTAGATATAATCTAATCATTCCATTTGACAAGGAGTTGCCAGACATTGAAGGAGATAAGCGAAAAAGAATACAACCGAATTACAAGAATCTGTATTAATGTGGGTTCGAGCTGTATAATAGAGAAAGCCAAAGAGTGTTATAAAAGATTTCATAAATCCTTCTAATGCATGCGTAGTTGGAGATCAATGTTATAGCATGGAGATATTTCAGATTTTTAAGTATTTGGGCCTGATGTTAAAAAAGGAGAAATCCTTTGTGCAATCTAGTTTACACCTGAGAATATTCTGGATAAGTGAAAGATTCAACCAGCAGAGGATGCTCCTAAATATATTTGTATTATAATGTGGAATATTTTAACCATTCCTGTTATTTTATTTTATCCTACTAACATTTGGCTTACTTATGTCAGATTGGGATTATTCCCCTCTTTTAAATGACTGAACTAATCCATTTGACCCTGCTATCCCTCTGCTGGGTATCTTTCCAAAAGAATGAAAAGAATCATACCACAATGATATATGAGCACCCATGTTTATAGAGGCACAGTTGGTAATAGCTAAAACTTGGAAACAGCTCATTTGCCCATCAGTTGGAGACTGGATAAAGAAGATGGTTTTTTTCTATAAATGGAATACTACTCAGCCATAAAGAATGAGAAACTAGAGTCATTTATAGCTAAATGGATGCATATCGAGGCCATATTCTCAAGTGAAATTACTAGGACACGCACACGTAAATGCCAAATAGTTTCTTTGGTGTGAAAAAGTAAAAGTGTAAATAAGGTTCAAATTGCATAATTGATAATTTAAAATAGGAAGAAAAGGGCATAAGGAGTAGGGGAAGTGGAATGGGTAAGGGAAAGGAAAGAAGGGAAAAGAAAAAAATATGAGAAAATGAAAAATGCAAACAAAGTCTTTGTAAATAGGGAAGGGGGAGAGGGGTTGAAGGGAGGACAGGGGAATGGGGAAAAAACAAGAACCAAGATACATCATGTAAAGGTGCAAGATTCCAAAGATGAATGTAACTGTACTGTATACCCTAAAAGTACCAATAAACAATGAAAAAATAAATGAATGAACTAATATTAGTTAAATAATTAGCTACATGTTTCAGAAATAAATTTTAGATCACTTTTCACAGTACTGCTGGGATCAGAACCACTTCCCAGATAATTACAACTCCCTTTCCTCCTAAATTCAGTTAAACTAAAAATATTTGGTTGAATAGAATGAGAATATCACAGTTATATAAGTTGAATACCAGAAACGTACTACAATTCAGTACAATATAAGCGGTAGGGAAAGATGAGGAGATGTATAGCCTAACCATTTCTTCCCGACTAGTGGCCTCAGCTTACTTTATACAGAGCTAGCAGGGTCACATTGTGAAATGATAAAAGCTTTTCAAATTCTTTGCTGAGTGAAGCTCTCACACAGATATATAACAGGAACAAAAGAAAGACCTAAATTGGGAAACAAAACAGAGTAGCAAATCTTGGGCACAATTCAGTTTTCAAGACTATTTTAAGTGGCGTATGTTTTCTTTTCATTGACAATCCTTGCCCTTGCCAAATCAGGATGACTGACACCCTTAATTTGTAATTTCCTAGATTTCAAGAGCTTTTTTTCTTTTTGATTGCTATGTAATGGTTTACCTAATTATTTTTTCAAGTTGCAATTTTTGATGTTTAATTTCAAAATCAATTTAAGATGTCTCAAGCTCCATTAATACACTATGTTATTGCTTCACTCATTTTCTAGCAAAGCACTTACTTTAAAAATGCATCATTCTAATGATTTTAGATTACTCTACAGTGAACATACCAATTTACAACTATTACAAAATTTTACATTTTTCCCAAAGCACTTTAAAGATGTTCTGTATTTCAAGATAGATTGAAAGTTAACTTTTAAAGGGGCAAGAATACAATCCCCTGTCCTCTCTGACACAGACATTAACCTAATTAATAACAACTTAGGTGTTCAGTGGGCATATAAAATCAGTTTAGGTCATGATACAATAGATTTTCTCTATTCAAACTAATAATATCCTCTATAAATAAGCACATACTCATTGTGTATACACGTAAGTACAGAAATGTGTGAGTGTGTGATTTCATGTGCAAATATACATGAGTGTATGTGAGTGGACAAGTGTGTGAGTATATGAGTGAGTGTTCAATCATACAGTTAAATATAAGTGATTATGTGAGAGTGTGAACATTGAGCATGCAAGATTCTGGGAATATGTGCGCAGATGAGTGTTTAAGAGTGTGTATGTGTTTCTGTATTCATTTGTCTGTGATAGTGTGTTTATGTAAGACTGTATCTAGTTTAAATATGTGCTGGAAAATTAAATGTAACTTGCATTTTTATACAAGCAGTCATTAGAGTGTGCCCTATGAGTTATTTTACTAACCTCATTCTGGAATGGGAGAAATGCTTCCTCAACATCTATATGATATTTGCATTAGAGAAGCACACCATTTAGAGCCTGCTTGAGAACTACAGGGAGAAATAGCTATATTCAAATTTTGTCCCAAGGTTTTGCACCTGGTTATATCAGTTTAATAGATGTAAATCATCTGCCAAAGTTGGGACACCTTCCTTCCTCATCAACTTAATAAATTCTTTTTATTACTTTATTCTCTCAGGATTCCTCATTCACAGTGACACACGTCACTCTCAAAGCAATTGAGGATACTTTGGGATTAATATTTAAAAGACTGTAATTATCATTCATTTTCCCCCCAGACCACCCTTGAAGTTGCAGAGGGCACTAGGCATATATCTGAAACTAGGCTGAGGATTTCTCAATGACAGATTTCTTTTTCTCTAAAGAGTGCTACTCTAGAAGACAGAATGGAAAGCCCCAAGGGTCAAAGCTATCATGCAGTGAGTTCCGAGTTCAGGGCAAGAATCTCCACATACATTATCTAACTTGATCTTGGCCTCAGTCTTACAAGGTAGTGTTATTTCTGTGTGGAGAGGTGCCCTGGGGGGCTCAGACAGGTTAAAGGTATTGCCTGAGGACATGCAGTTAATTAGAGGTGAGGCTGGCATCAGCCTGAAATCTACGTTGCTCTATAACCCTGTTCTTTGCATTCCACCAGGTTGTATATTTCTGAATGAGTATGAAGCCATGACCTTTCCAGAAATTATATCTTCCTTTACTGGGCAAAGGGTATATTTGCCTGCCTGCTACTCTCTGCCTCTCAGTTGCCTTTTTAAACAATGCCTAAAATCTTGATGGATATCAAGTTCATATCTACTGTGGAGGCAATGAATAAATTCATGAACCATACTTCCCATGTTAACCCTCATTGTGTACTTGTTTTAAAGTATGTTGGCTCGATTAATCTCATTAGTGTTTGTGTAATATGTACCATTTATTGAATAACTACTATGTGCTGGAAAGTTTATGCATATTATACCCATTTTACAGAGATGTTAGGGAATACTCTTAAGAATATATTACCAGAAGCAACCAATGCTATGCCTTTGTTAACAGTTATGGATAAGCTTCTTTGACAAGATCCATGTAAGTCAATGGATGTAATGGAGCCTTAGTTTCTTT
The DNA here is from genome assembly GCF_012274545.1 of Fukomys damarensis. Taxonomy (NCBI): domain Eukaryota; kingdom Metazoa; phylum Chordata; class Mammalia; order Rodentia; family Bathyergidae; genus Fukomys; species Fukomys damarensis. The sequence continues at coordinate 101,141,715 of NW_022900951.1, forward strand.
AGTCATAGAGACAATGTTACTCTTACTGCAGGAGCTACATGAATGACAGATATTATGCCTAAAACACATTGAATATAATAGCTAGTAGGTACATGATAGCTATTATGTGAGCCATTACCATTTATGGTAAGTTTGGACCCTGTCAGTAAATAAACTTAGCTTCAAAAGCTCTACCTCTATGTGATTCAAGGCAGCTGAATATCTCTTAAGTTTCCATTTTCTCATTTAACACATGAGGGGAGTATTCTACAGAACCTTTCCCCAATATATATTGCAGCAAACATTGCTATGCCCTTCATATATGAAGAACTGTGAGACAACAACTGTGTTTCCTGATCAAAGACTTGTGGGAAACTGGTAGAAATATTTCCTTATGCAGGGCTTTTTAGGAGCTTATGATATGAAAATGTGCTTTGTGAAATTTTGAGTATAATACAACCCCTTTAGTATTTTCTCTTTTCCCTCCCACTACAGAATATTTTATATTTTTATGATATTTTGCACAAGAGTAGCTATATAGGCAATAATTTGAAATATGAACTTGTCATAAAATTTAAATGGATAATATTTGTAAACCATGTATATAGCAAAAGCACAATAAATGCAATAGTACTATTATTATTATCATAATTATTAAGAAGGAATAATAGGTTCAAGAAGTCTGTTATCTGTCATATTGAGTTAATAACAATGTATTGTATATAACATATGTGTAAAATAGTTTAGTCTTCCCATTGCACAATATATTTGTATGTCAAAACATCATGTTATGTACCCTAGATAAACACGACTTGTATTTGTCAGTTAAAATTATTTAAATTAAAATAAAGCTCATGACAGTGCAAATGGTATCAGCCAGAAAATGTTAGTTTAATTTACTCTTACAAATAGACATCTACAAACTCAAAAGCCAGAGGATGTTGTTGGCTATATTGGTGTGAGATAGAAAAGTAGAAGTATCTGCAGATAACACATTACATAATAACTCCATTGAGTGTATTTATTGAGGTTAAAAAGATTTCTTAAGAGTCACCAAAATTTTACTTGATGACTAAGAATTTTCTAAACTATCTTAGGTTGGAATTTCACAGGTAAGCATCCTATTGTTGCACTGCATTTTCTGATTGCTTTTTTTTCTCATTGCTTTTAAGGTGCTTGCAAAACTCAGTATTTAGCAGGTATCTCCCCATACATGGGAGTTTTCCCTCTCCACTTCTCAAATAAAAAAAAAACTATTTAAAACTTTGTATATGCAAGGTGGACTGCTGTTGCATGCCTGATTTATACAACTAGTCTACTTTTATTTGGTTCTGATTCAGTTCCCTGGAAGTCAGAAAATAATTTGCCTTTACGTTGTATATCTCTTTTCAAGGTATGCACAATTTGCTTAAATATACAGTGATTTAAAAAAGGGCTAAAAGTGTAAGGGAAGTGGGATGGGTAGGGGAGAGGAAATAAGGGAAAAGGAAAAAATATAAGAAAAGGAAAAAATGGAACCAAAGTCTTTATAAATAGGGGAGTGGGGTGAAGGGAGGGCAAGGGAATGTGGAAAAATGAGAACCAAGATCTGTCATGTAACAGTATGAGATCCAGTGATACATGGAACTGTACTGTATACTTAAAAAGTACCAATAAACTCAATGAAAAGTTGTCTTTAAAATTTATCTATTTTCTGACCCTTATGGTAAAGTTAAACATAGTTTAAGAGCAGAATTTGATTTATTTCAGAATCAAGTCTATTTAGAAAAAGCTTATCACTAAGTAAAAACTCAGACCTAATATAACAGTGAGGTAGCTGAATTTGGTTGTTGCATCCCACAAAGAGGCCAAGTACTGTAGCACTTATATGAGGTGTGAATTTGGAGAATGAGGTCATGGCAGCTCATATGCTAACTGACAACTTGGTAATTCTGAGGTGCTTCTGTCAGTGTCCTTAGTAATTCTTCCTTATAGAATACACTTGACTTTTTAAAAATACTCAAGCTAAATAAAGCATCTGAGGAATAATATTTCATGGCCTCAGAGCCATCCAAGGACTCTCCTGAAGGTTCTGTTATGATTCTTGCCAGTTCCTATATTGTTATTATCTTTATAAGTTTTCTTGTCTGTCTAGTGTGTCTAGCTCAGTTTATAACAGAAAAACTCTATCCAAGTTGTAAACTTATTACTTTATTGTACATTTTATCTAAGGCATCTGCTAGTTTTCTTCTTGAGACATAGAAAGCCTGGACTTCTTTGGTTTATATTCTATACAGGACAAAGAGTAATGGTAGGAAGTTAATTCTTCTACTATTGTCCCACATTTGTATTTTTATCATCTTGTGCAGAACTGAGTATTACTGATCTGATGCTTCTGTCTTAAGAAATATTAATATAAGCATTCTTTTATACTTCATTGATGTGATTTTATTGTTATAAACTGAAAGTAGGTTTAAAAATGATTATCTCTGATGTCTTATTATTGCCAAAACTGATTTGTAGCCAATTAAATTAAATTCCAGTTTAATTTGGGAGATACATTTGGTATTTTCCCAGGCTAAACTTAATACTATCATATGCTAAATCAATGCTCTGCAATAGTATAATGTGAGCCTCAACTGTGGATCACATATATTATAAATTTAAAACTTTCTAATAGCCACATTAGAAAGTAAAACAGAAAGTGATATAATTTTTAAAATATGTTTTGTTTAATCCAATATATCCCAAATAACATTTTAACATGTGACTGATGTAAAAATTAATGAGGAGATATTCTAATTTTTGTACAAGTTTTCAGGAACATTCTTAGGAGAAGCATTTCACTGATTTAAATGAAAATAAAACCTTTATTTCCATTAGTCTTTATCCTGAAATCACAGTGAATCACATAACTGATCACACTGTTGTGAAGGTTGGAATGAGCTTGAAAACTAGGGTGAAATTAGATGTTCTTTAATTGTGCATATGGCTTCTTTAATTAAATAATACATTTTTCAGTTTTATTTGTAACTATGTGTTTTTACATGACCAAATTATTGTAAATCTCTGACAATTTCCATAACATTCTGATTGCTATGGAAAAAGATCTTGGGATCTATTCCTGTATATACTCAGTGCCAACTTTCTGGGTATTCAGTGCAAATATTGATAATGGAAAACTAACATCTGTTGAATTTGAATATGGTTCTCTGATTTGTATATTGGACAAAACATTGGAATGGAATGAAAAGAGAATTAAGCTGTGTTATATACATGTACCAACTCCCTATGATGAATATAATTATTATGTACTATAAACATGCACTAATAAAAATTCATATTAAAAGAAAAGAAAGGAAAACAGCTAGTAAATATTTAAGAGCAGGATTGTTGTTCAGCTTTTTATCACTATAACAAATATTTGAGATGATTAACTTGTATTAGTCAGTTTTCTGTTGAGATGCCAAAATATCTGAGAAAATCAACTTAAAAAAACAGAAATTGCAAGACTTTTTTTTCATAGAAACTATGTTCCATGAGCTGTATGCCTGTATACAAGTCATTCAATGTTTTGAGGACTCAGGTTCCTTATCTATAAATGTAGGAGGCAAAATTAGGTGATGTTTGAAATCTCATCTAGTACCAGTATTCCAAGATTGTGCCAATAAGTCTGTCAAAGAAGAAATGAACAAAGAAAGATTGTTTGAAAAGAAAGTAGACAATAGTATTTCAAGGGCCTGAACCTTCAGTGAGTGACACGCAGAATTCAATTTTAAAAATGAATGAGCCTAGAAGAAATGTGTGGGAGGCTTACTTTGATTGTTGAAACTGCCTACTCTCGACTTCGTTGCTACCTTCACTGCTTTGAGTGCTGTGGTTTCAAAACTATCTTTTAAATAATGCTTCTCAGAATATTTTTCCAATGAACATAATAACAGAACAGTTTTGCTACCATTGAATGTGTTCTTCTAAATTTGTTGAACCCTAATATGTTTACCAACACCCTAGTAAAATAAACTCTTGCTTTAAGTAGATTGTAACAAAAGTTTTTTAAATTTAGAGTAAAACAAATTCTAATTAGTAAATACAAATTTAAATAACATTTTACCTTAAAAGAAAACTTTGAAGATGTGTAATTCATCTTCACAATTTGAGGATAACCCATGTTGGTTAATGTGTCCAAGTTATGTGGTTAGTTAAAGGTCTACTGATCTGGGTTAGGGCCATCTGATCTGGGTGACCTAGAGTTTTGATGAGGGTTAGAGTGAGGAAGAGATGTTTGGCTAAACATCTTGGCCTGAGCAAGATAAAGAAAATACATTGAGAACAAAGCTAGAGGAAAAATATGCTATGAAGAGACAGATAAGGGACAGATGAGAAGAAAATGACCTTTTACAGGTTTGGGTCTACGAGGATTTTTGTTTTTTTTTTAGTACTTGGGATCAAACTTGGAACCTTGAGCTTGCAAGGCAGGCCCACTGAGCTAAATCCCAGGTGCCTATGAGGATGTTTAAATAACAAACCTCTCCTGAGACTTTATGCCACTCGCCAGTGTCAATGTGGGTATGGAATTCAAATTTATACATTTTGTTTGCCCCCAGAAACTGTAACCTGACATTTTAAATTTAAAGTTAACCCTATTCTTTTTTATCACAGTTGAGTTTCTGATAGAAACAAATGTAAATCTTCCCCAGAGGAATACTTTCTTCACACAGAACTCCAAGATTTTTGAGTTCACAATAAAAAAAAAGGAGGCAGTTCATATCAACAGGTTGAGAGAAACAACAAACCATAGACCCTGACTCTTTGACTTTCTATGCTATATATCAGATAAAGTATATAAAAGAGCCACATCTACTCTATTTAAAAGAACTTAAATGAAAACAGGATTAAGGAACTAACAATTACCCCAAAATAATGAGCATATTTTAAAAAACCCAAGCAAATACTTTAGAAACAAAAAGTACTGAAATTAAGTGTTCAACAGAAGAGTTAACACAATAATCCCAACCAAAGTGAGGTTAAGTGCACTAGATGAGCAATGTGAAGAAATTATCTATAAAGTAACCCAAATAAATAAAAAAGAAAGGAAGCCAAAGAAGCAAAAGACTTGGAGGTTATCGGGGAATGAATGATGGGGATTCTCTAAAAGTGATTAATGCTGGATGGGGAAAAGATTCAAAATTAGAAAAACTGAAAAATATCTATTACTTTATGAAACACATGAGTCCTCAAACTTAAGAAGTCCCAAACAGGATAAAAATTAATTCCCATTGGTCTTCAAGAGGGTCTGTAGACTTCAAGTCGAAAATATGCACAGTAAAGTAACTTGTCCTGCTTCTCACAGTGAATTAGTTCTTTTATTGAAAATGAGAAAAACATTACATCCTTTACTTATATCTCAGGACATTATTACAGTAAGAAAAATCTATTGGCTAGAAAATATTAGTTACTGGATTTTTACTGGAAAATATTTTGTTTTTGAACATGTGGTAGCAATAGCACAAGCCCCATTCTTTACAGTATGCTCAAGCAAGCAGTCTCTATGACCTTGACCTTATCAGGTTTCTAGTGAAAATTTACTGTATTTAGTCTTTACTAAAAACCTAATCTCTGCACTTTACATCGTTCCTGCCCTTCTCTCCAATGAATCAGAGAAGTAAGTATGTAAATCAAATCTCTGGAGCCGTACTACATGTACTTTTGTATTACCAAAGCTCAATTTGCACTTGCAGTTCTATTAATAACTCTGTATGTAGTAAAGCTATAATGGTGAAATGAAGAAAATGGGTCTGCATTTGGAGAATAAATTATAATCTTCACATAAACGTAGGCTATTTTTATTATAGGCATAATATCATTCAGGTTACTTTGGGAGGGGCACATGGTTCTCTTCTGATTTTGGCATACAAGATTGGGACAATTTACTCTGACCTATCCCCACGTCCTGTCCATTGATTTTACACAAATGAATCCTGGCTTCCTTCCATTTCTCTCAGCAACCTCCGCCACAGAACCTTTCCACCTCCTCCTTCTTTGTCAGAAGACTGTTATGGCAGCAGGGCAAACCAAAGGTTGGCAATCCAGTTAGCCTCGGTCTCCACAGGATCTCAATTTCAGGGAAAATATACCTTTTAAACATATCCTTCTTGGTTCTACTATGGTCAATTCATGTAGCTAAGCGCGAATTGAGAAAAATGCCAAATAATAAATAAACACAGAATTCAGGAAAAGAGCTTCAGTAAATGAGGGGAATATATTTTATAGTGAAACACAAATTTTGCCTGGTTTCTTTTGGTATTCGCATTGGTTTGTCTGAATGTATTCTTTATTATACTGCACTTTAACCACATAAATAAGTATGCATCCTAACATACAAGCGTACATTTTCTTGCTTCACAATTGCACCTCATTTAAATTTGTCCCTAGTTTCAGAGCCAATTTTAAAGCTTTAATATCTTGAAACAGTCAGTAGAGTTAACTCAGATTTACATAGCAGCATCTGCAAATTTACCTCTTACTTAAAACTTGTCAAATTGTCAAAAGTTTCACTGTATTGTTTTTTTTTTTTTTTTTTT
>NW_022900951.1:101148595-101168407 GCF_012274545.1 Fukomys damarensis
CTTTTTTTTTTTTTTTTTTTTTTTTTTTTTTTTTTTGCATTGCTGCCTGCTAATGATGGCATAACAGGTGTGGCTTTTAGTATCTCAGAACAAAATGTAAAAGATGTCTTTTGAAAACATTATATATTTGATGTGCTTTAAGCTATCTCACAATATATGCAATCTTGGGACACTAAAGGAGCTCTTTTATAAAAAATAAGAAACTTTTAAAATCTGAGAATACTTTTGGGTTTAATTTATATTTTCACGTAATTCAAAAAATTCTTGGAGGTGACAAATCATGTCTGACTAGGATGTGTTGCTAGGAAATCATTGTAATAGCATAACTTTTTTCTATTTCACATCTGCCTTCTGCAGATTCAAACTTACACAATTAATTTGATTTGGAATTATCTTTAGTATGCTCTTCAAGTATCATCAATGAACTTCACTTGTTTCAACAATCTAGAGTTAATGTTTTGACCTCACTTTCCTTTTAATGGTATAGTTACCATGTTTCAAGTAAAAATTTCTTTCATTTAATCAAGTACATCAGAGTCACCTCAGTTTATCTTTTATGTTTTGCTCTGTAGAAAAGCAATTGTTTTAAAATAAATATGAACAGAAGCCATTATACTTTGAATATCAGGTTAAATATAATTAAACCTACATATGAATTAATCATAAGCCTTTTGTCCTTTTACACTAAAAGATCCTAAAACATTCCCTTCCCCATTGTATTTCAATGACTAGTTGTCTATATCTGAGCTTTTGTTTAATTCGGGTTGTATATAGCATTATGATTTAATAAAACTGTTACTAACTAATATAAAAATTTTTACTTCTGAGAATTATCCATGTGCCCAGAACTATACAGGAAGAAGTACTTGTGACTCTAGGTTCCTAATCTGGTTCTGTTTGTGATCTTTTCTACTGAAGATGGTAAATTCTGGTTACTATGCATGTGAGTCTATTTTTTTCTTTCAGAGGCACGAGCAATGGTTACACAGTCATTACAATAGCATGAACATAATGTTTTAAACAAAATTTCTTTGTCATATTGAATGTATGATTCTGTTGTAACTGTGATTTATGAAGGAGATAAATACTGTATACATGTAAGTCATTTTAAAAAGTCTAATCAATTCCTAGAAATTATAGAAAAACACTGGTAGAGAGTATCAGATGAAAATCTGTTTTGATTATTGGCACATTCAACAAAGGGGGAAGCTAATAATGTTTTAAAAGAATATGACATTTGTAGAATCAAGGAAAATTTTCCTAGCAACAATAATTATATGACCCTCTTAACAACTTTCTCCTCTAATTATCTCTTTTATTAGTAGTTGCATATCACTATCCATTAGGGAACACTTAAAATGTAATGAGACATTATTATAATGAAGATATATACACACACACACCTATGTTTATGTTTGTGTATGTGTTTCTAATATATATAGAAGCAAATTTTAAATAACATGGTCTATATATCAAAGTAGGGATGTCCTTACAGTGACAACGAAATTATTTTCAATTAATATTTCTTAACATAAACATTAGAGTTCAGGGATTTTATGGACTGTGTTCATGAACCATTCAGAATCAGTATGAGTAGTTCAATATATAAGATCGAGACTCACAGATCTCAGTGTTGGAAAGAACCTCAAGAGTCTTTCAGATAACCTTCTTTACAAATAGTAAAAAGTCATTCAACTGTCAATACATGTGTGACACTCACAGACACACACACACACACACACACACACATCCAAACCATATTGTAATTTTTCTCATTTTCAAAATGGACATATGTCATAGGATGATATAAAAACTACTATCATAACAAAATCTTCAAACTTTAGAAAGTAACTCTTCTTGGATAAGGTACATGGAGATAGTGTTTCATGTGATTTCTATTGTATAGCATATAGTATGTACAGAAATACCTCAGAGCCTAAAGTTCTATATCTCTCTGGTTAATTAATCTACTTTCAAGTCATACCATAATAAGAGATTGTGATAGATAAATGCAAAGAGTTGTCTTCTCAATGGAAATGGATTCCTACTATGACTGGCTATTACTGTGTTTACAAGAAACAATAGAGGGAGTTTCATCATGAAGAGGAGTTCAAATACTTAAACTCAATTTTTACACCCCCTTGAAAGTCTGTGTGACAAAGAGAATAGATCTTACAAAAGAAATGTAGTAGATTCATTTTATAATGTTGATCTCAGACACTAGAGCCAATATCCTTAGGACAGGCTAAATGTATTACTGATATTTTATATTAAGGAGTTATTTTAAGGGAGCATAATTTGATCTATGAAATATTCAAATCTAAACCATGATATAGCAAGCTTCATTGTGTTCCTCTTGAGATATGTTTAAAAACGAATGAATTGACCTTTGTCAAGTGCCATGAGACTATCAGGTTAAAGAAATCTCTAAAAAGTAACAATGGAGAAATACTAACAATACACAAGGTACAGTATGTAGAAGAAATCACTGAAAATCAGTAAGCCATTCATGGCATTCCTTTTGGTAACAAAGAAGCACAGACAGTATGCTAACAAATAAGCTTCATGTTCTTAGGGGAAGAAAATGGTCAATGCCAAGGAGTATATCCACTTTTGAAATGGCATGATCCATTTTAAGAATCATATGTTAAATTGCCTTCTGCACTGAATGCACTCAATTAAAAGTCTGTGTAGTGAGATCATCTCAAAGGTTAAATATGCTTCATGGGAACAACCTTTTTGGAGCTTAAATATCACAGAAGGATCATTCCTACCATTTCACTGGAGTCTTGGAAGGACTTTCCTTTCCTGATTTTTCAATTTGGTAGTTTTATTAGGATTTTCTTTGGTTTGAGTGGCTGCTGAGTTTGTGACCATAGGTGTCTATCCTTTCGCTTTTGTGAGCAAGAAGTGTTTCTAGTGAGCTTTTTCTGTTAGGTTCAGAACGGATGAACTTGGCTTTAGTTCAGGATTTCTCGACAAAAATGTGCCATTCGTATACTTGGTATGAGATGCCCTTCACCTCCTTTTTCGTAAGATAGATTTTTCACTTGACTTCTCTCTTTGTCCAACTTCTGTCTTTTTGGGGGAAGGATGAGGATGAGCAGCTAAAAATTACAGTAGAGCCAGCATGAAATCAATAGACCTGCTTTCTACTTGCAGGTTTGCCACTAGCTAGGATTGTGACCTTGATATTTTTGTTCATTATTCTTTCTCTCACTCTCTCTCTGACTATAAGTCCTAATAGTGAAAGAGTCTGTTTTCCTCATCCATATATCCCAATAACATAGCACATGGCACACAGTAGATAATGAATAATTTTGAAATAAATGAACATTTCATATCTCAGATAGTAATGTTATAATTCAAGCAATCTCTCCATGTAGAAATCAATCAATGACAATATCTACTTTCCTTTATACCCATGCAGTCACCAATGTTATTTTTAACTTTTATCATTATCTGTTTTTTCCATCTGTACTTAAACTCCTTTATATCAAATTTTCATCAGTTTTACTATATTCTCCAAACCACTTCCAGTGTTACTGTTCTAAAATACAAATGTGACCATGACACTACCTACCCTATTTAAATGTTCTTAATGTCTTTTAGGACTTAATGCGAGATATTTCATATGTTTGTTCACATTTATATCACCAACCATAGATACTATATTTCATTCTTCTCTACATACCATTGCCTCACATGCTGACATAGCCTATGGTACAATAAATGACAAAGGAACAAGAAGTGAGGAATAAAACTATTGCAGCAATTGTCACAGCTTCAGACAAACTAACCTCTCTTCCTTGTGCATTAGAATCTTCAGGAATGCTAAGGAAGTCATTGTAGACACCACCATATTTAAGAAGCATCAAACGAGATATTTTTTTCTGATGTAATAGTTTTTAGGGTTGTTTGAGTCCGTTTTTTTTTTTAACTGTAACAAACACCCGAAGTAATCAATTTACAAGGAAGAAAGGCTTATTTTGCCTTACAGTTCAGAGATCTCAGTCCATGGTTGGCTATTTCTGTTGCTTTTGAGTGTGTGGTGGGAGTGTGTGGTGAAAAAAGCTGCCCACCTCATGGTGGTCAGGGAGCAAAAGAGTGAAAGAAGACATCAGTCTCTCACAATCATCTTTAAAAGCATATTTCTAGTGATTAACTTCCTCCCCTGAGGCTCAGCCTCTTTAAGGTTGGCAATTAGGCCTTTAATATATGGAGTTGTGAGGGACATTTCAGATAAAAATAGAGCACGGGCTATCAATTTTTCTCTCATCATTTAATTTGTATTGGAGAGTAAGTGTTGTTTGGGGTGATGGAGAAATTGGTACCAAACACTAGGCCAAGCATCCAGCTGGTACACATATATTTATAGAAACTGATTTTTATAATTAACAATTCAGTTATTATTAGATTATCTTTAACATTTTCATCATTTTCTGAAATCTTAAAATGTAACCCCTCTTCCATATTATATCTATGTGAGACAATAAGATTTCAGGAAAGTATTATTAGAAATATAATAAAGTTTTATATTAAAATTAATTATCTTAACAAAGGGATCTTCCTGTTTTCTTAGTGGAGTGTCACAGATTTCAGACCATGAGCTAATTCAGTTGTACCAAGAGTTCCACAGAGCACTGATCCTTTCAGTTTAACAAATGCTATGTTACATCTTAAAATTCATAGACAGAGGCTTTGTAGGAGTTACCATTTATAAACTACACTTATTTAATGAGTATAAAATATGGAGATACAAAAAAAGAATGTTTCATCTTTTTCAGTGCTTAAGCCTCAGGTGGAAAAACAAGCTGTGTGCACAAATACCTATATCATGATGTTGTAAGTGCTCTCTAGCAATGCACATGGGATTATCTTAGAGATTTTTATTGATGTAATCAGGCAAAGTTTTATGGAATGACTCAAATTGAGGTTGGTGTTGATGGATAGGTTTGTGTTTCTTAGGTGGAAAGGTAAAATTATTCAATGCTGAGGGAAAAGCATAAAAAAAGTATGAAATTATTATGCATTGGCAGTAAAGAGAAGACACAGACTATGTGGGCAGATGGAAAAAATTATACTGGAAGCAAAACTGGATGACTGTGTAGATAGAAGAGATTTCTAACAGTTTATGGTGACCTTTTGATAACAGGCTAAGAAATTTGAATTTTACTTGTAAAAAGTGGGAAACTATTAGTATAGTTAAGATCAAGAATGTTGCATGAAAGACCTTGTACTTATAGGTGGGACTTTTGGAAGATGACTGAATCATGGGGGTGATTTAGCTGACATGCTGTTCAGAGGTAGGGTCTGGTCAGATAAGGCAGGTTACTGGAAGTGTGAACTGAAAGGAAGTATCTCCCTTCTTGGCTTTTCCTTTCTCTTTCTGTTTCCTAGCTGCCATGGTGTGAGCAGCTTCCCTTTGCCTAGGCCTTTCCATCATGACATTCAGCCTTAGAGCCAACCTATAGTGAACTGTAAAAATGAGCCAAAATAAACCTTTCCTCATTTAGGTTGTGGCTATTGGGTATTTGTCCAAGCAGTGAGAGAGTAACTACAACAGACTGTGTTACTGGAGAAGTGGAGTGGAGTCAGTGCTGTTACTGTTATCTCACCATGCAATTTAAAAATCTTTGGAAATGGTTCATGGGAGGAGTTTGGAAAGGTTTGGAGATGCCAGCTAGAGAAACCCTGGAATATTTTGAGCCAAGCTTCATGGGAGATTGTGGTCAGGGCTTAGAAGACCAGAAGGTTGTTTAAAATGGAAATGGTAAAAACCAGGTTTAGGAGGTTTCAGTTGGGAACTGGGACTCCACTGCCAGATGGACTCCATGGCATGTGTGTTATCCTCTGGGAGAAAATCTGTTTATATTTTGCTTGTGTCCTGAGATTTTGAGAGAGACTTATAAGGAGAATAGACTACTTAATCTGGTGGAGGAAATTCCAAAGTAGACCAATGTTTGGGCTGTAGCATGGTTACTGCTTGGTGCTTTTAGCAAAATTTACTCTGAGAATCAAAAGCAAATGGCACAGCTGAATTATTTGAAAGCATTCTAGGGTTTCTCCAGCTGACATTTCATTAGAAAGGATGCTCATATAAAGGTGGGGGCCTGTGAAGTTTTGCCCAAGGAGAGTCTAATTGCTAAAAAGATTAGCATTAAAATCAAGCCAAGGAAATCCTTTGCATCAGTACAATTAAAAAGATACCTTGAGGGCATTTCAGGAATCAGCAAAACATAATTTTTGCAGGATTGAGGGCACAAAAGTAAAAGACTATTCTTTGGGAAGCGAGGCCCAGGGTGCCCTGCTTGGGATTTGGTTTGCCAGGATTCATTCCACAATGTTCAGCCATTCAGGTACTCAGAGGCCAGTACTTCTATGGTCCAAGGGAACCTGATTACTGCTTAAACTGCCAGCAGACCTTGGCATCGTTCCCATGGTGCTCATTTTACAGGCATGTAGAATGCAAGAGTTTTGGGGCCAAGGAGGCTTCTACTATGATTTTTGAAGAAGGTCCAGGTGGCCAGAGAGTGTGCCCTTGAGGGGGCAGTATGTGACTCTGTAGTATTGAAGTCAGAATTACAACAGAGACCCCAGGAAATTGGAGAAACCAGGAATATGGAATGTCCAAGGAAAGTCACAGGCAGTGATTAAAGTGAGCCCAAGGGAGAAGCCATGAAGACTACAACCTGCTGTAGCATAGAGACAGAGTTTCCCAAATCTTTTGGAGTTCACATCTTTACACTGGGTGCTGGACACAGAGCTATTAGATTTAACATTTTTCCTGCTGGGTTTTGGTCTTCCTTTGGTTCTATTGACTTCTATTTCCCAATTTCTCCCTTTTGGAATTGGGTATATTTACAATGTGTCATTGTATAGCTGCAATGTTGCTTTTCTGCAAATTTCTTTTTGATTTCTACAGCTGAGTTTGCCTTGAGTTACAGAGGAGACTTCAGACTTGGACTTTTTAACTTTACTGGAACTGTCAAAACTTTGTCAACTCAAAATTGGGCTAAATGCATTTGGTGTAAAGAGATGCACATGAATCTTTTGGGGTCAAGGGCATAATGTTATTTAAATCATGAATGCTTTCAAAAGCCTCATGTACTCATGGGCGGGGTTTCTGGAAAATGATTAAATCATGAGGCAATATAGGTGACTTCTTGTTAAAAGGTGGGGTCTGGTGAAAAGAGGTGGATCACTGGGTGCATGACCTGAGGGGTACATCTCCCTCTATGGCTCTTCCCTTCTCTCTCTGTGTCCTGGCTGCTTTCCTCTGCTCAGGCCCTTCCATCATGCCATTATGGTTTAGGGCCAACCCATGGGTTGTAAACATGACCCAAAGTAAACTTCTCTTCCTTTCAAGTTTTGGGTGTTAGGTATTTTTCCCTGTAATGAGGAACATGGCTAAGATAATTATGGAAGATATTAGGGTGGAGAATGGGAAAAGATAAGTGATGTAGTAAAGCTAATTGAGCATTAACATGCAATATATAAAATAGAGTTCCTGATCTGTGTTTTTAGGTGATGAACCACTCAATGAAAATGCCCTATTATTCAAGTTGTAACAGATAATTATTTGAAATAATTTGCATAGAACTGATAGTAGAAGACTTGGGAATTAGCAAAATAATTACAGCAGAATACAAAATGAAAAAATTTCAAACACGTAGACCTATCACAATAAGATAAAAATAAGGATCAGGTAACAGTATGTTGCCAATGAAAATTCAGTGAAATGCTAATCTAGGAAATACCTGGAAGCCTCTTAGGACTCCTGAAAGCATATGCATCAGATTCCAAGGAGTATGCTCTATAGGAAAGAATTAGACAGAACTTGGTAGTAGAGGAAGAAGAAATAACTTCAATGTACCTGTTGAGCAGTCTGATCCTGTCCACTTGGGATCACAGCTGCATACTCCAGTGTCCAGAAGAAAAGTCCCATGTCCTGAGCATTGCTCTTGACACATGGGAAGTGGAGTTTCACAGTTGACTCCTCCCCAGCCAGTAGAACAGTGACATTCTCCTTTTACACAGATGCCATGGTTAGAACACATTGGGTCCAAGCAGTCCTCTGAAAGTCAAAATAAAGTGGGGAGGAAAGATTAACAGGAATAGGTACAGGATAATGAAACTCAGATACATTGGTTTCTTAGTATTACATCATTAATGCTGCTTTAATTAGGCAATAAAATGATTCATACAAACATTGTGTTCAAACCAGAAGATTATTATCACTTAAAAATATGGTTAAGTATCCTAAAGCCTGCAACATAAATTTAGAATAAGAAGACTACCCATATGCTCTGTGAAATTGTGAGCAATATGCAGTACCCCCACACAAATGGGTGGGTAGATCAGTGTGTGCCTTCAACAGGAAGTTCTCAGCTTTGCAAAAAAGCCCAATAATTTTTGTTAAAGAATGTCTTATCCTTTGTGAAATTGAAATTAGAGTTATACTTGATGTGACCAGGGACTTTACATAGAAGTTTTAAGTTTGGTTTATTCAATTTATTGGTTCAAGGTGACTTCTTTTGCATGAAACGATAAACTACAACAATTTGTTATAATCTCAGTTATTCCTTAGAATTACTGAAAATATAACATTTTAAATCTAATTTAAAATTATTTTCTTTATGGATTTTCCTATCAGGACACCGTGACACAGCTTTCAATGTTGTAGAATGACAGAGGCCAAAATCCATTTTTCTCTGATTCCATGATTATGAATTTTTTTCTGTATATTTCAGCCAATGTGTAAACTATTTTAGAGGTCGGTTCCTGTGCTTGCCTTGGAGGAAAATTGTTTTGTGCTTTTACTGATTAAACATTCTATGGAAAATGGAAAATTTGACTTTCAAATTTTACCCTTCTTTTACAAATGAAATGAGACTAAAATAACATACATTAAGCAAAACAAACAAGACACAGAAAGACAAATACTGAATGTTCTCACTAATTGTGGAATCCAGTAACTCAAACTTGTATAAGAACATAATGGCATAGTGGTCTCCAGAGATGAGAAGTGGCATGGTGGAGAGTGGCAGAGAGAAATTCAGTAAGGGGCACTATAACTATAGCAAGAGTGCAGAGGTTACTCCCGGTTCTTTTTCAATAGAGTAGGGCAATTATAGGGCAAAATCACTTTGGAGGTATTCAAAAATGAGTAGAAGAGTATTAAAATCCCAACACACAAAAATGAATAAGTGCTGAAGAGTTGAAATTGGTTATTACCCATATTTGATTAATACATATTGATTATGCTTGTATGATGTATATTTTAAAAATAATTAGTTAATTAAAAATTAAATAACTCATAATGAAGATATGTGCATTGGATTACTTTTGCAGCATTGGAAATAGATTGATACAACCTGCTTGTCTTTGAAAGTCTGACCTAATTTTAGGATGTGACTTATGGTCATGGAATAAACTAAGTCTAACTAAGTACTGTTATAATTAAAGTTATTACTATTACAAATAGCCCAAGATCTAAAGTGCATTAGCACAATATTTTAATACCTGAACTAACTAGAAAATAGACACTCAAAGGTACATCTAATTTGATTCATCATTTGGAGGGAGCATTTTTAGAAGGATTATATTTTGTTATATTCAAGTAAAACAACTTTAATAAACAAAGTAAAATTTGGCTTTAATATAACTAATTTTCTTAAGAGGCTTACTACATTATAGTCACATAAAGATTTACATCTTGTAAATCATACTAAATTTGGAGGCACAAAGTCATAGGGTTCTAAAAGGGCCGGGCATAGATGAAATGGCTTTATGAAAACAGTTGGATGCCAACTGAAACAAAGTATTCAGTTTAAGATGAAGTGCTCCTACTTGGCTCCAGTTGATTGCCACCACGTTGCAATCAGGGCACAGGGTCACAAGATTTTCTAGTGGTCAAGAGTGGCCAGAAATAGGGATTTTTATGACACTTTTTATTTTTAAATGTAGACAACCAAATCACATGGATCAATAGCACCACTATGTACGTGAACCAAACAAAGTTCACCCATAGGTCTACATTAGCCTATGAGTTTCTGGTCTGTGATGCTTGATTTAAAATACTTTTTCTATTGTATTTGAAAAGTTTGTTTCATTAAATATGGTGCATATTCTATCTTGCTACTTTGTGTGATCTACAAAATGTTTTAGTGATGGCGAAAAAGGCCAAGTGAAGCTAAATCCTTTTCAACAGTGTAAAACATTTAAATTAGAAAGGTTATGTGATTTTTCATGACAAGTTGCTGATGTTGTAACACAATTTTTTTTTGATAACTGTGTGCATTCCTATGCAGCATCAGAATTTACATTTTAGGTACAAAATAGTTATATTTTATTTAAAATTTCATCATAGAAACAATTTCCAAAGGTAACAGGAATTCCAGTGTATTCCATGGGCCCAATAACATTCATTGGAACAGATAAAATCTTCATACCAAATTTCTGCTCTTGCGAATAAGAGGTTGAAAGCTAAAGTCTTGCTTGCTCATGGAGTGGAATGAGATTAAACCCTTTAGAATGCTGTGTAATAGTCTTAATGAGCCATCTTTAAAAAACAATTATAGTGCATTTTCGGCAGCCCGTTTCCTGAACAACAGTTGTGATGAGACCATCTCCCATGGTAATGGTTTAATATTATTTCTGAAATCAGTCTTGTTTGAGGAATGTAGCATGCAAAAGGTCTGATTATTAGCAAACTTATTTTCCCATGTGTCTCTTTAAATAATACAACTATTGCCATTTCAAAATATTTTTATAAAGACTCCTTTGGGATGAATTTAATATCAAAGCACTGGTATGAAACTCATTAGTGGTAAGCCTGCTTCCTTAGGCATAGAGGTCAAGTTTCAGCATGAGGTTTGTAAAAATAAATAATATGAAGCAATAATAATAATGGTAATTACAAATCACTCCCTAAGAAAACATTTGCAAAATGACTCCAAATGTGTATATATCATTATTTTTATTGCGTTCTTTAAAGTGAGATGTAGCATAATGCACTGTGTAATAAAGCATATGAATTAACAGTGAAGTCATCAATATGGAAATTCTCAAGTTATAAAACAGTATTAGAAATTAGAAAAACACCATTTTTCATTACTGCTCTGCAGGTGTCATAGATACAGTCAGAAGAGACAGAAGCTTTCCTGATTCCAGCCCCCGCTCCATGTACCAAGGACATGTTGAGGATCTTACTGCATGCAAAGACCTCTTGCTTCTCTACTAGAAGCACAGAATGACACCTTGGAAGATTCAGGGAAAGAAAAGACTGAAGCAATACATTAAAATAAAGCCCTGACCTTCCTCGCATATTTCTCCTTTATATCCTGGTACACAGATGCAGACTCCCATGATGCAGGTTCCATGGCCAAAGCATGTCGGGTCGATGCATTGTTCTTCTGGAACATCACACTCTGGCCCCTTCCAGCCATTCCGGCAGACACAGTGTCCTTTTTCGTACTCTCCATTCCCACCACACAGCACAGGGCATGAATCTGAAGATTGGCAAATGAACTTTTAACGTTCTGATATGCTTTCAAAATCTCCAAATAGCAATTATCTATTGATTCTTGTAAGATATTTCAGGCAAGAAATTGTACTATTTCTGTCTTACCCTTTATTAAATAGGCACATATTCATGACAATAAACATAGAATTTTCTTCTCACAGGACTGGGGTAAAGAGAAATTACAAAGATATTTTGATCCCACCATACTCTTTTGATTCTGCTATTAATGTATTATTATTATTATTTTAAGCTAAGCATTTTGCTTTTTGAGTTTTTCTCTCATGTACTTTCTTCCTCAAGATGTATATTAAATTTTGAAAGCTAAAACTGAAAGCTAAAATACTAATAAATAGGGAGTTATTCATATTATAAAATGCTATCTTTAAAAGGCTTTGTAATTAGGTTTATACTGCACAGATGTCCTTTTCTGTAACATATTGTACAAATTTTATTAGAACATTTTTTTTGCTTTCTCATTGTCTCCCTTTTAAAATTATGGGCTTTTTGAAGACAGAATCTGTATGTATGTTTTGCTTATTCACTTTTGTAATACATACTCTATTTCTACTCCTATCCCCTATTCCTCATGTTCTATCTTGGTGCTAGGAATGTAACAAGTACTTGATAATTCTCTGTTGTATGAAATTTCATCTACAGAAACTGAATGTCTTAGAAACCTGAGATTAAGGTATTAGCAGACTAGAAACTTTAAGTTTCTTTTTATTGAAATGAACAGAAAGCATCTCTGAAATAATAACTACAAGCCTATGGGGAAAATGGTGTAATTTATTCAAAGCCTTTCAAGAATTAAATTCTGAGTAAGTCTAAGAAACAGTAAAGTTTGCTAAGTTTAACTTCTGACTTTCTAGTCTTTACACTGAAGGTTACTTATTTGATGATCACCCAATTCGTTGCAGTTACATTGGGGTGTATAAGCACTTGTTAACTTTGCCCCCTATAAACTCAGTCTATCATGAATTAATTTAGGAAGAAAATATAATCGTTGTTTAGTGGCCAGGTCAGACAATATGAGCACAAAACCCTGTTGTTAATGTAACTTTGGCTAAGTCAAACTCTTTGTGGTTCTCTGTTCATAAAACAAGGATAAAATGATACCTACCTTAGAGGGCCAGCCACTTTAGCGAGTAGGAATTAACAAAATAATGCAGTGTCTAGAACAGTGCCAAACATAGTCAGTGTACAGCTTTTAGTGGCAAATGTGGACACACTGCTGTCATTGCTACTTCGACTATTATTGTTATTAGTAACTCTGAGCTCTGAAGTGATATCTATTCCCCTAAATCAGTCAGAATCACGGAACAACATTACCTCTGGCGCAGTCAGGTCCAAGGAATCCAGGGAAACAATGACAATGGCCAGAAATACACTCTCCATTTCCATTGCAATTAGTTGAACAGTCATCCATTATTTCTGTTAATATGAAGAAAAAGAAAAGAAAATGAGCACACTTCCGAGTCATAGAATATTTATTCTCTTTTTTTTTTAAGTTGCAGAGACTAGGGGCCTATAACAGTCTTGCCCTCTGCTGTCTAGAGAGTACATACTGCTCAGCATCAGATGCCAAAGAGTTTTTTAAGATGTCACATGCAGTAGATTATTAAAAGGGCCCTCAATTTGCTGAGTGGGCTATTTAAGAGTACAACTAAAAACCATCTTCATCTCCAAAGTGCATAAAGGGTCCCAATGGATTGTATCCTGAAGAGACTTTCATGATATAGCTAAAAATATATGAGCATTATAGGACATTTCCAAAAGCAAAACAAGTGAAAATGTAACCCAGAAGACAAAAACTACTATTTGTTTTTCAGACTTAGTATTCAGCAAATAAAGTTTCTTCTTTAGCAACTTAAAATATTTAATCTGCTATCTTGACAGCTTGAATATGATAATCAGTATTTCATTTTTATTAATATGTGACAATGGAAGGCTTTTAAAGTGTTCATACTGAATTCACCACCACTAAAAGCATTCGAACCCAAGTATTTTTTTTGAGCAATGCCTTCTTGATTGTAAATGCTTATCAGTTCCCTGCCACTAATTTCCTCTCCATCCAGTGTAAGAGAAGTTTTCTGAGGAACTGAGACGGCTTTGAAGGTATTCATAGGTAGTTCTAGTGACATAAAGAGGTGCAGTTCAAAAGAACTTTGATAATTCTTTTAGTAACTTTTCTGCAAAAGTATAGTTTTATAAATGTCGGTCTCTGACAATGACTTTTAAACTGCAGTTTAAGATTACATATTAAAGAATAACAGTGGTCAAATTCTACATTTATGAACTGTAATGGTCCTGGACTTTGAACTTGCAGGATTTTGTGCATGTGTACATGTGCATGTGTGTACATGTGTGCATGTATGTTTTAATCTTTCTATTACTCTTTTCTGTAAGTTTTGTGCACTAGACACTCTTGGACTCAGAATTTTACATTCTGGCCTATTAAATTCACACTTATATTACATGCCAATTTTCATTTTTCAATTCAAATTATATGCTTCACCAAGGTTCGCTCAGATAAGCTATTTACAATTAGGAGAGATTCTAGGAGGTGGTCCCAGGCTCTGTTACTGAATGAGAGTGAGACTTTATAATGAGCATTGAGAAATAGCATTGAGAAATTTTTACAGTTGTGGTCTGTGAATCACATCTATCATTAGGCTCACCTGGGGCACTTACATTACAGGTGCCTGGGCTTTAGCACCAGATCAACTCAATCCATCTCTGAGGGATGTGGCCAAGTAATCAACATTTAAACAAACACCATGGGTGAAATTACAGGTGCTTTACCACATGAAAGCATTGAAAACCAATGCTTCATTATAGTAATGTTCCATAGTTGGAGAGCTGGCGGTCTATATGTTGGAGTTCTGCCTTGGGAAGATTAAAAGCAAGACAAAGAAATCTAGTTCATTTGAGGAAATCTTAGAAAGCTGAGTATGAATCCAGTGATTGTGTGCAATATCACTCTTGCATGAATCAGTGGAGGTTAATCTCAACTTGATATGAATACAGCAGATTGCCTTTTTCAAGTGTATGGTTTGTTTGCTCACCAATGTGTTAGAAAACTGAACCTGATAAAGCAAGTAACACACAATATTAACAGAAATAAAACTGGGTTGACCAGAATGTAATGAGTAGGCAAGAGCCAATCTTTGTTAACTTATAAAATATTAGTTATCTTCATAACAACACTAATTTAGTTAACAAATAATTATTAAAAGATATAAAGAAATCTTTCTGTTTTCATGCAGTGGTAGAAAATTTCTCTTTTTCTACTTATCTGGGTTTATTATTCCAAGCAGTAGTCCTTTTTACATATACATTTGAACTTCCCCTGCTCTAGTTGGTTAATAGAAGGCCATGGAGGAAAATTTCAAAGTAAATATAGTTGAAGTTACTTTTACACTGGATCCCACTGAAAATTTAAAGAAGCAGCCATGTTGGAATGTAACTATAATTTAACAAATTTTTAGTAAAGTTTGCTATCAAAATAACTAAAAATCTTTACATATTTTTGACTTATTGAAGAACTATTGCAGGGCCCACACTGATACACACAGCCTAACCCCAGCCATCCAAGTGAGTAGACAACGAAGGTTGTTGAAGTTGCTACCTCCGCTGGTATCACAGATATCTTGGGTTGGCCTAGGGACTCTGTGAGGAAGATGGTTGCAACAGGAAAACATTAACAACTATTGATGAAAGGCAAACATTTTTGCATTTATGTTGGCTTTCAATAAACTTTGTCTTCTATCTTTTAAATCTTATTTCAGAATCACTTCAAAGACTCCAGTTCATTTGAGTCAAGAATGATTTTGTAGTTGTTAAGTTTAAAACCCTGTTTGTATGCTGAAGTAGAAAGTTCCACAGTGTTCGCATCTGCACTGATTATAGGTTTTGCTTCTGGCAGGTTTTCTCATGGGAGAAATTAAAGGTAATAAATAATCTTATGGAATGAGCATAGTCTAAAGGGCATTGTATTCAGACATACTGATTCTCAAATATAAACTCTGCAACTTTCTGTCTGAGAAAATTTGCCAACAACTCTTTCCAAGTCTCCATTTCCTTGTTTGAAATATAAGATTACTATACCTGGGTCATCAGGGTTGTGATGAGAATGCAACAAACTAACTAAATGTTAAGTATTCAGTAGAGTGGGACAGAGGGCACTCCATAATTGGTAAGTATTGTCATGTAACAGAGCGAGCTGTCAGAGATCAGGAGTTAGTGGTATGTCTGCCTATAATACTGAAAAATAATACATACTAAAATAAGCCATTTACTATTTAATAAATGTAAATTATTAATTTTATTTTGATCCTCAGTAGTGGATGAAATGTAGTTAGATCAATTCATTCTCACATTATGAAGTAGATGAATGAGCAGCATTTAGAACAAATTTACACAAATTTCGTCTTTGTTATTTATTTT
The DNA here is from genome assembly GCF_012274545.1 of Fukomys damarensis. Taxonomy (NCBI): domain Eukaryota; kingdom Metazoa; phylum Chordata; class Mammalia; order Rodentia; family Bathyergidae; genus Fukomys; species Fukomys damarensis. Next base: position 101,164,569 of record NW_022900951.1, read on the forward strand.
TAATTTTTTGAGATAGCATCTCACCACATAGTTTGGGCTGGTCTTGAATTAACTATATAGCTCAGAGTGGCCTCAAACTTCCAGGAATCCTCCTGCCCTCAGCCTCCTCAGTGCTGGGATTTCAGACACACACCCCCATATTAGGCAAACTTACTTCTTTTTTTTTTTGGTACTGAGGATTGACTTGGGACCTTGTGCTTGTGAGTCAGGCAGGCAATGACACCACTGAGCTAAATCCCCAGCTCAAACCTTACCTTTGAAAAATGAAATATATAGCGTCTTTTTACTCTAAGATAGACTATAAAATCATAAAAAATATTGGAAAGAATTTAGGGTAAATGACTTACAGACATTTGACTGTTTTGCGAAATTTACTTGAATTTTCTTTAAATGGAATAGTAGAAGAAGCATTTCTGTTGATTCTATTCTCAAAAGGACAACAAAAATGTAAAAAAAAAGGACTTGAATAAGCAAAAGGCAAATATGTTGTTGCATATAAAACCGACAGTTTGACATCTGGATGACAGGAATTGGTTCTCAAAGGTTAGGTTCTTTGGGAGATAAAGTAAGGTATGGGGAAAAACACCAAGCATATTTCTAGGACTATGATTTTTGAAAGGTTAATAGCTTAGTGCTTTTAAGTTGAGCTGAGGGGTTAAAATAGCAGGAAGAGAGAAAAACTGCACAAATATTTTATGCATTCTAATTTCTCTAATTACCTAGGAGAAAAACTCAACCTTTCATAATTAATTGGAATTCATATGATCAAAACTATCTTGATAGAAAAATATAAGAGGTCCATACTTAGTGTGAACCTGCCACACAGTCTGTGAGTAACAAAACAGTGACATAATATATTTTGGGTTCTAATTTAACAAACCAATACTTTAGCTTCTGACAATATAATACCAGTGTAATTTTTCTCTAGGGGAAAAATCATCAGTGAAGTTTTATTGCCTTTGAGATTACTTTAGAGAAAAGTTTTAATAATCTTATGGCTGGATTATCATTTTCTACTCACTCAAGGTCTTCAGCATCAAGTAAAACTAGAACACAATTGTTATAAAGAGCAGATGGTATATCTATTAAGATGTCAACACATCTTCCTAAACATATGGCTGAACAGGTTAACTAAAGGATAAAGTGGTGAGAGTTGTAGAGAAAACTGACAGCTGTAAAATATTTCCCCTTCCTTTAAAAGACATGTGTTTTAGGAAAATTTATACAATACAATACTCTATTTATGAGTTGTTTACCCTTAGGACTCTGAAATTGCTAAAGAGCACAGCTTTATTCACACAAAAGGTCATGGGGAATGAATTTACCCAAACATGACAAAAGAGTGAGATGTCTCCGACTAACTAGGGTGACAGTGAATAAGAGTGTGTATGGGCATTGTGTTTAAGAGGAACATGTTTTAAAAAGCCCTGAGCACACTGAAAGAGCCATTGTGATGATTTTTAAAGTAAAAAAAAAATTCTGAAAGAAAGGGCTTTGAATGACTGAAGTTATTATCCTTAATATTCTTCTCTTTATACTCCTATGTTGTACTTTGAAGCCTTCATGCTCCTGGAGTCAGTGGTTGTAAAGAACTGGATTGATGCCAGCTTTTTCTGTTTTAAAAGGTATTTATTTGCTTTTGCTTTTATAACAGCTTGAATTAGCAGAGCTTCTCTCCCTTATTTCCTTCTTCACTGAGGCTGATCATCTATGTACAAGGGGGAATAATATTACTCAGGGAATTATTCTTGTTGAAAACGTATAAAAAGGTACATAGCGAGTGTCCCAGAGTAACAGCAAATAATGGAGAATTTAAAAAATCTTATCCAACAATAAATCACATCGATAATAACAACACAAACTTTTCTCATAAAGACCTATTGTGAAGAACAACTTAAGCTAGAACAAGGAATAAATTTAAATAGCATCTGTACTAGTTTCATCACATATGTCTTTCTATAATTATAGTCTAAATTCGAAATAATAGGTGAGGCAGCTTACCGATTGCTGTAGTTAACACAAACACTTGCTCCACCTTTTTTCCGTCATTGTAAAATGCCATATACCAAGGCCCCTGGTCCATATACTCTATGAATCCTGTCTCCTGAAGGGAGGTTAAGATCAGGTTCCTAGGAGACTGCTGGGTATCATCAGAGCCCTTAGAGTCCTGCTTGACAAGTTGTTTGCCATCCATAAGTTTCACAAAATCGAACTGGAATATATACAAGCACAAAAATAAACAGCAACATTTACTTCTGGGTGATAAACAGATCCAACTTGAATTCACCTACTGCATAATTTTTTGTTTGGGAGGTGGGCAAAGTGGAAGAGAAGGTTATCAATTCTGAAGTATATTTAAATTCCAAAGCCTATTAATTGTGAAGAAAACACCTCACTATAAATGTTATAAGCCTTTCAGTTTCAGAATTTTCTAAATAATTTTTTGAAACAAACTAAGAAAAAATCTTTAATACTATAGAAGAGAATCTTGGCATTTTACATAGAAGATACTTAAAAACATATATTCTGCTGAGAAATGTTACTGTGACCTGCAAATAAAAATTTTCACAGTTTTTAAAACAAATAAATGAACAGTTGAAAATTTGAGAACATTCATCATAATTTACTACCTTTTGGGTAACATACTTAAAATATCAAACAACCTCCCTCTTTCTCCTAATCAATGGATATACATGGCAAATATTTCTTTAAATGTTTTTTTTATAAATTACATTTGAATGGCCCTCTGATTTCTTGCCTATTCTCACCTAGAAGATGAGGTTTCAATTCTAGTCATATCTATGCAAAAAAAGCAAGGCCCAGACTTTTGATTCTTTTCACTATTTCTTAGGAGGAGCAAGGCTCCCAGTGGATTAATGTTGGGAAGGAATAAGTGAAAGAAAGCAACAGTAATGAGGTGGCTAAAGTTTAGAGAAGGAGTATGTAAACTGCAAAGGTTTTACATATTTGAGTACTTATTTGCTATAGCAAAGAATAATTTGAACCTCTAAAACACAGGCTGCCTTTTGTACTTATGTCCCATCAACTTTTGGTTGATGTGCATTTCCTTGGCAAGAGGCAAGGAATGTCTGGAACTAGTACAGGGTATGTTAACAATAAAGCCATGCGAGGTGAGAGGCTTGGGAAGCTTAGGAAAACTTTGTGTCAGGAAGCAGAGGTCACATTTAAATAGTATTTTCTTAGATTCTCCTTTTGGAATCTGATCTACTACATACTATTCCTTTTTTCTCCACGCTATGTTTTAATTAGTTTGAATATGATTATTCTATTTATTTGTTACAAAGATTCTTTTGCTTTCAGATATTGACTTCTACATACTTCATAAGTCACAGTGTCTGAAGTATTCAACCCACAACCGTCACAAGGGGTTCAAGAAAGTACCAATAACACCAAATACCTGAGTGTGTGTAGGTGGAATGTTTCTTCGGCCATATATCCCCAGCAGAGAATCCTTGGCTAAAGAAATATTGAATTTCAGATATATGGGATGATGGATAGTAATCTGGAAACGCCAGAATAAGCCAGGTGGAATGGTTTGCATGACCTGTGCACCAATGTCAACTTCTCCAGTGTCAATTGCTCGCCCCTTCTGAAGCACTGGTTTTGGAGATAGAGAAAATTACAGGTTATATTAATCTGAACTTACAAAGCAATATATTTTAGCTTTTCAAGAAAAGATACATCAAAACAACTTACACAGATTTTTCTTCCCATCCACCACATGCATCATTTCCCAAATCAGGTATTAATTAAATAGCCTTCCGTGATCAACCACTATATTGGTCTTTCCCTTCTCTTGTTTTTTTTTTTTTTTTTTT
>NW_022900951.1:101168563-101240927 GCF_012274545.1 Fukomys damarensis
TTGTTTTTTTTTTTTTTTTGTTGTACCAGGGATTGAATTTGGGTCTTTGCGCTTGCAAGGCAGGTCACCAAACCACTGAGCTAAATCTCCGGCCCAGTCTTTCCCTTCTCTTAAACTCACTCCTATTACACGTAGTTCATTCATTTTAGCCATTATTGACTGAGTTTTGGCTTTGTAGCTATAAGAGGTACAAAAATGAGTTCAAAGCTGGTATTGAATAACAGCTGAAGTAGGACAAGTACACAAATAATCATACTGCAAAGAAAATACGTGCTTTTGTTGTTCAAAGGAAGGAAGTGTTTCATGAAGGGATACTCCTCATCTCTATGCATTGTCTTTTATTTCTCCTTAGCACTTTTCATCATCTAGCATACCGTACATTTCATTTATTTATTTATTTATTTATTTATTGTTCATCTCTTGTTTTCCCCCAATGGAATGTAAACTCTGTAAAGGCATGGATCGTAGCTATTTGTCCATTGTATTATCCTTGGTACTCAGAAAAATGTAAGTAAATAGAGGCAGAAAATGTATGTGATCAATACATATCTATTCAATTACTAAATTAATGAATCATAAAAGTGTTATTATGGGACATGACATTGAAAATAAGAATTAGAGGAGAAAACGTATTTCATTTTTTTTCTTTTGGTTCTGTTTGAGACAGGGCCATGTTGTATGATTCAGGCTGGCCTTGAACTCACAGTGATCCTCCTGCTTCAGTTTCCAGAGTGTTGGGATTATAGGCATTTGCCTTCAAGCCTGGCAGAAAGAGTATTTCAACAGAGCTGTTGGGAAAGGCATTAGAATACGGAAAGGAGAACTTGAACCAAAAGAAAGAGAGAAATTATAAGATTAACACGTAGCATATGTGTGCGTGTGTGTGTGCGTGTGTGTGTGTTTCTATATCTATATCTATATATCTATGCTGTTGGAAATAGAACTGGAATAAAACAGTTGCTTCATATTCCATAGGGCCTTGAGTGCCAATCAAAAGGGATTTAGAAAATCCTGGAAGGCCATTAAAGTTTTTTAAGAAGAGGGAATGGCTGACAATGTTGTGCTGGGTTTGGTTTCTAGTACCAGAAGGAAGGAAGGAAGGAGAGATGGGGGGGTCTGGGAACATGAGGTAGACTAATATTGAAGTAGAAGTTAGGATGAACAGGATGTACATGAGGAGTGAAACAAAAGAATGATAAAAAATTAGAATAATGATTCATGCAACATGACAGGAACATTTAAATTTCGCATAAGCCTAAACAATTCATGTAGAAACAGTAATTCCAGTGAAAAATAACTTAGGTTAATGGAAAAAAAATATGACAAACAATGCAAAGGATGACTCTATAGCAGAGTTTCTCAAAATGTAATGTTTATATGAAAGGGGTCTTGTTAAAATACAAATTCGGATTTAGTAGATATGAAATCTGATATTTCTTATAACTTCCCAAGTGATGCCCATGTTGCAACATTCTAGATAGAGGGCATCAGATGTGAAAGCTAAGGGAGGATCAAAACTGACACCCTGCTTGTGAGTTTGGGCGATATGGACAGTGCTAACAGCAAATTTAAGAAACCAGGAAGGACTTGATTTGTGAAGAAAGATGTTAACTTTGGACAATCAGAGATTGATTATTCATTGTCATCTTTTCTATTTTTTATCTTCTAGCTTAACATGTTTCTGGGGAACAATGTGTTATCTGCAGTGAGGACAGAGGGATATGAGGAAAGAGAATCAGTTTGCCTTAATTTTAAGCAAGGAGGATTACACTTCAGGAGGGAAAGTTCAATTTGGCCTCATTTAAGGCTGCCTTTATATTTTTCAGCCATCAACTCTGTCTCCACATCACACAGTTTAGAAACACACATGGTCTCTGTCCTTTGTGTTCACCCGCTATAAAATTAACAGCCCATTAGGAAACACACCTGCAGTGACTTTATTCAGAGGCCAATGCCTTGCAGCTTTTAACTCCCTAAAATACCTCCATTATTGCTTTTTGTGTTAAGGCCAAGAGTAATAACTATTTTAAGAATGTTCACTGTTAACTGTTAATAATAGATTTCAAATGCAATTTTGAACATAATTATGTATTGCAGGACACATAATTTTGTGGAATTGACATTTATAATAAAATATGCCCTTTAAGATAATAAATGACCAACTGAGGACCTTTATTTTTCACTGAAAGTTACTTTATCCTATGTGATACAGAGCAATTTGGCCCCCAGAGGGCTGATTATACATTTAACTCGCAACATTCTGGAACTGACAAATGTCTTCAATGACCATATTTATGAGGACACTTCTGTTCCTAACTTAATGTTCAGTTTATTCACCTGCCATTTTCATTAGAAGCTTTTATCAATTGTTAAAATCCATCACTTGGTCAGGCCAACTATATTATAAATCTAAAACAATTAAAAATGCTCTAGGGTTAACAGATAACTGTTTTGCAGGTACTAAGAACAGCTTTTAATGAATAGATGCTGTCATTAAAAAATATGGGCAAAACTGCCTGATGGATATTAGTCTTTATATATTAGGCTTGGTAAATGCTACACCACTTTCTTCTGCACTTTAAAACATCACGTACTACATGATGAGGCTCCTGAAATGCTAGTCGCTAAATCAAGAGAAACTTGTGATTTTTGCTGTTTGAGTTAACTGCTCACTTCAATTACTGAATATCTAGATCACATATACATAGTTTATGAAAAAGATTTTTCAAATGAGATGGTCTTACCCTTTGAAGGCTTACATTACATTTAAGCCAAAGTAAGTGAACAGAGGTGACAATATGTGAATGAACTTACTTATATTAAGTAAATATAGCAAAGAAAGCTAGTTGTGGTTAATTGGTACAAGAGAAAAAAGTTCTCACAGTTCACAGATGGAAAACTTCTCAGTTTCTAAATTTTAGCGCTTTATACATCAGAAAGGAAGATATATCCCTGTTAGCAAATTACACAATTAAATAGGTTCCTCCATTCTATCATCTCTCAATTCTTATGGATTAAAATGTAGTGATTATAATTTCATGTGTCACTTCATTGTTTTCCTTACTGTAACTAAAGGAGGAGGAAATTAAAAATAAGGAAGGTGTATGCAGAAAAAAATCATACAAAATACGATTTTGGAAGATATTCTGTATTAATACAGGTAAGCGAAATAGATATGGCTTAACTTACTATCGACTCTGATTTTTTATCTGCAACTTTTCAAAAACAGAGCACTAATGTATAGTTTTTGAAGCATCCATGTTTCAACTATCTTTTAATCACTTCTTTGCTGAAGCGTATTAAAAAGGCGAAGAAGATCATGAGCTCTAGTAACAGAACGCTTTTCCTTGTACAAATTTAGAACAAATTGCAGCGAGCTATGAATCACATCCCACTGTGCAGTACTGTAGTTATCACATTCTCACAAATATCCACCAATCTAGTTTGAGCTAAGCACTCTCTTTACGTCTTGCAGCACAGGAATCAATTGCTGAGTAGGAAAAAACCAATGACAGATAGGCTCTGTTGAAGGGACGGCACACTAAGAGATCTTAGCTTTGTTTAAAAAGAAAAGATTAAGCTACCTGGAAGTTAAAAAAGGAGGCCCGGAACTGATGACTGCATTACTTATGAAGGCTTCACATATCTAGACTCAGACACTAAGTGACAGGTGACAAAATAATTATTAAGAACATTGTCTAAATAAAATTGTGAATAAATAACTCTATAATGAGTAAATAACTATAGTTAATGTAGCTGGACATCCTGTGTTCAATACTACTATGTGAAATTTGATGAAACATAAGTAGAAGATACTATCATGTGGTCATTAGAGTCCAGTTTTCAGTCTTAATATGAAAATATAACTAGGTTAGTGGATACCGTATTGCCCACAATAGCGACTTGAGTTGGCTTTTAAACATGCTTGAAAATTTCATGAGATATATCTGAGCTATCTTTTCCAAAGAAAAGAAAATCAATGAAAAGAAAAATATGCAAGGGTATATTTTATCTTCTATTTCATTCTATAGCATGTTTACAATTTTGAAAAGACATTGCTGTTGTCTTTAAGTTGAATTAGTCCTAGTGTGTGTCTCATGAATGAAGTTCCATCTTCTTTATGGTTTTTCAAATATAATATTAATTTCACAATGTCAAGACTTTGGAAAATTTAAAATATCAATTCTTTAAGAAAAATTGGGATTTGAAATCAATTTGTATTTTATGTAGTAAAAAACTATAAAGGGATTAAAAGGGAACAGCAAAAGGCTACTATTTCCATCTATGTAACATCATACAAAATTTCTTTATATGAGCTATTAAAAATACATATTAAACTCTGAATTTTTCATGGCAGATTATCTATTAAACATGCTTTTGTATCCATTATATACCCTAAGAGCAGTCAGGAGAAAGACAAGGAAGAAACCACCTTATACATTGTAGGTACTTTGTAAATACTGTTTGGATTAATTAATAACATAGATATGTTGATAATTTTTTCTGTGGATAGTAAGTGTGATCATTTGTTTGCATTTCATTGCAAGGTTTGGAGGGAGAAATCACTAAAACTATCTACATATGTAGGCCTTGGGGAATTCACTGTGAAAAATATGTTTATAAATAAAATCCCTGTGTCTTACTGACACTGATAATAGATTGCTGACTCTGTCAAAAAGTCTATTAACTAATCTTACATTAGAGAATCAGATTGTTGTACAAGTGTAAACAATTATGTTTGAGACATTGAAAGACTTGATTCTAGTACAGTAGCTTATATGGTATTATATATGCCTTAAATAAAAGTGAAATGCTAAAATCTTATTCTTAATTAAAGGACTTATTCTGAATTACATTCAACTCTGTATATTTGATTATTGACTGTGTATAATAAAAAGGAATGATTCTCTAAAAAAGAATTTGTTTAAATTTTGTTGTAAACACTCCCACATTCCCTAAAAGAGTTTAAAGTTATACAATTCTCATTAGGTCTACTGAACATTAATTAGTGGTCAAAAAATTAATTTCCAAGGAAGATCACAGACCAGGCAACTTAGCGAATTAGAATAACTCATCACACACACACACACACGCACACACACACACACACACACACACACAAATAAAAGGGCTGGGTTCAGTGTAAAAGCCCTCGGTTCAATCTTTAGTAGATCGTGAATAAAGAAATTTGTTGCCAAATTTAAGGTTCTTCTGACTGGATATACAACCCCATACAGTATAATACAAATTTCTAGAATGTTTTGTATGCTGATTACCAGTGGTACATGAATGCAATCTCTGCATTTCTTTGGTGAACACTAGAATTAATATAAAGCAAAATTTATAGCCCATTGTTACATATTTTAAAATTTATTCAGAGTTATAGATAAACACAGAAATAAAATATCTACTTAAAGAAAATGATGACACCAGTTTTCAATACTGAAATAGAGACATGAAATTACACATCCAAAGATGAAAATAAGGAAACATTTCTGGACTGTCTGAGTCGCTCAGTGCTAAAGCACTTGCCTGGCATGCATGAGGACATAGGTTTGACCCTCAGAACTGCAAAAAAATTTAAGAAAATTTAACAAAATTAGTTTTAAGATTAGTGCACTGAAACTATATAACATAAATGAAAGAAATTAAATATTTCTTAAATAAATGTAAAGACACTCCATGATTATGGATCAAGATTGACTGGTGTTTAGATGTCAGTACTTCCTAAATTGATATACAAATTTGCATCAATCCTTATCAAAATGCCAACCCTTATTTTGAAGGAATAACCAAGCTCTTACTGAAATTATATGAAAATTCAATGAACCTATAATACCTAAAGCAAGCTTTAAAAAAGAACCAATACACAGGTGTCATACTTCTTTATTAAACATTTTACTAGAAAGCTATACTTATCAAGACAGTAACTATTGACATTAGGATGGATATATAGATCAAAGTAATGGATCTGAAAATCCAGAAATGAAATCTCACATCTATCATCAAATTATTTTCAAGAATGTTGCCAAGACAATTTAATGGAGGAAGAATAATTTTTTCAACAAACAGAGATGGGACAATAAGGGACCCATAAGTAAAATAATGAAACTGCAACTCTCCCTCACAACATGTATAACAAATTAGTGGATCAGATATTTTAACATATAAAATTCTCTGATGAAAACTACATATGAATATTTGTAATCTGTATATGGCAATATTTTTTTAGGAATGACATCAAAAATGTAAAAACAAAAAAAAGATAGATACATTGGACTTTGTGAAAATTTAAAACTCATGCTTCAAGGAACATTATCAAGAAAGTGAAAAGACAGGCTACAAAGATACAACCACTGTAGAAATGAGTATGGAGATTTCTCAGAAAACTAGAAGTACAAACTCCATTTGACTCAGTTGTTCACCTTCTAGGTATCTTCTCAAAAGAATTAAAATATCGTATTACAGTGATTATGCATACTCATGTTTATTGCAGCACAATTTTCTCATAGATAAAACTCGGAAAGAATCTATGTGTCCATTGACAGATGAATGATAAAGAAAATATGGTATTTATACACAATGGAGTAGTACTGTGCTGTAAAGAAGGATAAACTTGAGTCATTTGTAGGAAAATGAATGTACCTTGAGACTATAATGTTAAGTGTAATAATGCAGACACATGAGCTTAAATATCCTATGATTTCTCTTACAGGAAAAAATAAATATATAAAATACGGAAAAAGAAAAAAGTTATTGTAATTCACCACAAACAATGTATCTAAAAGTGTACGCTGGAGAATCTATTCGGTATTTACACATGTGTGACTTATTTATTTCACTTAGGAGTTTATCCTCAATATGTATACATTTTCCTATGAATGAATCTAATTTCTCATTTTTTATGGCTGAGTAGTACATAAGATCATAATGATATAATGGACAATGTGAAATAGGAAGAAAGGGGCTAAAGCTGTAGGGAGAGTGGGAAGGGTAGGGGAAATGGAATAAGGGAAAAGAAAAAATATGAGAAAATGAAAAAATGGAAATGAAGTGTTTGTAAATGGGGAGGGGAGGAGGGGTGAAGGGAGGGCAGGGACAAGGGGAAAAAATGAGAACCAAGACCGGTCATGTAAACGTACAAGATCTCAATAATGAATGTAATTGTACTGTATGCCTAAAATGTACCAATAATCTCAATGAGGAAAAAAAATAAGTGTACTCTGACTTAATACGATTTCTTAAGTGTTAGATATATATCTTTTGCTTTATTAGTTTGGTTTTTATTCTGTATATGTAATAATTAGCTTTATAAAGACGTAAAATAAATACATTTAATGCTGGGAAAATAAATGAAGGGTTGGGGGAGAGGGGAAAAAGAATTGAAATGTCTTCTCTACATGGACCGATTTTCTACAAACAATTTAATCATTATGTAATGTAAATTTATACTAATAATAGTAAAATAAGTAAAAGCCAAACAGAAAAAAACCTAAATAAATATTGTGTATGGAAGATTATGTAGAATTATTAAGAAAGCTTAAAACTCAATAAGAAAAAGTCAAATAATCACATAATTGGCTAAGGACTTTAATAAGTATTTCCTCAAAGAAGGTAACTGAATGGCCAATAAGCAAAACAAAAGAAGTTTAACATCATTAGTCCTCATTGCCATGGAAATCAATTCTACACTGACATAGTAAGTTACACCTAGGATGATAACTAAAATAAAACTTCAGACTATAACATTTGTTGGCAAGAAGGTGGAGAAATTCCCACACATATACAATGCTGGTGGGAATGTTAAATGGTGAGCTGCTTTGGAAAACTGCTCATCAATCCCTCAAAAAGTTAAAAGGATAATCATAAGATTTTGGGATTTAGTTCAGTGGTTCCGCCACCTGCCTTTCAAGTGCAAAGACCCGAGTTCGATCCCTGCTACCAAAAAAAAAAAAAGTCTTCATTGCACTACCATGGCCAATTTGATATCCTGAATTGGTTTAAAATGGGGCTGGGGATTTAGCTCAGGGTGCTGCCCCCTGCCTCACAAACACAAGGACCTGAGTTCGATCCCAGGTACAAAAAAAAAAAACCAAAAGATTCTGTAATTCCCTTACTTGGTATATACACAAAAGAACAGAAAACAGATGTTCTAACAAAAACTTGTACATACCTGATCATGGCAGTACTATTCATAATAGATAAAAAATGAAAATCCATAAAAGGTGTATTAACTGCTGCATAGATAAACTGTGAGATACTCATTCAAAGGCACAGTACACATCTTTATGAAGGAATGTCATATTTATACATACTAAAACATGCATTAACCCTGTAGATATTTAAGTGAAAGAAGTTAATCTAAAGTGTTGCATATTATATAATTCTATTTACATATAATATAGAAATGTGCTAATCTACAGAGAAAAAATTCGATTAATGATTGTTCAGAAGTTAGGGGATGTGAGGACATGCAGGGAAGAATAATGCCTATGAAGCTTCTCCTTGGTAATTTAAAAATGCTTTAGAATGAAATAATAGTGATTTTTAACAACTCTAAAAATTATACGTAGTGAAAATCTCTCAGTTGTACATTTCCTTTTGTACTGCTGATCGAACGTGGGTCCTTGTGCTTGCGAGGCAGGCAGTGGAACCACTGTGCTAAATCCCCAGCCCTTGACTTGTACATTTTGAATCAATGAATTATATGGCATATAAGTTATACCTCAACAAAGCTGTTATAAAGGTATATTTACAAGGAATAAATTAACATGGCACACATATATACACACAAACTATAATGTACTGCCATAAAAATTCTAATACATTTCCAAGTGGTATTAGAATATCAACTGCTACATAAAAAAAAAATGAACTCTGGCCAGTATTTTTAATATGTGTGATTGGGAGAACACAGCAAAGTTGCCTGTTTAGTATAATTTATGTAGTGTTAGGTATTGCATAACAGAAATATGTAAGTTATTAAAATAATATCATTCTAAACATAGGGATGATAGCAAGACGGTTAACTGTAGCTCACTTTATCTAGCTTGTTATTCTTTACCCTAGAATGGAAGTCTCCGGAGGACAGAACACTCACATCTGTCTAAATTCTTGACAGTTGTTCTACTCACAGAACACTTAATAAAAATAATTCCATGATCTGCAATAATACATAAGATCCTAATAAGATTACTGATATTTCGAAATGGGAAGAAAGGAGCTAAAGGTGTAGGGAAGGTGGGATGAGTAGGGGAAGGGTAATAAGGGAAAAGAAAAAAATGTGAGAGAATGAAAAGATGGAAATAAAGTGTTTGTAGATGGGGAGGGGAGGAGGGGGTGAAGGGAGGGCAGGGGCAAGGGGAAAAAATGAGAATCAAGACTTCACATGTAGAGGTACAAGATCCCAATGATGAATGTAACTGTACTGTATCCCTAAAATGTACCAATAAACTCAATTAAAGCTGAAAAAAAAATAATTACATGATGATCTACCAATTACATAGTTGCAAGTAATGTGGGGTGGGGGGATTGTACAACTTCTCGCACATGTCCTCCAGTAAGAGAAACATTACCATATTGCTGTAATCTTTAATGTCTACCTTTTAGGAACCCATATAGTGTTCAAGAATATCAAAGTAAAACTTCTCAAAAACAAATTCACTGTAGCAAGTAACAATAACAATAATAAAAATAGATGTTCACATTTATTGAACATTTACTGTGTCCACTTTTTGAGCTCCTACCTCCTATTTCTGATATACATAACATAACTTTTATACCCAGTGTGTCATACAATTTGATGTCTTAGTTATCAATGAGGCTCTTTCCTACCCTTCTGTAGCCTCTGCAACTTTGGACCCTTTCCAATCTCTATTCTTACTAGTATCCTGGATCTCTCCCTCCCAATTGGCTTCTTATCTTTTTTATCTTCAAGCACAAATCTTTCTTCTTTCAGAAAATAGTAATACATTTGCCCACTTTTCTAGTTATCATAGTATTTATCTCTTTCCTTTCTTTGTCAGACTATCTCCATCTGTTACCTCTGTTGCTTCATTATGCACTTCCACTTAGAGTATTGCCATCTGCATTTTCTCCTTACCACTCTATCACACCATTATCCTAAATACATACTCTTAAACTCACTAGAACTCTTTTTTCTTGTTTCCCAAGTTCAAGCCAAACTATTTCTACAAAACAGTCCTCTGTTCTTTTGTCTTTAAATACCTGTCCATCTCATTTTTATTTCTGTACAACAGCAATGCATTCTGTGAATATGTCTACATGCTTCTTTTATCTCTCCTTGTTGTGTTTTAAATCTAAAATTTCACCCACAAGTCCCACGTGCACAGTTGTGCTTGTTTAGAAAGAGAGGATATAAAGTACTTGTAAATAGGGAAAGGTGGAGGAGGTGAAGGGAGGGCAGGGACAAGGGGAAAAATGAGAACCAAGACCTGTCATGTAAATGTACAAGATCCCAATGATGAATGTAACTGCACTGTCTACCTAAAATGTACCATTAAACTCAATAAAAGAACAAAAAAGAGAGGATAAATGGGAGGGTGACATGGAAGGATATATTCTGGTCCCGGCTCCTCATTTCTGCCTCACTGCTTCCTGTTTACCATGAGATGAGAAGCCTTTCTTCGCTATGCCCTTCCACTATGCACTTCTGCCTTGGAGTTAACCACCTTGGAACTAAACCCACTGGAAACTGTGAGCCAAATAAACCTGTACTTCTTTAAGGTATGGGGGTTGGGCATTGCATCCCAGAGACTGGAAAGTGACTCCTGTTTAATAGGAACCTCCTCAAAGGAAAAAGTTCTGTCTTGTGCTGCATTTTAAATCTTCCCATTGTACTTAAAATAGCAACAAGGATGTGATATCTTAAAGATCATGAATTTCTATATTTCTGAATACTAAAATTTTTATTTTTCTTCCCAATTATTATTTTAATGGAGGGTTTGATAAGGTCGGGCATCATTTCTCAATCAACTCAACTTTTTACTTTTATTTTTCTCTCTTCCTGAACCTACAGGAAGATGATCTATTTGTAGCACTGGTTGAGACAACCCTCTAGGGTATACAATGGAAACTGGAAAAATCAATTTAAATTCCTAAGGGAAAGTAGAGAATACAAGAAGAGTACAGAAATAAACTCATAATGTGAGAGGTATACAATTGATGTTAGATAGGTGGAAGCAAAGAAGAGATAGATGGTCATTATCTACAGAATTATGAAAGTTACATATGGAGATAGTACGAACTTCTGGATGAAATCCTGGAAGTTTAGGGCTTCATTTTTTAAAAGCAAATTTCACATTCAGAGAATTACTGTTGATTTCACAAAAAGGTAGTAAATGTTTGAATGTCCTCCAAAAGTAATACAGGCTAAAAGATATAAATAGATACTCAGCAGAATCAGATACACACATGGGTGACTCATACAAAGATCTGGTTCTTCAAAGAAAATCAAGATGTTATAAAGACACTGAAACTGCTAGAGAAGATCCTCTAGCTTTGGAAAGACTAATCCAGGAGGAAAAATACACCATTTTATAGGACAACACTTAGTGCCTCTGTCAGATGTAGATGACCAGGCTCGAGGGACAACAAGGCAGACCTACATTTTATGGCATCAGAGGATTAGTGAGTATTAGTTTAAAATAACTAAATTAAGGATTAAATTGAAATAAGAATGAAACATTAAACATATATGACCAAGAACATTTAGCATGAATTTTTTATATAATAAATAAGTTTATTTTTTAGCATAGGGAACTCTTTCCATAAATCGTTTTTAGAAATCAGGTCTCCAATATACTTTAGAAAAGCTTTTGTTAAATCTGAAGTATATTGATAAAGTGATTTAATATAGTTGAAAACAAGCTGCAGCACTCTAGCGGGCCTCTGAAACCCTGTGTTAGTGAAACATTTTATAGCATTATATGAAGCATTTACCGTAATTTGCCATCAATCTTTAAAAATAATAATGTTAAGCTCCCAACAATGTTGTCTTTGTTAGTGCATTACTAGTATTTTATTCATGTGGTTGGTTGCACTTATATGTATTATTCCCAATTCTACTACAATATCCTCGGACCTGGTCTCCTTTTGTAAAAGATACTGCAACTGTGGGTTGACTCAAAGGGCAGCTGAGTGTATTTTAATATTCACATGTCCCATGAACCATTAGTGAAGCATCACAGAATTATACTGCTTGAATGTGTTCCATATGAATGCACAATGATTACCTCGGTTCAGCTGATGCAGTTCTTCAGCTTGGTACCACAGAACGAATGTTTACCTACTGAGTGGGTCTGTGAATTAAGCGTCGGTGAAACCATAAGTAAATTTAAAATTTAATCTGTTATTCAAGACCCACAATTGCTATTGCGTAATTGCTCCACTGTATCTATGCCTCAGGAAAGATAAAACAAAGGGCGCACACAAGTTCACACATAGACACACACACACACACACACACACAGAGCAAGACGCTTCCACTAAGTCTACAATGAAAGGAAGTTGTAAAAGGTGCATTTAACTGAATTTTTAAATTCTCAAGCATACTTGTGTGTTTATCTTTTACTTTGAGGTTGACAGTATTCACTCAGCGCAAATCTTTGTTGAGAAATTTAATATTTGCAGTGTGTCTTAAGGAAGGGGTATACATTTGCATGGCTTGCATTCAGATCTTTAACCAAGGTCACTGTTACTTAAACAAGTGGCCTTGAGAAAAGAATTTTGCTTGAAAAGAAAACGAAGGGAAAGGAGGATTCAGCTAACTCTAAGGACTGACTGGATCTCAGTCTCAGCTCTGCTAGTACTTAAGTCTCTTATGCAAGGCAAGACACTTAACCCTCTTGTGTTTATTTTCAACTTTAAAACAAGGGTAACAATAGCTGCCACAGTATAAAACTGTTATGTGGATACAAGACATTAAAGTATTTTGAAATTGTAAATGCTCTCTAAATGCTGGTCATTATTGCTAAATGTATGTCAAAAAATCCAGACTTATAAGGCATAAAAGTGGGAACTAATTATTTGAATTACAACAGACTTCTCAGCAAGTACTATATTTTTTGAAATTTTTATTTATTTATTTTTTTGTACCAGGAATCGAACTTGGGTCCTTGAGCTTGCAAGTCAGGCAGTGGACCCACTGAGCTAAATCCCCTATCCTTTAGTAAGTACTTTAAATGGCAACTGTTATTTACAAACTTCACAAAGATACTTTTCACCACTTTCCTGGAGTATAGGCCTGGTTTTTACTTGGATGAGGAAATTGTTCTTCCCTAAATGTAGAAGTAGAATTCACTGACTCAACACAGAGAGCTGTAAGGGACTTTAGAGATAAGCTCCTCTTACTTATTACTGACTATTTAGGGTCATATGCTCAGGTTTCCTAGCTCAGTGCTGACATCACTGGAGGCCATTTATTCTGGTGAGAAGGTAAAAGGATTTCTGCAAAGCTAGCTCAGAAGAGATGGAGAGCTCATTTGCCTCCAATCACCATCTCACCATGCACAGGTGTGTTAGTCTTTTACAGCAAGAAACGGGGAAAGGTGGAATACAATGAAATAATGGACCTGTTCAGTTTATTTCATCTCTGTCAGGAACCAGAACTTCCTTCTCTTGCCTAAGGAAATGAAATTGGATTTGACCTCCTGGTGCCAGTATCTGCATATTCAGTCTATTCAGCTGGGCTGAGGAGAGGGGAGAGGTTTGCTATTTAATGTCCTATTTCTGAGGAGGTTTAGAGAAGCCAGTTGTCTCAAAAGAAAAAAAAATCTAACCTTCACAGTTCCATTTTGGTTGTATACTGAGCATCACCCCATGCTTGTCAAAGTCTTAACAGCTAATAAGAGAATGGATGGCCTAAAAAAGAACGAGGAAGGGAGTGGGAGGTTTAGCATAAATGTGTACCCTCTCCCTCATCTTATCTGGAGAAATTTCGTTTTTAGCTGTTTTACATTTAAATTTGTAATTTGTAGGTAAGATATGATTTATAAAAAGAGTTTCCTTGCCCAGGACTCTTGCTCCTCAGCTCCTGAAAGGGTTGAAAGCCAACTCCCTTTTTTTTTAGATGAGAAACTAGATCTCACAGAGATGAAGCTATCTATAGTCCCTGTCTGGTCTTGGCTAAAGCATCTTCATGGCATGGTGTAGATTGTCAAATCAATCAAGTGAGTGTTGTTTACATGGTCATATATTCCATAGACACTGGCTAGAAGGTTTATATAATTTTTTTTCAGCTGTGTGGAGATAGATCTTATAGGGTGAATTTTAATGAAATGCCACTTTTTTTTCAAGGCCAGTCTTTTGCCAAGCTGTAAGGAAGATATGAGCTGCCTGCTGTATCTTTTGCTTTTCTTTCCTCTTTCTGGTACTCTATTTTGGCAACCAATATCCAGGAATTCAGTACCCTTGACTGTTCAGGAAAGTTCACCCTGATTCGGAAGCTAGTAGACTTTACCTAAGCCCTGTACTCCTGGAAGACAACATTGGTTAAGAAATTCTTCTACTCTTGTTTTCTGGGAAAGGGCTTACTGTTGCTGAAAACACACACACAGACACACACACACACACACACACACACACACACACACACTTCAAGCACATATGCAATGTACCTTCTCCTAAGTGACATATTAGGTAAAGCTCTTCATCCATTCTTTCTCAGAATTCTCATAAGGCTCTCCTATGATTCACTTGTTTTCCCCTTTTGACTGAATCTTCTGGAAGAGGAGATACAGACCCTTGAACTTCGCATTCCTTGTCTCATAAATAATTAGCTGAGTTCCAAATCATTTTTCTCCCGAAACCAGCTAGACAAGAGATAAACATTTCCTGTAAAGCTGGCTTCCTCTGATTACAAAATAGTCCTCTGTGTAAATCATCTCACATGGAATACTTACTGCAGTAACCTGAATATAATCAGTTTCCTTGCTTGTTCAGTTTTGTCTTTGATACTTCCTGATTGAGAACTTCTTCAGCAATTTACATTTTTATTTTGTTACATTATTACAAAAATGGATGAGAAACATAAAATGAAGAACCAGGTGTCCTCAGTTCTATTTCTCTGTGTTATCTTGACCTTTTGGATGACATTTTCTTTTTTAAATAAGAAAGTATGATTTGATAATCTTTAAGGTTTTATTCTTCTTCTTTTTTTTTTGTTACCAGAGACCAACCTCAGGTCCTTGCGCTTGCAAGGCAGGTGGTGGCACCACTGAGCTAAATCCCCGGCCCTTTGATATTCTATATTTATTGGAGAACTACATTGTAGTTCATAACTCAGATGTAAGAGTGAGCCTTTTATTTGTTTTTATCTCCTTAATCTTGTTTAAATTAGTTGTTATATAATGTTTGCTGGTTAAATTAAAAGAGTTATGACTACTTTGTAAGTTTCCAGGGTATTCAGGGGCTGTATCAGTACATAAAATGTCCTTAGTTCTTTAACTGTTCATTGAACAATGACAACTAAGTTTTCTTTTTCTGGTAGATCCAGTGTGTGGTTATGACTTATATCTTAAATTCTAGAGTGTTATTAAAATTTTTGGCATGCTAAATCCCTATAATAAGATACATTTTCCTTTCTTTTAGATAACGAAGTAGTGAGAAATTTCTATCTCTTAATGAGAAGCAGATTATGTATATATTATATATATAAAGCAGATAATATATAAATTATATATATATATATATATATATATATAAATGGGGAAGTAATTCATAGAAGTTGATTTTCTAAAATACCATTATTAGTACCCATCATCATCTGATGATAGTAATTTAAAAATAATAGATGTATATTGGTAATTTAACACAGCCCAAAGTTTATGGAGAGAAAATTTTGTATCCCAAGAAGGCCATTTTACATAGAAAAATTGACAATATTTCAAAAGTAGGTTATGCAATACCTAATAGAATGTCAGTGAAGTTAAGAAAGACTCAAGGTAATTTTCAAATCTTTTGATCAAATAATAATTGTTACTAGATTCAACCATGTGCTAGTTTGGGATATATGCTTAATATCAAACATTTCACTTATTCCTCTCTACACTCATACTACACAGGTCCTACTGTTGTTATCCTTCCATTACAGACTAGGATCGTGGGTTAGTGAGATTGTGTCAATTACTGGAAGTTGTAGAACCAATAAATGACACAATCAGTACTCAAAGCCAAGTCTGATTCCGTAGTCCAGGCTTTTAACTACCATGCTACAATGTCTAATCCTGTAGGATAGTAAAGACCATAACATAAAAAAGAATATTCTGGCTGTCAGTTTCATATTTTAGGCTATATGACATCAAAACAAGCTTCTAGAACTGTATTTATCTGGTATGTGTTGTTTAGCAAAACATAAAAGTAATCATCTGACCAGTTGAAAATACCTTTATACTTTATTACATTATCTTTAAAGTTTAGTTTAGTGTATTCATGGCATTATAAAAAAGGAGCTATTTTTACTTGGTAAATAATATGCAGTAAAGACAAAATATAGCAGAACCATGAAGCAGAATTATAGGTAAGGCTATGTTCAGGTTTCCATTAAAAAGTCAGCTCAAGTTAACAGCATGAAGTCATAATGATTTTTCCTAATAAAGTAGTAAACTGAAATCAGTTTGCCCTGTTTGTGTTTAATAATTGAGCAGAATCATAAAACATTTTTTTATTTATAAAACTTGTCACAACACATTAAAACATAGGTGAAAAGAATTTCTATAAAATCTATCATGAATAGACTCTGGGGCTTTGATTTTACTGTGTAAAAATTCTCTTGTGGTTTTCACACATATTTCACTTTTAAATTTCAATATACAGTTTACCCTTGAATAATGTGGAGGTTAGGGTCACTGACCCCTGCACAGTTGAAAATATCCATGCATAGCTTATGACTTTCCCTTAGCCTTACTGATAACAAAAAAATTGATTAGCACATATTTTGTATGTTAGATATTTTACAAACAGTGAAAAACTATGCAAGTTTACTGAGAGTGGACTTTTTACTCTGATATGTAACTTACTGGAGAGACCAGGGCTCACATGGTGATCATCAGTGCCACATGGCAATGTGAGTGGATACTCTCAGCCCTTGAGCTCATTGTATTAGGTACAAGAGGTAGCTGCGACATTATTATACTAGTACAGTATACACTGCAGGTAACTTTATGCAGTTGTGATTTAATTCTGCATCTTCAAATTTGTTTACATTTTTCTTGACTGCAAATCACCATGTACTGTTTGCAAAAATTTGTATGTATTTTAATAAATTTTAACTATTATAGATTTGTGTATATTTTATAGACTACTATTTACATATATTTTCTACCTTCATGAAATACTTAACTTTTTTGTAATTTTTTTCTCAGTAACGGAGATCTAACTCAGGACCTTGTGCTTGCAAGGCAGATGTGGCACCACTGAGCTAAATCCCCAGCCCAACATTTTTTTTTTTGTAATTTAAAAATATGTCTAGGCTACATGGTTCATCTGTGAGATTTTCAAATTGTTAAAAATCTTCAAAAAATGTGCAGTGTAAGTGGAACCTCATTGTTGACACAGATGTTTAGAAGTCAACAGTAGTACAGATATTCAGAAATGAGGATCTGAAATCAGTCCACAAGTTTCTAGTTCTGTGACCTTGTTAAAGTTACCCAACCTTTCTGTGCCTCTGTTTCTCATTTGGAAAATAGAGACCATGTCTCCTTCATGATATTACTGATGTAAAGTGTCTGGAGGAATTCTTGGGCACATGGTAGTTGCTTAATAAAGTTTAGCCATTGTTATCGACCTACTTTATGACAAGGAATCATAGATGTGAATTAGAATACAAAATTAAATATACTCTGATGGCAACTATATGATGATCTTCTGCTGTGTTGCATTTTCATTGTCATTACACATTGCAAGTAAAAATCAGAAATACGTTCAAAGAGGTATCTTTGCTTTTTACTGTAAGTGAAAGAAACTCCTGGAAAGATGATATAAAACTTCAGATATAAAGGAATCAAACAGTAAGAGAAAAGGGAAGGGAGAAAAAGCAGGTAGGGGAGGATAGGGAGAAAAATATGACTGTATTCAGACCTCTTTCTCTGTCACCTTGGATTCCTATACTTTCCTAAGCCCCTGTCAGAAGTAGCAATTAAATTACTGGGAAAGGTTATTCCAGACTAGAAAAAAGCATTTAAAAATGAGATGTAAAGGAGATTGCAACATGAATTAAAAACCTGAACAGAACTATTATCTTTTGCTTATCTCTGAGCATTTTTTTGTTGAAGCATGAATCAAAGGAAGGCCATTTCTGCAGAAGCAAACAGCAAAACAAAACAAAACAAAACAAAGACAAACCACCCCACCCCACAAAATAAGGAATTAAATACACGGGTAAAGAGTACCAACTGCAACAACTATAAAATAACATGTTACCTTACTTGCAACCTATGAACTAAAATACATCTTAATATCCATATAAAATTGTAAGCTTCTTGAGTATAATAACTTGGGTCCTTTATTTATTCATTTATTTTTTATTTTAAAATACCCAGGATAGTGCTGGCTATACATGTTCTTCATTTTCACTTTTCAAAGTGGCTTCCTGAAATTATACATAGCTGTATCGAATCCTATTTATTTATTTATTTAGGTACCGGGGATTGAACTCGGGTCCTTGCGCTTGCAAGGCAGGCCACCGGACCGCTGAGCTAAATCCCCAGCCTTGAATCCTATTTTAAAGGAAGTCATAAAACAAATGTCCAGCTATTTTCAGTGCTTGTATATTAAGCCCAAGATTATTCCATGTGAATTCAAAGTTGAGAGCGCTGGCATTGTGACATTTATCATAAATAGGCAGCTCAGGCTCATGTTAGTTAAATTTACCATTTAGGTCTCAAAGTGATTATTCTTTTCTTCCAACAGGAGAAATTCATGTGCTATAACTAGAAAAAATTTCATATTCTCCTATTTTGACATAAACATTCACCCTTAAATTAAGCACAAAGAAGAAATTTCTGTAAATTCCTGGTAAAATATTATACATAAGTGCTGGGGAAGGACACAGAGAACTTAATCAAAATCTCATGTGGCTTCAGGGTAGTTATATGCAAAATGCAATTTCCATTGTATTGACAGTTCCATTCTGTAAATATTTATCTATTTTCAGAATTGCCAACATCTTTGAAAACTTTAATTGGTTTATATTTAAGGCAGTGGAGAAAAGGAAAGTTTGCTTCCACAAGGCATTTACATGTATTTATTCTTTCAAGGAATCATTAAATTTAATGTGAAGTGAAACCATCCCAGGTATGGTCCAAATGAAAAAATCAGAAGAAAAGTAATCAATAATCAATCAATTATTTTGATTACTGTACCTTTTTTCTCTGATTTGTCAGAAACTTTTCCTCCAATTGGAGAGTAAGTAGTATCCATGGACTCGGTCCCTCTGTTCCCTTTGCTAATTCCATTTTCATATAACTGTCCTTCAACTGGTTGCAACTGCCAAGTCAGGCCAAACAAATGTACTGCTGCAAGAAAAGAAGTCAAATATTAACTTATTCAGACCCAGTGAGAAGGTCTCCAAGCAAGCTATCCATTTATACCTAAAAATTCCAAGACAAGTTAGTGTCTTTTAGTTAGGATAAGCAACTAGGAGTGTATACCTATACATATAATACATGTACCTGTGGTTTTGAGTAGCTGTTGTAAAATGTTTTGAGGCTAAACCATTCTTGGTGATTGGATTAACATTAGAGGATTAGTTAAGCGATTATAATGAGAATGACTCAGCTCCTAAGTGTGACTCCTTTGTTTTCCATTTCCCTTAGTCATATAACTTTGGTTTGCACATTAAACTACTGCAATATGACAGCCTACTATGAGAAATTGAGAGACCTCTATGGCAAGTATTTCCTGAATGTCTAGTATGGATAAGGCCTGATGATAGCTGCAGCAGATGTTGATATCTAGATATGTATCAGGCCATTATTTACCGGTATTACAAGTCTAACATAACCATAACATTATGCAGAAGAATTAATTTGAGACAGGTTTAAAATTTCTATAAGTTGATTAAAAAGTACGTGGTATAGGTCAGTATGTAGGCAGATGAGCACATACTGATGATGAGAATATAAAAATACAGTAATCTTTTTGCAGGGCAAAGTGGCACTACTTATTTAAAAAGAGAAAATTTTTATTTAGGCTCTAAGCCAGCAATTTAATTTTTATGAATTAACTATTATTGTACCAAATTGCAAGGGAGTCTATTGTACCATTCAAAAATAATATTTAAAAATTATGATTAGTCTAAATGCTCTTCAAGAAGCAATAAATTAAATAACTGATTATATCACAAATAACACAGGATCATGTGCTTATTAAAATCATGTTGCAGTAGATCAGTCAATGGAATGGGAAATGATCATGATGCATTAAATAAAAAATATCAGGCTCCTAAAAAGTATGAATAGAATGATCTGAAGTGCGTGTGTGTGTGTGTGTGTGCACGCGAGCACACGCATGCATGCATGTACATGTGCACTGGGAGGATATATAGAACATGTTAAAATTATGGAGAGTTTATGCAGATTTTTCATTCTATTTTGTATGATTTCTTCCTTTTTCTTCTTTTCCTTACAATGAACATGCATGATGTTTGCCATCTGGAAAGAAGCTTTCATCTTAAAAGAAATGCTTTAAAGGAGTAATAGGTTAAATTTGGCTGAGCTCATCAAGGATGATTCTGTGAAGAAGTGAGATCAGAAATGAAGGCTATGCAGGGCTTTGATGGATGATAGCAGTAGGTGGGGAGAATAGGCAGGTGGAGCAAAATATGATTTTATAAAAAGTACAGGGTATATTTGAGGTAAAGGAATTTGCTAGGGTTCGTTGGAATTTAGTTATGTGTAGGTGGTAGTGGAAATTAAGACCAGAAGGGTTCGGACCATATTGTGGAGGACACTGAATGCCACATTGGATATTTAGATTTAATTTATGAAGCAACAGAGATATTTGGTATTTTCTTTTTTTTTCCTCATTGACTTTATTGGTACATTTTAGGTATACACTACAGTTACACTCATTATTGGGATCTTGTGCCTTTACATGACAGGTCTTGGTCCTCATTTTTCCCCTTGTCCCTGCCCTCCCTTCACCCCCTCCTCTCCTCCCTATTTACAAATACTTCGTTTCCATTTTTTTCATTTTCTCCTGTTTTTCTTTTCTCTTATTACCTTTCCCCTACTACATTGCTATTTTCTGAGCATATAGGTGATATAATTAAGTTTTTATTTAAGAGGGTTAAATACATAGAAATGGCAGTCATTGAAGGTGTCTGGGCAAAGAAAAACTATCATTAGAATACCGTTTGTAGGAATAGTGTGAAGGATGGATTGGAGGCCCAACGGTACATCAGAGAAACCAACTGGGATGGTACTCTACTAATCTAAGCGAGGAATTATCAGTGGCTCAGTTAAGGACATGTTACAGAAATGCCTCAGTTTCTTGCAGTGAGGAGACCAATAAGATATTTTACAGAGAAATTGCCTAGAGGGCAGGCCAAGATTTGACAGCAAGCTCTCTATGTGCTCCCGATATTTCTGTGTGTATTTTTTCTGGCATGTCTGCAGGTGCATATAGAAGGGCATACAAGAAAGTGAGGAAAAAGGAGGAATTCTTCAATCACCACAGTAACTGATGAATAGTAGAACCATGAATAGATTTGGGGAACTGTTCACTTGGTCTACAAATACTTGATACTAGATATGTGTTGAATACATGGGTTGAGTGGAGATTAGAAGAATGCAATTAATTCAGCTATGGAAAATCTGGGCTCCAGGGATTGATGGGCCACGGAGATAGAAATGATAACAATGAGACATCTGAAGATGTGGAGAAATATTAAAGCTACAATAATATTGCAAAGTCATATATGCACAGAGGCAAAGTCGAAATTGTAAGTATGAAGGAGGCCACAGAAGGAAGAGAATGTTAGAAGAGAACAGTGCCTAGGGCAGAAGCTAGGAAAACTTTTCACTTGCTTTCTCATTATAGTTTTCAATTTTAACTACATCTTACCAAAAGGAAAAAAAAAATAAAAGGAATCTGCTCATAATCTTCCCCATATTCTTTGTGTGCCTAGGAAGACCGAAGGGGGCTAATCTCTCTGTACATAGCACTCATATAGAGTATAGTATATGATTTAATGATCGAGAACAGAGAAATTAGCCAGGCAGCCTAGTTAAGAACCATTTATCCACTTTTAGTCAGAAGTAAAGGGATTTCTAACACTTACTTTCTAATTTGTCCTTAAGCTCTTAAGCATTTAATTGGTTTCTACCTTTTTCTTAAAATTAAGACCAATGCTGCTTGATGAATTTCTCTTGCAACTATTGGAAACAATTGAAACCAAAAAAATAGCAGCCCTGAGTAAGGTACGGTGTTGTATGTTAATAAAGTTATATTACTAACATTACTGTGTGTTGCTTGCCAAACAACTCAGTCTGGTTTACATATTTATCCCAATTAAAGGTATTTATCAGTGCTGTAGAAAATTCAATCTATTCTGCCCCCCTAATTAGAATATTATGGATATCATTAAGCACACTGAAAATGTGGTTCATTTCCTTAGTTCAATTACTTTTGTGAAATTAGACGGGCTGTATGTAACAAAAGGTGTAGTGGTTTTCATCTTGAAGGCCAAAAGGACTATTTTATATATTTTAAGTTAAGCCAGTTTCCTATGGGCACTAGAAATTAGAGAAAATGCATGTGGTGAGAGATTGACTTCAGAATAGATAAAGTAAAAATTAATTTTCACCACAGAGTGAATTGAATTGCTTCCAGCCAATCAAGTCAGGTAAAGCGGTTGGAGCACATTTTATCACAACACTTTTTGAGCAAGTGAAGTTTTATAATTTTTAAGTTTACTGTATGTTTCCTGGGGAACAAGCTGTTTGGAATGTATGTTTGCATAAATATATAATGGAAGTTAATTACTTGCTATGGATCAAGGGTGTCATGGCCAGGGTACTGGCTTTTTCTCTCTTCCAAATTGAACTTCCACATGCTGAATTGTGAAAGGAAGCCAAAAAGCACATGTATGTCCAGGGTCAACTGTGATCACCAAGCAACTCTGGCATTAAGTTTCATTGAAAATAAGTAATAGTTTGTCTAAATTAAGCCAATAAATAAAATTATAGTGATCTATAGGACATACAAATTCACCATTAGAAAGATATAATAGTACTTCTCCTATGGGGATTGTTTATTGATTTATTCAACACATATTTTCAAAGCCCTTGCCAAGAACATTGGGAATGTTGGAATATAAGTAAAGGTAATGTTAACAACAACTAACAGCTGGGACAGCATAGGTCTAGGTCAACCAAAATCATTATACAGAAACCAGCACTATAACTTAATTAGTACACTCTGGTTATCTGTCAGCTTTGGATGAAGATACAGGAGCTTCCTTCACTCCTAGTATATCTTCATTCAGAGCCACACTAGTTAGGTTACTCTCACAAAATTAAGTATAGGCAGCATGAGTCACTTGGTTAGAATTAAGGGTATAACTGGTAACAAATAGGGCAATGTTAACTTACATTCATATATCAATTAAACAAATATTTTTGAAGGCCTGATTTGTGTCAAGAAATTTTGAAGTTTAATTCAGTTAGGTCAATGGAAAACAGTCTCTACTCTCTCAGAGGGTAAATGGGTTAAGAGAGGCAAAGAAAGAGATATAATATAATCTAAACTATAAAATAGAATATAACTGTTACCAAAATGAAAAAGTGAATAAATGAGATATTTTCAGGCAGTTATAAGTGCTATGAAGAAAAACCAAATAAGGGTGGTCAAGAAAGGCCTCTAAGAGGAGACAATATTTGCACTAAATTAAAAAGATATAAAGCTATATGAATGTCTAGTGGAAGAACCTTCCTAGCAGAGGAAACAGAAATTACAAACAGTCCTGAAGTCTTATGTGGGGTGTGTGGAGAACACTAAGGAGCCTGGTGTGATTTCAGTCAATAAGGCAGAGTGGTAGAAGAACTCATACACATAAGGATTGGATCTACAATCATGTCATCTCAGTGCCCTCAGACCCTCTTCAAAAACTGGCCACCAATAAACAAGAAGTGAATCGAAAGTAATAAAACTGCAATTTTATATAACAGAATGTACACTTCCAAATGAGTATTGCTAGTTGGACTAGATATAATATAAAAGTACTCCTGAATTGAGCAAGGTAAAAGTTACTGTTCTTACAGACATATATAAAAATATACATACACGGTGAGTAGACATGTATACTGCCCACTTCTTCTTAGAGAGCACTAGTCCCACTATTTCAATAAAATAAATCACATTTCAATAAAATGAAACAGCGGGACAGAATGTGTACAAGCCTATTTGGATATTCCAGCCGTGATGCCTTTTCAGCTTAGTAAGAATGGCAGCCCCTAACGGTCTTTTAACAAATTTTCCTTGCTGCTGAGCCCTGGACATTTTGTAATTATTACTCTTCTTGTTTAATCAAATTGCAGAGATGTGCTCTGAAATTATAAATTACTCACAAAGTTAAGGTAACAAGTGTATTATCTTCCTGTTCTCAGATGCCAAACTGAATCAAGTACCTTGGTTCTTAAGGTGGGCTGATCCCATGAGCAGAAGCTCTTAACTGGCATACCTCTAGAGAAACCATAACTCTGCATTTATAGCTACACAGTCTCTGTTAGGATGTTGGACTCCGTTTCTCTTGAGTGACTTTTATAATCAATAACATTTCTCCAGTCCACTACCACTAAAGAGACATATTCATTTATAAGAAGGAGACCACAGGAATGCTTCAGAAGTAGATGTGAAAATACACGAGCTGAAAAAAAAAACCAAAAAAACCCCCACAAGCTGAATGAGCTAGTCTCGTGCTGTCCTGTAGGGTAGCCATTCATCATCGCATGTGTCTCTGAGCACTTGTAATTTGACTAGTCATATTCAAAGACTGAATTGAAGAAATAATCTAAAATGTGTATTGATAATTTATACTGATTACATATTAAAATGACAATATTTTAGATAAAATAGATTACATAAAATTTTCATTAAAATTAATTTCACCTAATTCTTTTTATATTTTAATACTAAAATCTTATATTGCATATGTGGTTTATATTATATTTCTATTGGACAGTGATGACCTCAATTATCTGAAATATTTCACAAAGCGAGATGATGTTTCTCCTTTAGCGCTCTATCATAAAATCTATCATATATACTGAAAACATCTATTTACACATCTACCTCATTATTATTAATCAGTTGGTGGGCAGGAGTCAGGTTTTCTTTTTTCTGTCCTTGGTACTTAGCACTTGGTTGTTAGAAAGTACTCCATTTGTACATTGTTGGTAGGGATATGTTTTGATAAAGTGGATTTGGAAGTTAATTTTAATATCTATCACAAAGCTGAGAATGTTCCTTGATTAAGTAAATCTACTTCTAGGAGTCTATATTAAAAAAAAACTCAGATTTTTACAGAAGAGATTACATATAGAAGTTCACTTTGGCATTGTTAATATACTGATATTGCTAATATATAAAAATGTTGGAACAACTAATGCATCCATCTATTTTATATATATAAATATATATACTATATATATATGAGATCCTATGTAAATGTAATTGAAAAAATTACATGATGTACACATGTATAGGAACATCACATGATCTTTCACTAATGTGTACATTGTTTTTGTCTACCTATTAAAAGAAATTTTTAAATTTCTGGAAAACAGAGAAATCCTATGTAAAAATTAAAAGGATTAAAACAGAAATTATTAGGTTGAAGGAACTAAGGGGCAGGGACCAATAAATGTAGTATGGAATCCTAGATATGACACTAGAGTGGAAAAAAAAGACTAAAAAAACAAGAAAAGTTTGAATTAAACTTTAAGCTTTTAGTATCATTCATACCAATGTTAATCTCTTACTTTCAGCAACTTTACTATGGTTATGCAAGATGTTAACATCCATAGAAGCTCAGTGACAGGTTTACTGGAATTCGGTGCTACATTTGCATCTTTTTTGTAGGTCTAAAATTACTTCAAAATAAAAAGCCAAAACGAGACATAAAAGGAACCAATTTATGAGGGAACTGTGTGAGTCTTCACAAACCCACTTCAGTGACTTCATATTGACAGCCGAAATTGGCTATGGTAGTCTTTACATTCCTGGCAATCAGCAAATGGGGCAAATCAGAGAGGGCACAGTTGGCAGGGGTCTGGTTGTTAGTTAACAATACACACTGAGTTACCTATATGTGCTGACATGGAAAGAGACTTGTATGAAAGAAGCTGTAATACGTTGAGTATCCTAAGATCCTGTTTTATTAGAAAATACATATCTAGGTCCTGGGGATTTAGCTCAATGGTTCCACTGCCTGCCTCACAAGTGCAAGGTCCTGAGTTCAATCCCCAATATCAAACAAAAACAAAAACAAAAACAAATCTATCGTAAATGCATAAAAAGAGAGGGAATCTGGAGCAATTGAAAGGATACTGTAACTTTCTCATATTGTTAGAATGTTTTCCAATGATAATATATTAATGTATTATTACATCATTTAAAAACTCATTGCTCAAGAAAATTTTAAGCTTAATGGGTTGATGCACTGTTTTATTCCTTTTCTTTCATTTTTCCTATCATAGAGGTTTTCAAATATTTTTAAAGCAACAAAACCATTTAGCAATTAAATGTGAAGAACCCCCAAAGCACAAAAATCAAAACAGACCTCTTTTGATTAAAAGAGATTGTGGATCCAAAAGTACTGCCCCCAAACTCCACAGAGTACAGTTTGGAATCTGGCAGCCTAAGAATTATCTTCTAAATATCTGAATAAGGAAAACCAGGGTTCTGGGAACAATTCTTTTAGTAATTTAAATTTACCAAACTATATTTATAGTGCTAGTTTCAAGAGGTAGGATTACCTTCCATGCTATTCTTTATCTTTTGTTGTTTTTTTAACTCTCTTACAGATGATATTAGAATCCATTCAATAAAAAATAAATAGGGCTTTAGTAATAAATATATAAGTGAATCTTGAAATTGCAAGATTTTCAAGGCAAATTATTTATTTGTTTCAAGGATTTGGGAGGATCTTTTAATTCTACCAAATAAGACTATTTGGAAAGTTTGAAATTTGTCTCAAAAATAAAGTCTGATTATTCTGTTTGATGTCATAATTTTCAAATCATGCTAAACTAAAACAATGTGATATTTTTAAATATAATTTTTCCTGTTTTGTCAGCATTCTCACACTAGCTCCCTCACATATCTTGTTCCATGTTCCCTCAGGCTATGAAATGCTACAGCTTTCGTGCTTCACTTCCAAAGCTTGTCAAGGCTATATATTACTTGTGTGCTGGACAGTCCCCTTCCTAAAAAATACACCAGTGTATTACCCTGATGATTTCAGGGTTTCAATCTAACTCCTATGGGAAACAGTCTCACCAGGCTGATGCTTTGGTGGACATCATAGGAGACTAGATGTTTCTGCAATAAGATCTATCACTACAAATATAAATCCTAGTTGAATTTAATGTAGTGACTTCAAGCATTAAAGAAACCAAGTTATTGTTCCATCTTAAAATAAATTCCATTTTTATCACATTAAACATCACACTGCTATATAACTAAACTACAGCTTTTTGATAAATTACCTTCTCATTTCAGTTTTATCCTGGTAATAGCCAGATTACATGCAGGACTGAAAACCATTAGTTTTTAGTGAGGCATTTTTAAAGAAGTAAATAAAGGAAGTAATGTGTGTTTATTTATGGCACCTTACTTTTGCTTAGTAGTTTCATTGAAGTTTTGCCTTTTTCCCTAGGGATATACTTACACATTTTCTACTAAAATATTACTGTCATTGTACTACAGCATGAACATAAATAAACATACTTAAATGTTTATTTTAAAGCAATCTGAATGTAGTCAATATGGTTTTGAGATCTGTGTAAAATATTTTTGAAAGCACAAAAAACTGTTGTGTTAGTCATGGGTCGAAATTCTTTTGGAAAAATGAACTTGACAAACACTTAAATGGCTTTACAGAGCACATTCTGCAAGTTTGCCATAATGAACCAGTAAAACTAAATGCCAATTAAGCTTGAGCTACTACAACAGAAACAATGAAAATATCTTTCTTGTTGCTCCACATGTTTGAATCACTGCTTTCTTCTAAATGAAGTAAATTATTCTCTGTGGCACCATACGTTTTTTTTGCCTTAGTATAATTTCAGTTGTATCTAATACCCAGGCTAGAAAAGATTCTATAAAAGGAATAAATCATTTTAATATCTCATTTCTATATTATATTAGTTTAAACTTTCATTTACTATGCATTTTGTATTTCCCATCCTGAGGCTGCAGTAATATTTATAAACTACATGCCTATTTGCATACCTTATCACAGGTTTAATATATGATCTCAATTTACAGTTGCATAACAAACCCATCTGCATAGTCCTTATCAGATAGACATAATTTGTAAGGGTTTCATGTCAAGTCACAGCACTGGTAAGTGCTCCCTGTAATTCAAATCTTTTTTACTTTTTCATTATTATTTGCTTAGTGGAATCAGGAGGAATAATCAGCATCATGATTGATACATTTTGAATATCAGTTTAATGACTACTGAAGAATATTAATTTAGTCAAGTATCAGCAGTTTTGATTGTTCTTTAAAATTTTTCTGTCCTTTTCCACTTCACATTTGCTCTCTTAATTTTTCCTTTTGTTATGGTTCAAATCACTGTCTGGTACTTCAATAGTATTGATGATTGGAATATCTTAGATCCCAAAACAGTCTCTGATTTTCTTCCCTGGCTTGAGTACATGTTGGTAGTGTTATCTAGGTTCTTTAAAAAGATCCAAATAATGACTAATTACTATTGCTCCTAATGACTATGGAAAGTAAGCAACAGACTACTGGGTTCTATCATTTTTGTATTTATTTGCCTTCTGTATATTTAAATTTTATAAATGGAAATATATTCATTGATTTATGTCTACAAATGTTGGCAGTTATTACTTTGAAAAGCATCATGTAGTTATAGCCAGAGGAACATGGCAGGTATCTTTATGCCAAATTTTAGGAATTGAGACTTTGAAACCCTTTCAATTACCTAACTGTTCACAGTTGATATTAAACAAAAGGGCATAAATGAAAGTGAGAGGCAGGAGATATTATAAGAATATGGAAAGCAGACAAGAGGTGGAAAACTACTGAATCTTCTTAGCTGCCTTGTAAGATTTAATAAACCAGAGAGGTACAGAGAATGAAGTGTTGCCATGTATACTGACTCATCTTGAGTCCTTTCCTTTCCTTTCCTTTCTTTTCCTTTCCTTTCCTCCCCTCCCCTCCCTTTCCTTTCCTTACATTTCCTTCCCTTACTTCCTTCCTTCTTCCTTCCTCCCCCCTCTTTCCCTCTTTCTTCCTCCCTCTTTCTCTCTCTCACCCTCCCTCCTTCTGTCTTTCTTCCTTTTCTCTTTCTCTTTCTTGAATGGGACATTATGACAACAATGTTCTTCTGAGTCAACAATGTGTTATCAAAATGAAGTTGACTCATGATGGAGATCCTCAAATTTTGTTTCATGGAATTACTATTTGTTGGCTGACTACTATGTATTAGGCATTGTTTTAAGTGCTGAGGATACAACAGTACCTTGTTACAAAAAACTTGACCTCCTGGATCTTGCATTCAATCTAAAGGAGAGCTGTTGCTACTGCTACCAACAATCTCTGTGACCTTGAGCAAGCTACTTAATTTCTGTGTTTCAGTATCCTCACACAGAATGGGCATAATAATGACATCTTGTCCATAGAGTGATTACAAGAAGTAAATATGTCAGTAATGTAAGGTACCTCAAAAATGTCTCGCACATATTAAATGCCCAAGAATTGTTAGTAATGACTATTCCATCTGGTTAATTTCCCTTTTAAACTAACTTCACTAAACCATCTTGGAAGTGGAGAAAGGCAGAAAGTCATTTCCTCAACAAATCCTTTGCTTTTCACTTTAGAAGGGGATTGTACAGTTATGTTTTTATGGAAAGCGTAATAGAGAGGTACTAAACTATTTGAGTAAATTTCAACTGCTATCTTCACAGGCTGAATATTAGAGTTAAAATAATTCCCACAAAGTATTCTAATTCCAAATTTAGATCAGAATTCTTTAACGAAACATTATTCTTTCCTCACCAACAGCTCCCAAGGCTGTTTGTTTACTTTTGTCCAGCACCATGATTACTGGGGTACGGAATTCATAGATTTTGAATTCTCTGGATAAAAGGTTCACAAAAATCAGAACACTCTTAAGATTTTAAAGATGTCATAATTTCTTGGCACACACATTTTAAAAAGTTAACAAAGCAATTAAATTTTCATTTTGAGAAACATAACAGAATTCTCACATACCCCAATGAAATGGATCCCAAGAATATTTTAGCCATGTTAACTGAACTCCAAGATGATGGCTTCAACTCTAAAATGTATCTGTGCAAGTAAGGAAATCTCCTTGTTACTTAATAATATAATGGCATGTTAAAGTATAAAAGACTGCAGAATAGTTGTGTGTAATTTGGAAAGATTAGGGGATGAAATTCAAAGTGAAGAAATCTGGCAAATACTATTTCAGACTGGTGATCAAGGTTACCATCACTGGTGACAGCATATGTTCTTAATATGTGACAACAATGTCCCATCTCTGGTCTTCCCACCAAAAAATCCTGTAACTCCCATCTACATGCAAGAACAACATCATGGAAATCCAAATTGAGAGACATTTTGCCAAAAAACTGGACAAGAATATTGAAAACTATGTAGATCATTTAGTACAGGGAATTAGTGCAGACCAGAGGAGGACAGACAGGCGTGACAATATAATATCCCATCTTGGAATTGAAAATGAACACTGAGGGAAAATTAGACATATCCAAGTTAAGTTAATGTTCATTTGTTAGTTGTGACAAATTTACTGTGATAGTCCAGGATGTTAACAATAGAAGACATCAGATGAGGAGTTTAGGGAAATTCTTGGTACTATCTTTTCAACCTATAAAATTAAAACTGTTCTAAAATTAACAGCTTATTTTAGAACAAAAATACCACAGAAAATTCACTTGGCACCAATCTATTCATTTTACAAAAGAGGAAACTAAAACTTAAGAGTAAATTCTTCTAGAACATGGAGGAATGACACTTGTACTCTAATTTTTACACAGTCTCTATCTACTAAGCCATACTACTTTTGTTTTATTCAAGGCCATGAGAAGATGTGATTTATATACTCCATTCAGTGACATTTACTGCTGAAGCAGTTTGGCTGAAATATTGGGTTAATGAAGCCAATGCTTTATGTTAAATTTTTTTGCCAACAAGTTGCTTTTGCATGAAGAAAAAATACTGTTTGCCATGGACTAATTGTTTAAAATAATTTTGATCATTTATTCCAGGTAAGGGCACAGGATACTACTAGAAACTCTATAACCACCGCCCTAATTTGAAAATACATGTATATCAATAAAATAATTTGTATAAGGAAGCTTTAATTATTTTATTGGATTACCAGGTCATATGTAATTTAAATAAATTTAAGCTGTATATCATTCATTGGATCTACAATTGCTTCTCTTTTCCTTACCTCAATCTTTCTAGCATTTTTTTGTTAAAACTAATTATTTCATTGTTCAAAGCCTTGTTTATTTTTTTAAATAAATTCAAGTTTTATTTAAGAGACCTCTCTTTTCATGGTCACTGACTGCAATCTTATCTTCTATATCTGAGAGTCTGTCTTCGCATTCTTTATTCTGTTGCGTACATTTTCAATAGAGTGTTTAATCTCCTGGATATCTGTTTGAATCTGTTTTATGGATTCCATTTCTTTCCTATGTTGGGCGTTTATTGTTTCCATTTCTTTCTTATGCTGGGCATTCATGGCTTCTATCGTGGTCCTGAGCTTATCTATTTTTCTGTCCATTTCTGCTCTAGAGTCTCGAATCATGGCTTCCATTTTGCTCACTATCTCTATGGTTATCTGGGAAATTATTTCTGTTTTGAATTTTTCTAGAGCCTGATTGATCTGATTTGTTACTTCCTGTGCTTTGAGTTCAGGTTGCCCTGATGTTTCACTATTGGCCTTTTCCTCCTTGTTTGCCCTACTGTTTGCCATTGGTAAACTGGAAGTCTGTCCTTGTGTCTTGATTAAGTGTTTTCTCATTTTTATTTTTGTTGTCGGACTGTCCTTGGTTTAATCTCTGGATTATCACCCAAATCTTCCTGATATAGTTGTGCCCTAGCTTCTGTGTCTCTAATGACCCACGGACATTCTCATCTTCATAACATCAGAAAAAACAACTCATCAAATCAACTGCAATGCTTTATCCCAACTGATACAATCAGCAACACATTAAGATCAAGCACAATTTGGACACTGACCACCTGTGGTAGTCACTAGTCTATCACCCTTAAATCATTTGAATTAAATTGAAATCAAGAAGCAGTCCAGAACATGTCTGCAGTGAACAAAATTTCAATATAGTGTATTTACCATTTAATGGCTCAGACAGAGTGGGGATGCAAGACCCCTGATCTCAGTTAGCTGATGGCCGAACCCCATGATGCTGACTGACCTCGGGCTGCAAGGCCCAGATTGAGTTCCCCAACCTTCTGAATGGTTGAACTCCACAACGTTCTATTACAGGTTTCCCATGCCCTTTCTTTAAAGATGTTCAAAGTTGGGAACTCAGAAAAGTACCCTTGATGACCACCTCTGCCTCTGCAGAGTGGGTCCAAAGACTGGCACAGTCAGGAGGTCTGAGAGTGGGGGGGGGTATAGCACTTGAGCGATGGAGGCTGGGTCGGGAGCAGGCGTGGTTCTCCTTCCCATGGTGCATCGGGGCCCAGCCTACCTCCCAGTGCTTGAGCAATGGCGGCTGGGTTGGGAGCAGGCATGGCTCTCCTTCCCACGGTGGATCGGGGCCCAGTTTACCTCCCGGCGCTTGAGCGATGGTGGCTGGGTTGGGAGCAGGCGTGGCTCTCCTTCCCATGGTGCATCAGGGCCCAGCCTACCTCCCGGTGCTTGCGCGATGGCGGCTGGGTCGGGAGCAAGCGTGGTTATCCTTCCTGTGGTGGATCTGGGCCCACGCTACCTCCCGGAGCTTGAGCAATGGCGGCTGGCTCAAGTTTTATTTAGAAAAAAGGTAGGTGATGATAAGTTTATTCAACTTCATATTATCCCTGTAAATTAATAATTTTTTTCTTGACTGTTTCCTGAAATTCCTTGCCATGGTATCAGTAGGTAATGGAGAATATGTCAGTCTCTCAGCTTTCATTGTTTTTTATGATTTAAAACTATAATTTTGTTTCTTTTTATAGAATATTAAATGTTTAATATATAAAATTTCTTTATAAATCAATAAATAACAGCTGGACTGTACAATAGAAAGAGGCAAAAGTTATGAAGAAGTGATTCACAAAGGAAGACAAGCAAATTAACATGACAAAGTGTTCAACCACAGGAGTAATTTAGTAATACAATTTAGGAGAGTGATTTCAGCAAGATGTTGGAATAGGAATTTCCAGTGATCACTCCCTCACAGAAACATAAGTCTGAACAACCATGGAGTCTGAAGAGCTAAGGAATCCCATTGAGAGATTACAGAATCTAGGTGGAGGATTAAAAAAATGTTGCACTGAAGAATGTTGGAAGAATGGTCACATTACCAGCACCACTCCTCCTCCAAGCCCATGCAGTCATGCCAAGAGAGTTACTCTCAGTGTGGAGAAAGAAGAGAGAAAGTAAGCACCCAAATGTACTGTGGACAGGACCAGACTTTCTCCAGTAAACTCTACTGCCAGACTGTCCATTATGCATCAAGTGTATAGGACATCCCCAGTGCCAGGTAAATCTATGTGTCCCGAGGCTCCAAGATGTCCCCCACAAGTCCAGGTTCTAGGCATACATTATTAGTAGGTGGGCTTCCAAGGATCTAACCTACAATATGGTTACTCAAGGTCCAGACTCCAGGCCTTTATCAACAGGAGACTGGCCTTCATGGTCTTAAGCTTCCCTCTTGCCTTAATTCCAAGACATCTTTTATGATTCCAGGCATGACCCTGGCAGCTATGGACTCAGAATTTAGATCTGCCTTCTGCTCACCCAGGTACTAGGCCCAGCAGCTCAAGAATTCAAGCCACAAGCCTACTACAGACCCTCCCAGACAACCCATAAAGAATCACTGGGGGAGCACACTGGTAAAAGGTTTTACCTGTTCAAAGTAGTCTGTGAAAATTAGAAGAGGTAACAAAGCCACAAAGATCATGAATAATCAGGGAAACATGATACTACCAAAGGAATGAAATAAAGGGTTTTTGTTTTGTTTTGTTTTTTGTTTTTGAGAAAGGGTTTTTCTGTATAGTTCAGACTGGTCTTCAACTCACTACGTAGCCCAAGCTGGCCTCAAACTCACTGCAATCCTCTTGCCCTGACCTCCTGAATGCTGGAATTATAGACTTTACCATCATGGTCAGCATAAAAATATTTATAATTAAACCTAAAATGGAGATATATAAAGTGAAGATAATCAGCTTAAAGTTTAATGAGTAAAGAAAGAATACAGACACATTCCAGGTGCATCCATTTTATTACAGATGTCTCTAATTTGTCCTTCTTTATAGCCAAATAATATTCCACTATGTATAGAGAACACATTTTATTTATCCATTCATTTGTTGATGAGTATACAGGCTGATTCCAGGAATTACCTATTATGAATTTTAAAGTTGAGTGAGTGAAATAAGCCAAATACACAAGTTTAAACACTGAATGATATCTCTAATTTGAGTAAAACAAAGTGCAAAGTGATTAATAAAGGATGGATAGAATACCAGGGGGTGGGTGTCTTGTAAATGGGAAGGGCTACAAGACTAAGGGTGAGGGTTGAGGGGGAATGGAAGGGAAAATAAGTAGAATAGACATATGCCATGTACAGGAACCTAATAACCTTAATGAACGTAAACATTATATGCCATAGAATGAACTAGGATTAATAATATGGACAAGAATGAAAACAAGGAAAGAGGAATTAGAGGAGGGAGGGATGGAGAGCAAAGGGGAAGGGTATTTTAAAAATAAACCATTCATGGGCTGGGGATTTAGCTCAGCGGTTTTTTTGTGGGCTGGGGATTTAGCTCAGCGGTTCGGTGGCCTGCCTTGTAAGCGCAAGGACCCAAGTTCAATCCCCGGTACCAAAATAAACAAACAAAGCAGTTTTATTATGTACATGTACCTAAATGGAAATTTTTGGACTGAAAAACACCATGACTGAAATGAAATATTCCATCATGAACCTTCAATAACAGATTCAGTCAAGCAGAAACAAGTGATCTCACTCAGCGGTTCGGTGGCCTGCCTTGTAAGCGCAAGGACCCAAGTTCAATCCCCGGTACCAAAATAAACAAACAAAGCAGTTTTATTATGTACATGTACCTAAATGGAAATTTTTGGACTGAAAAACACCATGACTGAAATGAAATATTCCATCATGAACCTTCAATAACAGATTCAGTCAAGCAGAAACAAGTGATCTCAAAGATACCTCATTTGAAATTGTTCAGTGAGGTGAATAAAGTTTAAAAAGAATGAATAAAGCCTACAGGATATGTATTATGAGAATTCTAGAGGGCACAATGAATGAGAAAGAGGTAGGAAATTTATTTAAGAAAATAATGACTGAAAACTTCCCTGATCTGGAGGAATGAACATCCAGATAAATGAAACATATTGAAATTTACTGACCTATCCATCAAATGGGATTGATTAAAGCTACAACTATATGCAATAGAGGAATGTGCTGCCATTAAAAATAATGTTGCAGAAAATATTTCACAATAGATAAAGATGATCACAATGGAGGTAATAAAATAGTATGCAGTAGCAACTAATATTAGAGGCCGTTTGGTGTAGTAAGTGAAGGCACAGTCCCTAAGTCAGGAAAACCTGAAGAATAGAGCTCTTTCATATACTCACTCTACAATATTGGGTAAGCTACTCAGACTCTGTGAATGTCAGTTTTCTCATATGCAAATAGAAGTAATAATAATATCTAATTTAAAGGAGATTATGATTGTGATTATGTACAACCGAACTTACATGACTTCAAGAATAATTCACACCTATTTGGAGAAATTTGTGTTTAGTTTTTTTAATACTACAGTACTGAATTATTTTTTGTTGCTAATACCCAATGTTACACTTTCTAATGCTCACACTTGGCCAGTGAGAATCCCTTTTATTGCCTCCTGTTATTTTGAGAGGCCTGAACATTTCCTTGCTTTCTTGCACAAGATATTCCAAGTTAACCTTATACTACTTACTTTCCTTTCCAGAGACCTATAAATACACATTTCCTCAACTACATTTCAGTAGAAGTGTATTTAGAAATCAAAATTTAGCTATGAGGAGTATGTACAACTACTGAGATGTCATTATTTTCATCCTTTCAGGCGCCAGAGTAACGATATATGCATAGAACAAAGCTTTTTATACCTTATAACATACTTTGTAAATGTGCATGTATACACATATATATCTGTATTTTTAAAAGTATAAGTTCATGTTGATATCCTCAATTGTAATTTAACACCACAGAAATCCCTTCTCTTATTTCAAAATTTTCTCATTTTATTATTTCTTTTTTATACAGT
Organism: Fukomys damarensis; assembly: GCF_012274545.1. Taxonomy (NCBI): domain Eukaryota; kingdom Metazoa; phylum Chordata; class Mammalia; order Rodentia; family Bathyergidae; genus Fukomys; species Fukomys damarensis. The sequence goes on from NW_022900951.1 coordinate 101,205,338, forward strand.
AAACAGGTTCCAAATAGTATCAGTACCGTATATTTATTCACTTGCTTATCCTACAAGACATAGTATTAGAGTCATTACACCAAACCACTATTAAAACCATACATACTAAAGTTGAAAGTTTGTGCTTCTATCCCTAGAATATAGTTCCTCAAGGGTATAGTCACAATTATGTTTTCAAAATTATGAATGTTTTAAGACATAAAGAACTCTGAAATTCTGAGGCAAAAGTAGAAAAAAATGACCCTTTAAACATCATGAAAACTCAACTTCATTTAAAGTAAGGAAAACACAAACTAAAGCTATATTGAGATATCTCCAATCTATCAAATTCACAAAGATTCCAAATCTTACAACATAGTCTGGCAGCAAAATCCATAGAAACAGGCGTTTTCAGGAGTTGCTGATAGATATACAAATATTACAATCACTATGGAGCAGGTTCATACAAACTAACTGCTTTTACTGATCTGAAACTTTCTTCTCTTTCAGTAATTTCCCTTCCTTTCTTATTTCCATATATATCCTCCTCTCTCTTGATCAAAGGTTGCTTGTTGTCTATTTTTAATTTTAGTACCATTTTATATATTTATTTTTCTATGATTTTTTCTGTTTACTGCATTATTCATTTCTGCTTCATCGTTTCTTTCTTCGGCTTTTAGTTTATTGATTTTAGATTTTTTAATTTTATTGACATGAAATTTCTTATTAAAAATGATTACATTGGCACCGGGGATTTAGCTCAGCGGTTCGGTGGCCTGCCTCGCAAGCGCAAGGACCCGAGTTCGATCCCCAGTACCAAAAAAACAAAAAATAAAAAAATAAAATGATCACATTGTATTTCAAAAATGTTGACGTGTGTTCGTTTTCATTATTTCTTAAAAATTCTGTAATTTTAAGATTTTTCCCATTTACATAAGAATTATTCAACATTTCAAACATTTCCAGGTGGAGGGGCTCTTTTGATTTTTAAATTTTCTCATTTCACTGTAATTTGGTAATGATGATTATGTTATTTGTGACATAAAAATCACTGAGGGGCCCAGGATTTGGCTCAGTGGTTCTGCCACCTGCCTCGCAAGTTCAGGGTCCTGAGTTCAATCCCCTGTACCAAAAAACAAAACAAAGAAACAAACAAAAATCACTGAAGCTCCCTTTGTGACCTAATACTAAAATTTTGTGAAAGTTGTGTGAAACCTTGAGAAAAAGGTATATACTTTATTATTAGGGTGTTACATTCAATACATAGCTGGAAGATCTATCTTATTGATTCTGCTTTCTTTAGATCTTTATAGATTTATTAAGTTTGTCCACGTGACATATATTGAACTGAGAGAGGCTAGTTGAATTTTTGTATTACTACTGTAGTTTTCTTTCTTTCTCCTTATATCTGTTTACAATTTCTTTGCATTTCTTTTCAGTGTTTGTTTTATAAAGGTAGTTTGGAGGATGACTTGGTAATTATACACTACCCTTTGTGCTGTATTAAATTTGTTTAAAAACTGGAGTTATATATTGCGTGAAGAAGGATTATACTCCCAATTTCTTATTGCTACTATTTCTTGGAAAATCCTTTGCTTAACTTTTACCTGTTTCTTGTTCTTTTTACTTTAAGCATACTCTTTTTGTGAACTGCATAGCATTATGCTTTACTTTGCGAGCTATTTTGAATTTTTTTCCTTTTAAGAAATTATTAAATCCATTTATTGATGTGACAAACACAGTTTTTGTCTATTATATTATTTTATGATATAATTAAAACATTACTAATTTCATTGTAATGTGTTTGCCTTTTCAAAATCTCCTTTGATATATAAGAATTTTGGCATTTTGGTTCTTCTGATTGCCTTTATACTATTAACTTTTAAAATTCCCTTCATCTTCCTTTGCTTGCTTGACGTTTTGCTCTTCGGTTTGTCAGCTTTAAATTATACATTTTGCCTCTGTATATGAGAATGATTTTATTCTATTTCCCCAGTTCCCCTTTTTTCCCTTCCCAGTTTTAGCTGTATTATTACTTCTGTGTAAAAAAATAACATTTACATCACATTCTTTCACTCTTGTTCTTTCTGTTTTTGTATGGCCCATAATCTCAGAATAGCTTTTATACTTTTAAATTGTTGAAAAATTCAAAAGAATAACATTTCAGAAAACATATTGCAGAATCCACATTTCTGTGTTCATAAATGAAATTTTATTGAATCAGTCATACTTATTTGCTAATTATTTATGACTGCTTTTGGTTATAATTTGGCTAGCTGTGGCATAGACTGTATGGCCTGCAAAGCTTATCCATAACCTGGTCCTCTACAGAAAACAATTTCAGACACCTGGTCTACTAGGGATTATGAGTGCACTATTACCTAAGTTATTGCATATTAAAGTTATTTTTCTATGTAATAGAATATAGTTAAAGGGCGAATGGGTTAAATAAAATACTAGCTAACACTCTCTTATGGTATTTGAAACCACTCTTCTACTGTTATCTCACATTGTTGTCATAATGACTGAGGTCAATCTAATTCTCTTTGTTCCAGAGTTGACTCTTCCCATTGTATGACCTATGTGATTATTCTTTTTTCTTTGTTGTTAAAGTCTAATCTGTTTGTAGAATATGCCCTAAAATTGAGTGCTTTAATTCAAAATATTTGGAAATATTTATTTATAAGGTATTGAAGTTTACTCTCTACCATATTTATAGTCAAATCTTTGATAAGCTTTCTTCAATTCCCATTTTCCATTCTGTTTCATCATTTTCTTTTTCGTCTTTTGGGATTACAATTATATATAGTCTACATTTCTGTGCCTAGCTTCAATATCAATATTTTTCTACTCTTTATACTGCATTCTTCATTTCAGCTTCCACATTTCTGCTGTTCTAAGAACTTTCATCATTACATCTCATTTTTAAGTTTTTTTCTCCCTGTCGCCACTTAATATAATCTTCATGTTTAAGATAGTTTTTAATATTTTGCTTCAATGTATTCCATGCATTAAGCCAATGCTTTTTTTTGCATGTTTGAGTTTTAAGATTAATATTTGAGCATTTTTCATATTGTTCAATGTTTGTTTAAAGATTCTTTATTAAGACTGAATGTTTTATTGCTTTTTTCTTACTTTGGGATTGGTTACTTGGAAAGGTTTTTAATCAGTTGAAATCACTGATTTTTATTTTGTATTTTCTTCTTATAGACTTTTCTAGGATGTTATTTACCTTTTGTATCTATTTTGAAATACTTTATTTTCCTGGGCCAGCAATAAGTGCTATACATAGATAGAAGTCAGGATTTTGGATGACTTACTAGGTTACTCAATTTCCTAGTTCTTATTTAATTGCATTTTTTAAAAAATCAATGATGCTTTTTGGATAGGAACATTGATTACCCCATGATTTTTTATTCATTTTTATTTCTGCAGTACTCTGAAATGCTACCTATTACTTCCTTTTTTCTCCTTACTATTAAGCCCTCAACAGACAATTCTTTGAAGTAGCAACCCCATAACCTCAGATATGTCTACTCTAGGACACTAACTCTAGTTCTGCGCATTTGAAAGCACAATTTCTTTAGATTTTTCAAAAGCCAGTGCCCTCATATATCAGGGCTGAGATCTGTTCTCAAGATCTGCCCACTACGGATGAGAATTCTTTTTTTTTTTTTTTTTTTTTTTTTGTATCAGAGATTGACCTCAAGACTTTGTGCTTGCGAGGCAGGTGGCAGAACAACTGAGCTAAATCCCCAGCAATTGGAAATTATTTAACCAATTCTGCTATAGTTAGACCTCAGCTTTTATACTTTCTTTTCTATTTAGTCTCTCACTAATAGTGTTGGCACAGGCTGAAGAGCTAATTGTGCTTTATTTGGGTGTTTATTTTTCTACTTATGTGTAATTTAAAGTTTGTGGAATTCTCTGTGTTCTCGGTATGCTACTAAAATCGGCTATGTGTGCTATTATTTGTTTTCTTTGTTGATATGAAGAGATAATGGAGATATTTGGATATAAGAGGCCAATGTTACCTTAGAGGAATTCAGAATCACTGTTTGTTTCTAATTTTGCATTTATGTAATACATATGAAGACACATACTCGTGAACATTGTGTAATTAGTATAAAATGAGTCTCTAATAATGGGTATATCATACAATCTTACCTGCATAGTGCTCTATTTAATACCATGAATATAAGTTGGCCCTAGTTAAGGTTATCATTTGTATCTATGAATAGCACTAGATCTCCTAATACTGTGCTCATTTTCAGGTATATTTTCTGAATGCACTTCATATAATTTCTCCACCTAGATTTCTTAGGCTTGGAAATTCATATTGTGTATCTCATTTCTTTGGGTCTAAAACAAGGATGGCAAGAATACTTAAACTTCTGTCCCAACTGTAATTACAGAATCCATACTCAACAGAAAAGTGTGTTTGTTCCATTTGATTACTAATATACTCTATGGGTCTGGGACAGGGAAGTGATGATATCAATGTTAGGGATTTACCATGCTTGGTTTAAGTTTTTGTCTTTAGATAACATGCATTCAACCTAAGGAAGATATAATACATTTAACTTTTCCATAGCCAAGTGTACCTTCGTTGGAATAAGTAATACACAGCTGCAATCTTAAATGGGTAGACAGAAGTACGATAGATAATTTAAACGAATAAGGGAGGTTGGTTGGATATTCTGATGGACTGGCAACTTCATAGTCCCTTAGAGAGGAGCCCCTATTTGGCTCCAGTCATTGATTGTCGTATTATCTTTACTATATCATAGATTAGAATAATGCTTATCATATATTAGGTACTCAATACATGTGTAAGCAAATGAATGAATCCAGGTCTGGCTGATCCCTGATCTTTGTGTTTCTCAAGAGACATCAAAAATTTCATGTGAACTATAGCTTTCATGTAAAACCTCCACCTAAATTCTTAATTTTTGAGAGCATTTAATAAATTCTATGCACGCCAATCAAGATCTGTCTAGCTCTCCAGACTCATCTCTGAATTCAGTTTTGTTGGGAGCAATTCTACACAGCTTTTAGGGAAAATCATTTTATAATTAAAATTATGATTAGGACTAGTTCTCGTGCCTACAGGCCAGCTATGACATGTGGAGACAACTCTTTGGCCTCTGGTCACAGGTAAGACCTCAATGGTCCATTTATGCTGTGATGCTCCAGGACAATTACACACGATATTTTATAATTAAAATTATGATTAGGACTAGTTCTCGTGCCTACAGGCCAGCTATGACATGTGGAGACAACTCTTTGGCCTCTGGTCACAGGTAAGACCTCAATGGTCCATTTATGCTGTGATGCTCCAGGACAAGATTACACCAGCTGAAGACATCCTGGGGAGGAGCAAAATCTTCGTCTGAATAGCTCCTCATTGTTCTAGGATTTTCCCTGCTGCTGCCCTTTGAGTCACCTTTTACATTTGTTAGTCTTCAATTTACTGAACTCTCTACCCTGAGTCATGTTGCATTTGTTTCTTCTGATGGACTGAATAAAGGTGTGGCAAGCTTGGAGGGTTTTGTCTTTGCTGCCCACAGCAGCACTGATCAGGCCTAATGCTCATTTTCCCATCTTTTCTGTCTATATATTAGTTAATTCGCCTTGTGCTGTCATGGCTTACAGGAGACTAGGAGTTGCTGCAGAGGTTCTAGTGATGTCCCCTTTCTCTGTACCGTACAAGTTGTAGAGAGTAGAAGGCAAGATTACGTTCCTGATTTGGGTCGTGGAACACAAAGGGAGATTGCTTCTGTGAGCTTTAGTAATGAAATAGAACACAGCTAACAGGTGGAAATTGTAAATGAGCTCATGACCTTGTCTCATTGGCAAAAATGCTACCGTGATAGTCAGTGAATAGAATAAATATTTTCATTTCTTTCCTGCTTACTCAAATCACTAATGACATGGACATTATAATTTCTTGTAATAACAAGACTGTGTTGTTTTGTTTGCTATGTATGCTAGTAATCAATTATGTTTCTTTTAGGTCAAACAATGTCCCTGTCAATGGATTCTATTTTCTTCACTTTATCGTTTTTTGAAAGCATCATCTATAAAATATAGACTTTCTTCTCTCTTTTGACAGGTTCTACATTTAATATTTCACTAATTGCAGAAATAGATTGTTTTCTAACAGCAAGAGTTATACACTAATTAATCCAAGGGCTAAATTTGGTCAGGGAAATCAAACTAAAAACCTAACAGCAGAGAGAAAGAGAAACCAAAGATATTACTAATGCTTTGTTTGGGTTTTGCTGTCTTGGAACAAGCTGTGTTTAAGGCATGAAAAAGAAAGGATCTATTTGTTCCATCTGGCTTTCAAATACTCCCATAGTCTCTTATGTTGGTAAATCTTAAGAGGTAACATCCTATATGATAATATTTTAGCATATATTACTGTAGGTCAGAATAGCAGTGAATATGCATAGTGCTTTATTTATTTTTCCACTAGCACATGATCTTTTAACAGCAATAAAAATGACTAGTTCTACAAGGTTCATGGTCATCTGACTCTTCAACTATTAAGACCAACAGACTGTATTTATCACCATTATCAAATATTGATGATTTTTTGAGAGTAGAACAAAATTGCCTTTATTTTTTTTATTAATTGAGTTTATTGGTACATTTAAAGCTTTCTGCTGGCGAGTACAAAATAACCACGTTAGCTTCAAAGCATTTGGTTCATAGGAATCAAATGTAAGGGGGTAGCATATTTCCTTGAACAAAACCCCACCATCTTACAAATTTTCACTTTCTTTCCTATCCCAATACAATTATTCCTTGGCATCTATGGGTTCCACATCTGTGATCCAATTAACCTGAGGGGAAAAATAGCTGGAAAAAAATGTGGCCATACTGAGTTTATCGAGTATGTTGAGATCTCTTTTCTTATCACTATTCCCTAAAAAACAGTATAACAACTATTTTCATAGCATTTGCATTCAGTGGTATTATTTATTGAAAAATAAAAAATTAACCATAATTTTAACATAAATGATGTATGATAATTACAACAATATGGATAGAGGTGGAGCATATTATGTTAAGTGAAATTTGTCAGCACAGAAAGACAAGTACTGCATAATGTCACTCATATGTAGACTAAAAAGTTGCTCTTACAGAATATAAAGAACACAATGGTAGTTACCAGAGACTTTGGAGAGTAGGACGTAGAGGGGCATGAAGAAAGGCTGATCAAAGGATATTAAGTACAGTTACATAAAACATCAGGGGTACTATCATACAATAGGGTGACAATAGAAAATAATAATATACTATACATTTCAAAATGCCAGAAGAAAGGATCTGAGTTTTTACTGTAAATAAATGATAAATGTTTAAAGATATAGGTATATTTAATTTGATTTAAATATTTCAAAATGTATAGAACTTCACACTTTTAAAAGATGTACTATAAAGTAATTTTTGTATATTTATTATTAATGTATCCATTAAAATGAATTTATATAAATATAAAAGAATAGATCATGTCAGCAAACAGTGACAGTTTGATTCCTTGTTTTATAATTTGCATGTTTTTTATTTATGTCTCTTCCATAATTACTTAAGCTGAGATCTCCAGTATTATACTGAATACAAATTGCAAGAGAGTGCATCCTTGTCTTGTTCCAAATTTGAAAAGAAAAGCTTTTAAATTTTCCCCACTAAGTATGATGCCAGCTCTCGTTTTGTATATATGGCCTGTACTCTGTGGACACACATTCTTTCCATACCTGATTTGTTCAGATATTTTTTTTATCATGAGCCAACCTGTAATTTTCTCAAATGCTCTTTATGCTCATATGGTTTTGTCACTCATTTTGTTGTGATATACATCACATTAACTTATTGATTTGTATAAATTGAATTATTCTTGAATCCTGCTTGATTATAGTTAGTGATCTTTTCAGTGTCTTGTGGAATTTGGTTTGCTTTTATCTTGTTGAAGAATTTTACATCTATGTTCATCAGGGATATTGGTCTTTTTTTTTTTCTTTGTTTCTGGACTGTCTTCGTCTAGCTTCAGTATTAGGGTGATGCTGAATTTTAAAATGAATTTCGAAGTTTTCCCTTCTGTTTGATTTTGAAAAATTATGTAAGAAAAATTGGTATTAGTTATTAAATGTTTGGTAGAATTCAGGGTTGAAGCCATCTGTTCCTTAGCTTTTCTTTGATGGGAGACTTTTTATTATTCTAGTAAGATTTTCTATTTCTTCACAATTCAATCCTGGTAGGTGATAAGTATCATGGGAATTTATCCGTTTCTTTCTAGGTCATCCAATTTGCTGGCATATACTTGTCCGTGTGATAGTCTTTCATGTTCTTTTATATTTCTATTTTATCTCTTCCTTCCATTTTCTGCGTTGGATAACAGAGACCCATATTCCCCATTCCTGAAGCAGGCAGCTCTTCTTCCTCCTGCTGCATCTAATCAATTATTAAGTTAAGGGTGTTTTATCTTCTAAATACTTCTTAATCCCATCTCCTATACTTTTCCAGATGTTCATATTTTCCCTATCACTCACGTGCATTACTATTATAGTCTCCTAATTTGTCTTCATGGCTTCAATTTTACAACCTCTGTCATCTGGTCTGCCAACCCCAACTTCAATACTACCATTGGAGTGATTTTTCTAAATATAAATTTGGGCAAACAATTTGCACGCCTAAATGAAAAATGATAAATATATCCCTAGTCATCCTTGGATAAAATTCCAAGCTTCTTACAATGGCTTAAAATGCCTTTCGTGATTTGCTCACTTAGCATCTTCATTTCCTGCCAGCCTTCTGAACCTTGCATTTTTTTTGCTTCCTTGGGTATTAAAATATATTTTAATTGGCTTAAAAATACATTTCCCCCTTTCTTTGCAGGGGATATTTCCGAACCCCAATTGGATGAGCCCCAGCTCTGTAAGATGACACCTTAGTGATGACTGCAATGAATCAGATATTCTATTGGTGATACTGGCCTTTTCCATTTTGGCTGTTCTATATAGAAATTTTGTTGCCTTTCTGAAGTTTGAAATGGGTTAACCTGACATCTGTTTCAAAACCGTTGCTCTATTTTAACTTATTCACTTCAGCATAACTATAACTTTACCATTTATGCGATATGGTTGTAAAAATAGTCACATAACGAACTTATCTATCTATATTATATATAATTTGGTGAGGTAGAAACTTTGTTAAACAAGAAGCAAATTTCTTCTTTATGGAACAGAATTCAAATTGTTTACTTTGAAGTCAGAGATGGCTTGAGAGAGATTTTTTTTTTCTGAATTTGCAAGATTGATTTTTGCTGCTCTAAAATGTAAGCATGTCGAACTGCAAAATTACTAACCTGCTCTTCAGGCCCTTTCATTATTCTTTCCAGTGGATAATTATCTATTTCACAGCGTCTCATTTAAATTTTCTTACTCAAGCTAACATAGTTTGGAATGAGAAGTTCTTAGTAAGGTGCCTGCCACTCTTTAGGATGATAAAATAATTTCTTAATTCAAGACGTGGCTTAAGTATCTATTACTTATTTGTTCAAGAGACTATCTCCTTTACTTTGTCTTAAAGAACAGCATTCTGGGGCTGTCAGGGAAAAAATAAATACAGTATTTTTTTTCTTTTGCCAAAATACCTTCATTCTGAGCATTAGAAGGCAATTATAGTTCAAGAAATTAATTGTATGTGACATGGGTTCATCCTCTCATTTTAGTATGGTTAATCTGCATTGGATTTATACTTTTGTTTATAATAGGTTAAAATGACACTTAACATGGTAGAGATAAAAATCATGGAATATATTGCAGCAAAAGATGATGGAGGATGAATCTATACATCTTTTTTATTAAGGAAGGTTTGTACAGGTAAATACATAGGTGACAGATTTATAATTAGACTGAAGCTACACCATCATTTTCCAAATCCTTGCTTAAAGGTACTGCTAGGAAGTTGGTAGATTCATGAATAGGAGAAAAAGTCAATTCTGACACAGACTCTGCCAATGTTATCATGATTGGGCCATAACAGTGAACTGGAAGAAGTAATGATTATTAAGCATGACACAGGGGCTGGGAATTTAGCTCAGTGGTTCCACTGCCTGCCTGGCAATCACAAGCACAAGGACCCAAGTTCGATCCCTGGTACCAAAAGCATATAAATAAATATTAAGCATGACACCAAAAGAATAGACATATCTACAGAATAGCCTAAAAGTATTTTATACTGAGTGATTTCTTAAATGTTATAAATTATAATACATTTTAATGAAAATGTGTCTCAACCTAGATATAGCCTCCAGAGAGAAATAAAAAATCATTTTAAATGGCAAAATATCACAGAAAAGAAAAATTAGTAAAATAAAAGCAAAATGACAGCTATTTTACACCAGGCAGAAGGAAACAGCAAACTTGTTAGAGGTTGATTGTGAAACAGGAATTCAGGTTCTGTAAAACTGTTTTAGATGACTTTGGAAAGCAACAAAACAAAAGCAGCTCATGTTAAGATAAATTATATGTTCATTATACCTAACAGTTCAAATTAATAATATTTATAGTAATCCTGTCTCATTTAACTTTATTTAGATCTGCTAAGCAATGCCCTGGGTGCTTTACATGCTTCTAATCATTTACTTATAGGAAAAAACTCATGGAACGTATTATTGACATTTTGTAGATGAGGAAACAGGCAGAGGCACTGTAATGAAGTTGCTAGTAATTCAAAGGGATGGATTTGGTAAGCATATTTACCTATACTTAAATATTATGTGAGGGGGCATTGTGCATTTATATTCACTGGGTAGAAAACTCCACTTGTATTCTCTCCACTAAAAAATCTTAAATCTGGTATTTTCCAAAAGCAGAACATATACACTGCATTTCACCTCTTCCTTCTATAGGGAGGCATTTATACTTTCTCGGCGAGGTGAGCAAAATGAACACACTCCATTCACCTGTCTTTATCATTTTCAGTACATTCTTATTCCACTGAAAAAAACAACTACAAAATATAGGGCAACTTGACCTAGTATAAAAGAGGCAGAAGAAAGCATTGAAATCCACATTCCTCAATTTTGGTGCAAACAGAGAAATTTACGTAGGCCCTTGGCTTTCTTGAATAGCTTTATCCTGAATTTAGAATCAGAGAGCTAGACTCAGTTCTGTCTTTCTTAATTCGGTATTGCTAATATTCATTTTATTCAACCTTTTATATGTAGGTACTGTATTACGTCTTGTCAAAATTTACAGAACTAAACAATTCCATCCGTACAGTTTGAACACCATTTGTATACCCTGACGGTTGTAAGAGTCACTACCAACTTCATGGAAAATGAAAGGAATTATTTGTATAATTAAATAATATTATTGGGTCTGAGAGCCAGAAACTCTTACTTCCCAATTCAGTCACTGCAACAGCCCATTTGGCTCCAGGCACAATGTATTCCTGTGGGTTTCTATTGCCTCTTCTGCAAACTGCTGACTGTAGAGAAACTTGATCAACCATCAGATTGCTGGAGAAGCTCCGTCTTTGCCCTTCACAACCATTGATAAAGTACCTTAACCTCGCCTTTTCTCGATTCCTTGCATATATATGGTCATCTGTCTTCCTGACTAGTACTTCATATGGCTTATTTGTAAATTCAAGCAAATGTGCTTCTGACTGACACTGATACATCACTGATGTCAAAATATCAGAGAGGATGAAGTGTAAGGACATATTTTTTGATTCAGATGGAAAATATTACAGATTTATGGGGAAGAGATGACAATAGCCATTCCATGATATCTTCATATAATCGGTATCTCTCCATGATTCTCTCAACCAAATTTTATGACTGAAACTTATTCAATGGAATTATTGTCTTGCTGATCCTAAAGGTATAGTGGGTAGATATGTGAATAGGAATGGGAATGGTCGTCTGAACAGCTCAGCTCTGGTTTTTCACATACTGGATTTCCATTGCTTTCCAATGACCATTAACAGAGCCATAACGCACAGAATGTCTATTGATGTCCCATTGATATCGATGAAATTTCCCCTAGTGGACTGAGGGCAGCACAGCATATGGCTATTAGTATCTAAAGGTTATGTATAATGGATAATAGAGGAAAATGAAATAGCAGAAAGAAATTTGCACGGGAAACAGAAGCAGTAAATAGTTTCAGTGAAAGAGTTTACTTGGGTTATGCAGTGACTGCAAAGGGGACTGAAAAAAAGATGACTCGTATAGACTCAAGAGAAGTCTAGAGTGAAATGGTTTTATATTCTCAAGTATAATACTTTTTATTTCCAATACAGAAAGCCATTTTAAAATCATCTTATATATTGCAGTTCTTATGTGGTGCTGTTGACTTGAATGTGTATTTATGAGTTCCCACTCTACCATCCTGCAATGGTCAGCAATAATGGCCCTGATGGGACAAATCGAGGAAGAGATTTTTATAGATTTACCCAAAGCCACATAATTTCCAGATCATGACAGAACCCAGAAGAAAGTTACAGTGTTTGCCATAAACAGCTCCTCATTTGGAATCTATTTAACTTATTGTGCTAACACTTGGTCGGATATTTATGCATCTAGAAAATTTCACAGCAAAAAATATCTCCCACCAGTCAATATCTTTCAAAAGATATCTCCCACCAGTCAACCTATCCTATTTGCGCTCACCATTTTAATGGATAATCTGATGTAACTAATTAAATTTGTAATTTAATTTAAAAAGTCACCTGGTGGATTTATTTAATAGCCTGCTAGAATGGCAGCAAGACCTACTGCTCAAGGTGTTTGTGCTGTGGAGTCAGGTGGTCCTCTCCTAAAGAGCAAGATAAGATATTCACCTCTTAGTGATAGGGCCTCTTATATTTGCTGTACTACTGTTTCCTTGCAATACTGAGACTTATCCACAGGAACCTAATAATGCCAATTAATGTGAACACTATATGCCATAACATGAGCTAAGAGAAATACTATGAGCAAGTTTGAAAAACGGGATGAGGAACCCCAGGAGAAGGGGAGGGAAAAGGGAAGAGGATTAAAAAAAAAGAAAGAAGCAAGCTGTAATATGTACATGTAACCATGATGTAAACTTCATAAACTGCAAACATTTACAAATTAAAAAATTTAAAGATTATTGTGAGACTTAAATAAGTTAATACAAGCAAATGATTTAGCATACTTCATTTTTCTCAGAAAACTTTCACTAACGGGGCTAATGTGTGCTAAACCTCATTAATAAAATTAAGATGGGAAGGAATAATATGATTATTTCTGAGAACTAGGGAATTTTGGATGTGAATAACAATAATAGAAGTGATAGTAGTAATAATAATAATATTTGACGTCTATTGGCTACTTCCTATATCTTTGGCTGCATTCCAGGTGCCTTGGTTATATAAGTGGCGGCGAACCTATGGCTTGGCACATGAGCCAAGTTGCCCCAACAACCAAGCAAGGGATATCAGTTGTTTTTTCTAAACTAAACCTCAGTATTCAGATTTAATTGCAGTGTTGGCACTTTGAGAATCTAAACTGGGCCTGGTGGTACAGGCCTATAACCCAGCACTCTTGGATGCTAACACATGAGGATCACAAGTTTGAGCCAAGTTTAGGCAACTTAGCAAAACCCTATCTAATATATAAAAAACAAAAAAGGCCTGGGGATGTAGCTCAATGTGAAGACCCTAGAATTAGTGCCCAGTAAAGAAAAAGAAATACACTATGGTCTTTAGTATATTTAAGCTTCTCCCATTATTCCTCATTTTAAATGATTTCATATTAAAATCATGTTTGAGTTGCAGTATTTTCGTATCCTCTTCTATGTATTCAGAAATACTTTTCATTATGGGCAACCAAATAAACACATGTATTGGGCTGTCATGTAATAACTATGATAAAAGATATATTTTTGATACTATAGAGTAATATCATCCATAGTTAAAAGAAATATACTCAAATATATCCAGATTGCTTGGTGGATATATAAAAGAGAATCATTAACATCAACAGAGGCTAGAAACCTATGCTGTTGACATTGTCAGTGACTTTGCTACAAAGCAAAAATAAATATATATTAACCACCCCATCTTATAACTTTCCCAGAAAACGGTTATGTGAACTTTCTTGTTTACATTTTAGATAAATAGGTATCAACCAAACATGTTATATTATTTTAAATGATAGGAAAGTCTAAATCTCTTTTTATCTACTTCTCAGAATCATATTCACCGTGTCTTAGTAGGACATTCTGCTCAATTATGAAACTAGGTCAAACCTGAAAAGAAGTTACTAGTGACATAGCTGGATAGATTTTTTTCTATCACGTTATTTTATTTACTGTAGGAATAGAGCTACCACAAAGTACATGTTCCCCAAGTTAATTTACATTTTAGACTGTCGAATCACTCGAGCAAAGAAATTAATATTCAGTCAAAATAAAATGCCACCTAGAAAAATCAATACAATTTGCTATTAAATGAGGGTGACTTTAATCAGGGTGACTCAAGAAAAAAAAGAATATTTCTCTTAAAAATAGAAAGAGTAAGTTACAATTGTTTTCAGATTTACCTTCTCAAACATAGTAAGTGCACAATTTTTCAACTATCTAGTGAAAGTGAGGGCACAATTTTTTAGTCCCAGTGTGAAATTCTGAATTCCTAGGAAGAAATTACGCACTGAATTTTCTAATGGCTTTCAAATAACTAGCGCGTTAATGAAATTGCTACCTGAGAATTTGGTAGCAGTATTATTGTTTAACTATAATTTAAGAAGGTATTGTAGATTAGTACTTATGACTTCTAATGAGAAAACCATAGCTACCCTTTAATTGAAAGGAAAATGGCTAACTACAGTAATTGCAATCAATAAGTCTGTATTACTAGTGTAAATATTTCTTCTTCTCAAAGAGCATTTCTTACTTTCCACAGCAGTATTTAAGGTTGGGAAGTGAAAGAGAACCTAATTAGAAATCCATTTGTTATTTATAATACCAGGCTTTGCTTCAAATTTGTATATACAAGAGTTGAGAAAGAAACCCTCACACGCCCCACCCCCTCAAATAAAACAAGACTTTGATTAAAGAACACAGAGATACATGGAAAAAATGGTCTTACCAATCACGTAAGCTAGTAACAAGGCCAAAGTCACGGTTATGGCAGTGGCGCTCAGGGCTGTGCACTTCCAGTTGCAGCACCTGTAAGGTTTGTTGAAGGTGAAAGCAGGGCGCGAAAAGGTGCTTCGAGGAAGTGGCCTGGGCGGCGGTGAGTACACCGTATTGGAAGTCAGAGGGTAGTTCTGACTGGCTGCACTGAAGATAGCAGAGGAACCAGATCCATGCTTGAACAGGAAATGCCTGTGGAGGAAAGAACCGCGAAAGTTAGGACTTGATGCACCACAGCCAGGTGCTACAAAAACAAAACACTAAACTGATTTCAAACAATCGTGCTTTGATGAACCTCAGAGGAACTGGGAAGGGCTGGACAAAATTTTCATACATGGAACACGAGCATAAATTGTCTTTGGTGGTCTTTCTCTGTTCTTTCCATATTTAGAGCTTTAAGACACAGTAAGAGGTCTTGGGTTTTCTGACTTGCTGGCTATTGTGTGTTAATATTAACATTTGATACTATTTGATATTATTCACTTTTCACACCCTTTCATTACACATGATTGTTAAGAGCTGATTCAAAAACAGATGCATTGTCAGCATTTTCATAAGACAACAATGTTTGAGATTTGCCTACCAAATCTTAATACTAGCTTTCACAATATTTTCACCAAATGTTTTATAAACATCACCAAACATATAGCCGAGTTGAATTTTACAAAGAACACCCATATACTCACCAACTAGACTCTACAGGTAATGTGACTCTAATTTATCATCTAGTTTGATATTTTTACAGATTTTCAATAAAAAAATATACATGATCAAGTGGACAACTTAAAGGGTACATTTGGTGAGATTTGACAAATGCAATCCTCTGCGCAAACCAAATCCCCATCAAGATGGAGAACATTCTCATCACACTAGGGAGTTCCTACTTGTCTTTTTCATGTAAATCCCTATCTCCATTGCCAGACACATCCATTGTTCCATAGTTTTTCTACCATACATTTGTCTTTGTCTGTTGTACAACTTCATGCAAATACAGTTATGCTGTTGTCATGTCTGAATTACTATGGGATGATTATTGACTGTTTTATGGCTATTGTAATATGGGCCTTTTACAAAGTGCAGTGATGCATTCACAGGAAGGGAATTGACCAAATCAAAAGAAAGTATATTTTTATGCATGAACTTTATACTTACTGAGTGCTAGATATTGTGTTGATTGCTTATTACCTTATTTAGTTAGTCTTCACTTAAACAAAACAGCTTATGTTATTGATCTCATTGTACACTTAAGGAATTCAGAACTAAAGAGGTTAAACAATTTGCTCAAATTCACCTGGCAATTGAATGCCAGAGCTAGAAATATTATTCAGGTCATGCAGGCTCCAAAGTTCTTGATCTTAACTCTACTGTTCCACCTGGAGCAGTATAATTCATTGCTAAACAAAGCATATTCAGGTGCTACATACGAATGTACAACACAACGCTTTTACTAAAAGCCAACATTACCTTATATATGTACTATACATCCAAATGCATAAATTATTAAAATGATCTTAAGATTGATTTCTAGCTTAAATATTTAAAGCATAAAACCATGTATGATCAAATAAAACAAGTAAAAACTCTGCATTCAAGTTAATGAAAAAGATCCACAATAGAAAAAATTTTCCTAGTACATGAGATTAAATATGTCTTAAAGTACGGTATTACAGAGGAGAGTTGAGATTTAGGAGTTTTTGTGGAGGGCAGTTTGCATTTTGCATCAAAAGACCTTAAATATAACATTTGTGTACATAGTAATTATGCTTATATGATTTTGTCCTCAGGAAATGATGTGTATGACAATGAATATATGAAGCCATTCATTGCAACATTATTTATAATAGCTGAAGCGGCCCACCCAAATGCCTAATACTGTAGTTGGTATTTCATTGTCAATTATTTATAAATATAAAATACTGAACAATCATTATAAACTGTGTTGTGAAAGAAAATCAGCTCACTAAGAAATGTGTTTGTAAATACTATCAAGTGAAAGAGCATGTCTTAAAAGACTCAGGGCAATAGGATGTAATTTTTCAAAGAAAAAGCAGACATATTCATAGAAAAATAATTTGCGTTATGATTTTCAGAACTTTTTGTCGTGTGCTTGTATTGACTTTGTAACTAAGATAAAAAAGATTGATGGGGAGAAAAGTGTATAATTTACTGGACAGAGCTAACCACAGAAATAGTTGGTTCAATTTAAGTGAGTACGATTTATTTAGGACTGAGAAAGGCCAGGTAGTAATTTAGGCACTTTATATGCACTTTGATCTTCATATGTCTGTGAGGTTGGTACTACTATCCTAATCTTACAGATGACTAAACTGAGACTGAAAAAGGATTATTAGAAACAGCATAATGATAATTATTTAATACTTGTCATAATACTGGTAACAGATAACATTTGAATGCTTTTGCCACACAACATTCTAAATATTTCAAAATATACCATATCACTTAATTTTTTTACAACAACTTTATATAGTTAATATCTCCATTTTACATATGGGAAAACCAAAGCACAAAGAGGTGAAGTAGCTTTGCCCTGGTTGCACAGCTAGTGACCAAGAAGGCTGACTTTCAAAACCAGAAAGACTGGCTCCAGAGCCCAATGCTCTCAACCAATGCACTATACTAGGATTATGCCGTCAGTAAATACATTAAAATTTGAATCCAGGCCCTGTTTTAATACAGACATATGCAGATCAATTCAGTCTGTAGATGATTTTGAATTGAGTCACACTAGTATCCTGCTTCATTTGGAACTAATGACAAGAATGATTGCCATCAAATCAAAGTTAAAAGGGACCATCTCAGAAATAATCTAGAAATCCAATTTCTTCATTTTGCAATTATATGCACTGAAGTTGAGAGGTTGAAAGTAACTTATCTAAATAATCTAGAAATCCAATTTCTTCATTTTGCAATTATATGCACTGAAGTTGAGAGGTTGAAAGTAACTTATCTAAATAATCTAGAAATCCAATTTCTTCATTTTGCAATTATATGCACTGAAGTTGAGAGGTTGAAAGTAACTTATCTAAAAGGAACACATCTAGTTAATGGCATGATAAAAATCGCAACCCGGGACTTCCAAAATAGTATATTCCATTGTCCCGTGGAACCTGCCAACAACAGTCTTCATCAGATTAGCACCAAAACAAATACTTTCTGTTCAAGTATGTATTATGCCTATTCTTTTGTATACCATATGTGCTTATAGTCAGATTAAAAGACTCTTTAAAAATTTGAATGAGTGGGTAAGTGTTGCAAAGAAGGACGTCTTTAATTAATGAGAATCTAAAATAGTCATTGTTACTCCTAAAGGCATGCAACTTATCCCCAGGACAAAGAGATATTATATAAATAGAAATAAGGATACAAATATTTTATTGAGTAGGTGACTCATAACATTGTACTCTTTCATTTGATTGTGCTTCCTCTTTAAAGTTTTAAAATAATCTGCTCCATGTCCGAAAGATGCAGACTTCTTTAATGTCTGATTAGCTCTCTCAGACTATGTTTTCCCTTTGGGCCATCAAATTTCTAGCTAGAAGTGTAGCATTTAACAGGCAGCATATTGGAGGTGCTTCTTTAACTTCTTATCCGGGACATGTGATTACTTCAAAGGGAACAAAATATTACTTACATATAGCTAATCACATGTAACAACACTCTGATATGTTCTTATGGGATAAAGGATAAACTCAGCTGTATGGAGATCTTTTACTCAGTGTTTGGAGATAAAATCTTCAATTCTTTTATAAAGAACAATTGAATTTTTGAGATAATGTAAATGGCCCAATATGTTGGATATTGATTTGGTTTGGTATATCATTAAGAAGCAGAAGAAGGACAAAGATTGATGGAGAATTGTTGGCTATTATGATGGCAATTACAAGCAATAATCAATATTCCCTAAGCACTGTAATTTCATCTGATGTACACCAATGGATTTCTAAATCCAGTTTTATAAGTAAAATATTGTAACATAATGAATAAATTCAACAGTCACAGAAGAGAAACATTTAAACTAGTTTATGTTTGAATGGAATCCAAATCAGAGTTCATATACTAAAGTTCTTGTTTTATTAACAAAGTCAGATTAAGATTCCACACCAAATGCAATATATACTTTGATGTGTGTCATGAAAAACAGCAATGCAAAGGCTGTGAATTGTCACAAGCTTTGAAGTTCATTGTTGGCAAGTAAAACTGGTACCTAATATGTTTTCATAGTCCTTGATAAAAGTAGGAGAATAAAGACAAATGTGCAGTGCTAGATTTCAGCTGTGTGCTCATGAAATCAGATCATCTGTTTAAGAACATTGCTTTTCCCTGGAGACCCAAGGATCCACCAACATGTTGCTACCAATTTCATACAATTGGTCTTTTTTCTAAAAAGCAAATGATAAAAATGCAATTCAAGAGCTTATGTGTAAGTAGTACTCTTCTTTGTTTCTGTTTTAGTATTCAAATTCAGATGTAAAGAGGAAAAGTAAGATACTGGCAAAAGGAAATGGGCGTATAAGAAAATTGAAAAAAAATATTGTCAAGACAGATGCAATCCAGTGGTGGTAAATGGCAAAATAACAAATGCTCCTGTAAGGATTTTAAAATCACCTATAAAAAAGGCAAAATTTACTCTCTTTGTAAACTCTGCATACTACGTAATTCCGAGGATATCTGCTAGCATTAAATAATGTGGTTTAATGTTGCACTTAAAATTGTACAGGAAAAGAAATCTACAGCTTTTTAAAAACAGATGTGTAAATAATCAATATTTTTTTCTTTCACATCTTGTAAACATTCTTATGAGACACATATCTAAACTGTACTCCTGTAGCTATAAGCATTTGACTCATTTTATATGCAGAGGAAGAAATTAAACTTGCTTCTAGTATTAGCCAAAATTAATTTTTAAAAAATTACAATAGATCTAAACCACATTTGCAGAACATAGTGAAATTCAGATATTTACTTATTTTTTAAAAATAATTCATTTTATTATTATAAAAACATGCTATATAGAACATACCACATTAAACATTTTAAATGTACATTTCAATGTACATTTCAGAAGGAAAGTGCATTTACATTGTTATGCAACAAATATTCAGAACTTTTCTTATTGCAAATCTGAAACATTAAATAACTCATCATGTTTCCCTCCTTCATCAGCTCCCAGTTATCTCTTTGTTTCTATGATTTTTACTACCCTACATTCTCATATGAATGGAGTCATACCATATTTGTCTTTTTGTGACTGGCTGATTTCACTCGACATAATGTGTTGAAGCTTCATTCATGCCATACATGTGTCAGAATATCATTTATTGCTATGGCTGAGTAATATTCCACTGTATGTATACATAATATTTGGTTTATTCATCAGCTGCTGAATACCTGGGCCACTTTCCCCATTCTTATTAGGAATGATGCGTCTGTGAACATAACGGCATGAATATGTTTTCCAAGGTCGCATTCAGTTCTCTTGGATAAATACCTCCTGCTGGGATTGCTGGATTATATGATAGTTCTGTTTTCTCCATATCTTCTTAAATGCTTATTATTTTCTACTTTGTTTCTTTGTTTGTTGAGTAATCATCCTAAAAGGCATTAGGTGACATCTCATCCTGGTTCTGATTTGCATTTTTCTGATGATTAGTGATGCTGAACCCTTTTTCATATGCTTGATGATTATTTGTGTAATGTCTTTGGAGAAATGTCTATTCACATATATTTACTATAATGTATTTACTTTGACCTCTCCCCAAAGTGCATGGAAATAAAAGAAATTGCCATTCTGAGTCAGCCCCATTTTCTTTCCGGATAAAAAATATCTAGGGTTGTTTTCTGGGAAAATGTGGTTACTGGTCAAGTATCAACTTCTTCATCTCTAGTTTTCTCTTAATAACACTTTTTTCAATACTCCTAAAAATAGTATTTATCTAAATTCCTGAGCCTAATGGCATTATGAGGTTGGAAATCCTCCTGGGGTAGTGTCTTCCTTTACTAACAGGTCTATAAGTGAGAATTTCATTTTGCTTTTTATCGGATTCTCTCTTCCAAATTGCACATCTTTCTAAACAAAAGGTTAATATAAAGTCTGCTTTAAGTCATTCATAATTTTAAGAGTTTTTAAAAAATTTTAGAATATCTATTGAAACTTAATTTTGTGAGGCCAAAGTCTTAGTTTCATAAAATAGTCTCAAGCGGAAATATTATCTATATTGATACTGTATGTTTGTTACTTTACAAATGAGTTGATTAGCAGAAACAATATCTGCCCTGCCTAGCTAACTTCCTCAGGACTGCATATTCCTCAAGGGTAGGAAATAAGTCTTAATTTCTAGGTATATTTTCTATTTCTACAAAAGTAGAAAAAGAGTATACATTGATTTGTGTAGTGTCTTTAATTCTTCTAAATGACTCTTGATTTACTGTGTGGAATGAGCATAGCTTGGAGATCCTAAAGTAAAATATTTCACTCTTTTGATTTATTGCCTACAAAATAGCTGAAAGCTTTCATTTCTTTTTCATAAAATCACAAATGGACAAATCAAAGAAATTTATATTTCAACTATTTTGTGAGATTTTTTAATAATTAAGTAATTACTGTTAACAGAAATAGTAATAATTTAAAGTTAATTACTGAAAATGGCAGTGGCATTACAATGACCATTTCCTGAATATGTAATCAATTGGGAGGCACTCTGATAATGTATTTTGTATGGTTTTCCTCACTGAATTCCTCATAATAACCATATAAGGTAGATATTACTTGGAATTTAAACTAATATAGCCAAGATTAGCTGATAAGACTTTGTAAATTGCCTAAGATTGCATATGTGATAAGAGATGGAGAATCAACCTCAGTTTTGCTGGTTACTAGAATATTACAGTAGGGATGTCTTATTTACTGCTGCATCCCTAGCATCCTAAATGATGCCCAGGAAAAAACAGATGCTCAATAAATAATTTAAAATTTTTGTGTGAATAATAAGACCCATTTACTGAAATAATGTGCGCAAATTAGCTCATAATATTAATTTTTAAGGTCATACTATATATCACAGAAATATTTCTTGCAACTCTTAAAATTACAGAAATGAAAACATTATATAAGGAAGGGAGTACATATAACTATTAGGAAATTGAAATGATTTTCATACCTCCCTGCTTAGAATTTGAGAGACATCAGAAAAATTTTCAAGAGATACTATATTGGACTTTTCATACAGAAAGTAAATATTTCAGTTGTAGGATACTTACAGGTAAAATAAAACTAGAAGTGTTGGTATAGGTACATAAATGTTAGAAAACAAAAATATTGCACATTATTTAATGTTTGACCAACTTCAGTAGGCTCCAAAATATATTAAAATAAAC
The DNA here is from genome assembly GCF_012274545.1 of Fukomys damarensis. Lineage (NCBI taxonomy): Eukaryota > Metazoa > Chordata > Mammalia > Rodentia > Bathyergidae > Fukomys > Fukomys damarensis. The sequence goes on from NW_022900951.1 coordinate 101,227,891, forward strand.
TATTATGCACAGCTTCATAATAATGTCCTTATTTTGGGGTACTGGGATTGAACTTGGGTCCTTGTGCTTGCATAGTAATGTCTTTTAAGTCAACTTTTCATTTCCTTTGAGTTTTATCTATGCTCTATGGACCTAACTTTAATTTAAAAATTATATAAACACCCTTCACCAGCTGAAAGGTAAATCTCAAATTAATACTCTTTATTAATTCCAATGTTCCCGTATTAAAAGGCTCAAGCCAACATATAAAATTTATTTACTTAGATAAGTAAACTTACAATATTTTCATTTATTTTGTATTAATAATAATCTGGGTCTTGAGATATGTCAAAAGTATAATCCTTTCAAATTAGAAAAAATTAGAATGTAACTCTATGGTATACCTAAAATGTACCAATAAACTCAATGAAAGAAAAAAATTAGACATCATTGACCAATGAGCATTCCGATCTTCTTTTCATTTTATAAATTTTTCCCATGAAGCATAATAAAATGTCAGTCTACATTTTGTAGGAGCTAATTCCTCGACAGCAATTACTTAAAATGGGAACAAGTATGTGACCTGAGAAAAATGTAAAACACATTTTCAAAATTAAAGCAGGCCCTAAATTTTCCAGGACTTCTTAAAAAAAATCTTCATTCTGTAATGAAATGCAGTTACATTTCTGTTTGCAAAACCTGAAAGGTGGTTTCCAACTTAACTCATCAGAGCAACCTGATGAGTTTTTAGCATCGTCTTCACTGTTACGTGGGTTAGCTTTTTTGTATTTAACAAAAGGGGCATTGGGAAGAGTATTATATAGCTTGATTACAGTTACATTTATTCTCATTTTATACGGACAAGTATTTTCCTCATTTATTTTATGAGCAAGTTGACATGGTACACTTTTCTGTATCATTTGTTTTTATTGAATTGTAATCTACATTAGCAAGGACATCTAAGATTAAAGAAAGAATATTTCAAATTAATTACAAGAGAGTATAAAAAAGACAGAGCCTAACAGTTTCTCATTATTAAATTCTTCATGTTTAAACTATAGATTATCAATGTAATGCACGTTTTAAAAGATGTTGATCGACATTTGTCTTACATCAGCTTTCATGTCTTTGAAAGTCTTACTCAAAGCAGTTTTAAAGATTAAAAAACGCTTTATAATGCCATACAATAAAAAAAGTCACTCAAATCAGTGCCCTGACCTATCCAGTGTAACATTTCTTTAAAGCACAAGCTGGACAAAGGCATGACTATCCTCTTTAAATATCATCCTCAAAATCAAAGAGGGTGCCCGAACTTCATAAACATTCACAGTTTTCTTCTTGGGTACATAGAATACATTTCCCAACCACTATTTCTCTTAGCTGTGGTCATGAGACTGAGTTTTGGCTAAGAAAATGTATGGTGTGATCAAAAGTGATGTTTGATACTTCAAGGCTTGGCTCCTAAATTTTTCCACCTGTGATCCTCAATCTCCTTGCTCATCTATAGTCTAGAAGAGAGAAGAAACCATACAAAGACCCTAGTACATTCATGCCATGGAATATTATTTAAGCATAGAAAATACACACTTTGTAACCACATAAACATAGTAGATGTACTGATTATTATCTCTCAGCACAGAACTTTTGGCAAGGAATCCCTGTCCATGACCTTCTCCCCTACTTCCTGCAGCCAAGTTAATTGAACTATAATTGGATATCTAATCTCATAAGCAATCATATACTTTCTTTCTTAGAAATCCAGACACAGAAACATAGTCAGCTAGGGAATCTAAGATACAAGATCATATTGAGCAAGAGGTGGAGTTACACCACAATAGGGAAACAGAAAATAATATCATCCAGAGTGACGCTTAAGAATAGAGCACATGTGCAGGCAGAAGCAGAGATGAAGCAATCATATGAAAGTAACAGAATGCTAGAAGAGTTCTATGTTTTATTAGGTGTAACTATACTTATTGTCCTTTGATCTTACTGTGAGAATACCTGCTATCTTTTATAAAAACTTTCCTTTTATTTAATTTATTTTGAAAGGTTTTCTCCTCTCAGTTACAGAAACTTTCTAAGGCAATATAAATTTCCCATGTTGGGGAAAAAAGAAAACAATTCACACACACAAACACACACACACACACACACAGTAATCACAAGTATTTGCTATCCTCTGCCACCCCAAAGCTAATATAAATATAGTTTCAAATCTTTGTTCCATAGGTATCTAATTTAGAAGGAAACATATGGAGCTCTTAATAGTAACTACATTTGGGTGATAGAATTTGGAATTATTTTTCTGTGTGATTATCTGTTCTTTCTATTTTTGAAATGAAGGTGTGCTAATTTTATAAGCTCCCTCATCACCTGTTCGCTGCCAGATCCAGCACTGCTATTATTTCTAGTGCCCTCCATATTTCTGGCCATTCTATGTCATGTGAATCTTCCCAAGAATATATTCTTTTTCAGATTTCTGTATCCAGGTTAGCTTTTTAGCACAGAACAATGTTAGAAGAGCTAAGAAATCCCCATAGATGTCTAAATTAAGGTATAGGACAAAAAGTAAAGAGTAAACATGAAGAGAATGAAGAGTATAGGAGATAAGAAAAGGCTAAGGAAGGAAATTATGTATATAGGTCATAGATTAGATAGATAGATAGATAGATAGATAGATAGATAGATAGATAGAAAAACCTTGTATTTTCAAGGGAAGAGGATGATTTGTTAGGTCCTTCAGGGCTTACTCTGGCCTCTCTGCTATAGGTCATTTGTATTTTATCTAAATAGATAGTAATAATTATCTACATTTTCCATCTTTTTGCATTCTCAGCAAACAAACCAATTAAGTATTGTACAAACTGAGTATATATTCAATGTGTGAAGAATATATTTCTCTTGCTTAAGACTCTCACAAAAAGTGCAGGATGACAAGTTAATTGGATATAAAATTACCAAAGACTTGTCATTTTATTAAAAGGAACACAATGGTGGATGCTGAACTAAATGGAAGTAGTTTAGTGGTTTTTAATATGATTGCACTACAGACTGGAGAATTATCTAAAACTACCAACAAAGGAAAGTTTCAAAGAGAGGAATGGGAAGAGAGGTTGAAAAGGTAAAAATGAAACTATAAGAGTCTAGAGAGGGGCTGAGTAAAAAGTGAGCAAGTACCAATAAACTCTTGCTCACTAGGATGAAGAGTAGATTGGGAAACATTGATGTAAAATAATCTTGCTCAACTAGGAATGAAAAGAGTGTCTCTCTCTCTCTCTCTCTCTCTCTCTCTCTCTCTCTCTGTCTCTCTCTGCCTCTGCTGTCTTTGTATTTCTGTCTCTCTGTGTCTCTGTCCATCTGCCCATCCATCCCTCCCTCCCTCCCTTCCTGTCTGTTCCTCTCCTCTTTCTCCTTTCCTTTCTTGCTATATTGTCCAGGCTGGGTTCAAACTTTAAGTCCTTGGGCCTCAGCCTCCTGAGTAGCTGGGATTACAGAAGTGCACCACCACTCCCATCAACAGTGTTTTTGGTTATGGATAAAAATAGCCCACGGGGGAACATATGACAATGTGTCTAGACATTTTGGATTGTCAAAACTTGAGGGAGGGCACTGCTGGCATCTGGTGCATAAAGGCCAGTATTTCTGGTAAACATCCTACAAAGCATAGAACAATCTGCCGCCTCAAAGCATACACAATGATGATTTATTCAGCCAGAAATGTCAGTAATGGCATGGTTGACAAACCTTGGTTTAAAACTACTCATTTGATTGAAACATGCAATGTTGAGTATTCAACAACGTATGGGAGGAAATTCTTCACCCTAAAAATTTCTAGAAAACAGCTCTTACCAGACTCTCATGATCTTCCTTCCCAAGCTCACAGTTCCTCCTTGAAACCTTGTTCACTAGGGACTGATTGGTCTATTATCCAAAGAAATTCCCTAAACTTTAGGACCAGAGAGTACATACAACTCATTCATAATTGCCTCAAACATTTATGCTTGCTAGCCAAACGAGGAGACCTTTGTAAGATATGGAGAAAAGAAAACATTTTATACTTGATTTTTTGAATTGTCTTTTAAATTGTACTCCTTATAAACCTGTCACAAGGTATAAATCCAAAACCTGAACTACTGATTAAAACATGGACAATATATGGTAATCACAGCAACTGAAACATTAACTCCTCCCAGGTTAGGCCATGTAAGAAGCAAGCAAATCCAGCTCTGTGCTGTGCTTTAAAGCTCAGTAGCTCCAATCCCTCTTGAGCACAGGAGAATTTGTGGAAATCAGGCTTTCCTTCCCCTGAAATGTTTTCTCCCTGCTTCCCCATTATGTAGATTTAAGAGTACAAAGAAGAAAAACATTGGTTCACTTAAGTAAACAGGTAAGGTCTACTTCAGGATTATAGTGATTTTGTGCATACCGTTGGCCTCCAAATGCACATATATATACATTTGGTGAATATAATATTAAATCTTAATTTATTTCTGTATATATCATTGTCAATACTTGGGGACAGTGTAATTGTGCTTTCACAGAATACAGCATAAAAAATGACTGCTTGAAACTTTAGGCCAACCAAAACTTCTATTTTTAAGAGGAAAACATAAAATAAAGCTATATTCATTTCACAATTAGACAGAATAAAAATATGAGTGAAGACATTGAAATTCTACCACACTTTCACTGTATGAATCAGGGCAGGATAGATTTTTACATACTGCGTTGAATCTTAAATCCTGCATCATGAAGGGTTTGGTTTTTCAAATACATATATTTAACAAAGTTTTACTGAACACCTACTGTGTATCAGGTAAAATTGTTTCTTAGACTAGATGGCAGTAGTCTAAGCTTGTATCCTTAACAATATTTACCTGTTATTATCCCTACTTCTTGACATATAGCAGAATATAGCATCTTCTTTATTTCATCTTGGCTGTTGGCAATTCTGAAGGAGTAACACCTGCCCAACTCAAATTTATTTCACTTTTTGAGGAACCTCACCTTAAATTACCAAAGTTGAAATGAATTAGAATCCAACTAACTGTAAAGTATGATTGATCAGGTTTCTTTCAGCAGAGGAGCGAGTGATAAGAATGCAAGGCACAGAATGACAAATGAAGAAACAAGAAAGATGTCAATATTTAGCTTCCTGTTCTGACTTTTGAGAAGAATGAGGTGGAGAGGAAGGAAAATGTTAAGGTTGCATAGCTACTTTATGGCAGAAATGCACTTGGACTCAAGTTTTCAAACTCTAAATCCAATGCTATTTCAGCTACTCATAGAAGGCCATTTAAAATTTGCAAAGGCTCTCCTAGGACCACTAGATGTCGTCTTCTTCTTCTTCTTTCTTTCTTTCTTTCTTTTTTTTTGGTCACTGGGATTGAACTCTGGTCCTTGCTCTTGCAAGGCATGAGGTGACACCACTCAGCTAAATCTCTGGCCCCTTAGATGTTTTCTTTATTCTGAAATAACTTTTAGGACTTGGGGATTTAGCTCCGTGGTGTCGCCTCCTGCCTCGCAAGCACAAGCTTCTGAGTTCGATCTGCAGTACAACAACGACAACAAAAATCTTCTATATCTAGAGCACTACAGAATATAAACTCATGTTTGAAAGGACAACTCTGACATACTGTTAAGATCTTCAGTTGTAAAAGATGTCATGATGATCACTTTGATTAAAATGGAAAGTAGATTCATATTTAAGAGCAGCTTAAACATAAGCAGCAATTTTTAAAAAGCTCTATTTAACTTTAAGCTAAGCATCAAATTCAATTAACTGGAACCTCAGTTTTTTTTTATATTTAGGCTCATCAATATTTAATATAAATATAATAAAAACTAGATTATTTTTCAAGGCAGAGAAATTTAACTGAACTGTAAATATTCACCAAAAGATAAAAGGGGATGAATTGAGGTTTTTTGTATACCAGAGACAAATTGGCATAATGCAAATATGGATTAGTTTTATGGAAATTTACATTCTAGCTCCAACTCTTTCTCCAGGTGGCAACAGGCTAAATCAGTTTTCCAAGACCCAGTTAGTTTATCTTTAAATTGGGCATAATTATTATTACTTGCACTTTCCAGGGTTGCTTAGAGTTTGAAATGAGATAACAAGTGAAAGTGCTCAATTAAAAAATTATACATATGTACTCATATAGGCACACATGCATAATGTGCACACATACATATATGCAATATGTTATCTAAAATCTGAGGTTTTTCTTTTTTTCTTTTTATTGAGTTTATTGGTACAATCTAGGTATACAATACAGTTACATTCATTATTGGGATCCTGTACCTTCACATGACAGGTCTTGGTTCTCACTTTTTCCCCTTGTCCCTGTTGAGTTTTTGGTTTTGACAAAAAGCTATGTAGCAACCAGCCATGTTGTCATAGAATTATCTATGTTAACAATAGTATTCTCGATGGTAAATGACAAAATTTGAAAGAGTACTGTCATAGATAAAAGACAAATATTTTAGTTTAAATTTGGTGGAAACAGAAGCTTGTGAATATTTCATGCCAAAGGAAATTCAATTTACTTTGTTATCTTTGACATTTTTATGGTTGATTTAGAAATATGTATGTTAGGATCTATTTTGTTAATGCAAGCCCTGAGTATTTTCATTAATAACAAGAAGGCTGCCTAGTGTTTTGTGTATGTAAGATGCAGATGATAGTTTCTTGCCTTGGGAAATACGACTTGCACTGTATTTGAAAGCCAAGTAATTGCAGGAGGGTATAACACCACTTTCTATCAATGAAATAGTAAAGCCAAACATTTTGCACACAGGGGATTTATTCATTCCTGAAGTTTGCATCATAACCAATTTGATGCCTTTGTTGGGGTTTGGCAAAGGCAATCCTGTATTGTTGTGTTGGATTATGCTATTTTATGTGGCATTATGAAACCATCCCTGCACATTTCTGTGCTGTTTACCATGAAGGAGACTTGCTCTCTAACTTGGTCTGTCAATTTCTTCCTGTCAATAGCATTACCATCCTGATGAGTAATGCAAATCCCTTCAATGAGTATAGTTACCTTTTTACTCTCCCTTCCAACTGATTTGACAAATTTGCCTCAATTTAGCATCTTCTCAATGTACTGCCCCTTTTCAAACAAATGGTCTTCCCCGCATTTTCTTAAATTTTAACACATTTTTCAACCCAATGCACTACAGCTTCAATCTCACCACTTTACTGAAACTGACTGTTTAAAAGTTTGTATCTGGCAGTTAGTGGTCTTTTCTCATCCACATTTTGTTTGAACCTCAGTAGCATTTGAAAATCATTATCACCACTTCCCCGAAAATTTATCTTCCCTTGTTTGTGCCCTTGAGTAATTGTTCTTCAGTCATCTATGCTGGCTTTTTCTCTTTCCTGGACCCTAAATATAAATATTCCCCTGGTTTGGTTTTTGACCTTCTCTTATTGTTGTGTTAAATTCCCTAAGTTATTTAAGACTTCCTTGATCATTCATAGAAGATTAATTAGTGTGTGTACCATTGAAACTTTTAATTATCCCTGCCTGTTACAAGCTCTGAAATCAGATATACCTTGGTTTGAACTGGTATGTCAAATGGTGACCTTGTGTGGCATGTTGTTTAACTTTTCTAAATCTTGGTTTTAAATTTTTAAATTTTGGAATAAATGTAATAATTGCTTGTCAAAATGTTTTGGGCACATAGTAGGCTTTCGGTAAATGGTAAGCATTCAGTATTTTTTTTTCTTTTCCTGGACCTACGCACATATCTTCAAATAATTTTTAAAAGGACATTTCAACCTGAGTATCTCACCCATATGTTTCAATTTCCAAAATAAAAGTCATGGTCTAAAGGGGCTAAAGGTGTAGGGAAAGTGGGAAGGGTAGGGAAAAGCTAATAAGGGAAAAGAAAAAAATATGAGAAAATGAAAAAATGGAAATGAAGTATTTGTAAAGGCAGAGGGGAGGAGGGGTGAAGGGAGGGCAGGGACAAAGGGAAAAAATGAGAACCAAGAGCTGTCACATAAAGGTACAAGATCCCAGTAATGAATGTAACTATACTGTATACCGAAAATGTACCAATAAACTCAATGAGGAAAAAAAAAGTCATGGTCTGTTTCTACCAACTTCTATTCTGATTCTAAATATCTACTCCATTTATAGTTTCCTGCTCAGTTGTTCTACCTGTTCACGTACTCTACAAAATATCTGTTGAATAGTGTGATCCAAGTGCCAAGGAATGAAAGTAACTTCTTTACCTAAGTTTCAAGGGAGAATAAAGACAAGTAACAAAAGTTTTTCAGTGCAAATGTCCTGCTATACATAGGTATATACAGCAATCTATGAGACAATAGATAAGATGTTTCTCTGTGAGAGTTATGGTGGGCAGTTTGAATGTTTCAGTGCCTGTAACATATGTTGCACCTAAGAGGGTGGTATTAAGAGGTTGGGCTTTGTGTAGGTGATTGAATTATAAGATTTCCACCTTTATGTGTGGGATTAGTGTCCTTATAAAAGAGACTTGACAGAATCTGTTGGCCCCTTCTGCCACATGAGAATACTATCAGGTGTCATCTATGTGGAACAGATCCTTTCCCGGGCATTGAATCTGCTAGTGCCTTGATTTTAGACTTCCTAGCCTCATGTACTATGAGCAATACATTTCTGTGTTAAAAAATACTCAGCCTAAGAAATTTTGTTAAAGCAGCTTGAACTGACTAAAACAGAGGTGAAGGAAAGTAAAGAGAAACTAGCCATATTTCAAGTTTTACAATATTATTAGCCTCAATAAGATTAACATTTTAGAGGAATGCTTATCTCCTCCACTGGAATGTAAGTACATCAAAGGCAGGCTTTTTTTTTTTGTCTTTTTTTTTTTGCTTAGCCTCAGCAACTAGAACAGTGCCAGCACATGGTGGGCACGTAATAAATACTTGTTGAAATTTATTAAAACTGACCCACATTAAAGTTAACTCATAGTTTTTATAATGAATTGTTTTCCATGAAAATGCCTGAATTATACACTTTCCTATACCCCCACAAAAAATAATAACAGAATATAGAAGCACATGTTACTGTTTATTTGCTTATCTCTTTTCTAAAGTAGGCAATTCTTTTTAAATTTTTCTGTTTTGTAAATGGAATACTCAGGACAACTCTCCCACAATTCCTGCAGAGACATTTCAAAGACCTCAAGACTTAACCAAATCTTACCTTTTGCTTTTAAAGCTAAAAAAATTTTGTGTTGAGGAATTAATAAAGAATCAGTCAGATTTCCTCAAAGACAAATGTTTATTGGATTGTCTTTGATAGACACACACACACACCTGCATAAAATAGGAATAGTACTTGAGAGGAAATTAATTTTCTGTTACTTCAAATATATTTCATCCTTTTAGTCAAATATGATAGACAAATGTCTATTATCTTGACACAGTAATGAAAATACTATTATTAAATGGATCAGTAACTCAATGAATGAAGTCATTAAAAACATTTTTTCTCCTGTTTAAAACTATATATTTCATTTTAAATGTACAATCTGGGGTAGAGTAGTGTATACACATATGGCAAGTGTCAGCAGAAAAGTAGATACAAAGAATCTTCTAAAACTTAATTTTTTGGAGTCTATGCTCATCAAACAACTCCTAAAAATTCTGTAAAACAACTGTTTACATTCACAGTTGAATTACTAAATAAATCTTTTCCACAATAAAATCAGATTTTATCTCACCTATCTAACTATTGTGAAATTTTCTTTCCTTGTAAACCGACATAAATTATCTTTGCTTGTTGTTTTATTTTGAAACAAATCTGATAACATTCAATAAAAATATGTTTAAAAATAATAAATTCTGCCAGCAACATTACTCTCTCCCAATGATTTCCAACGTATTGTTCTTCACTGCCTAAGCACATTACCATTATTGATACATTTTTACTCTCAATATGCAAAATATTTTTAAGACTGGAGAATTCTCTTTCATAAAAATTTAACTTAGTCTACATCCATCATTTGGTGTAGACTGAAAAGCTTTGTTGATTTCTGTTCATGTGTAGTAAACAGGATTTATAGGTCATAGATTAGTTCCAAGAAGTCTTTTCCTGTCTTGAAAAGAATCTTTAAATTGGTGGCTGAAGATAGATTTTGTTAACTCCAGTACTGTTAAAGGATTAAAACATGAGATATTGTTGGATCTTAGCTCTGCATATGTACATTCTGAGCTTTTTTCTCTAGTCATTTCGGAAAGAAAAAATTATGCCTGTAAATCCATTTTCCCCTTGCAAATGTCCTAAGGAAAGAAACTGTTTATAAATGTTAGGTAGATTTTAGTGCTACTATATAATAAAGATATATAACTACTGCTAGAAAACTTACGTTTATGGGTTAATATGTAAAAGGTATTATTCCATAGATATGTAAATCACTACTATCACTGTTAATGAATACTTCTTCAAAACGATTCTCATTTCCCCAAGACAGACACTAGCTCTAAAATTCTGATAGCAAGCATCCTTCATGAAGATTTCACTTCTATTTTCAATTCATGGCAACATCTCCTCCACCAGTGGCCTTTGCTTTTTCATAAAAAATAAATCTGTAGACTTCACTTAATAGTCACATTGGAGTAAAGCCAGCAAGGGCAGTTAGCTTCCTATGAAGCTACAGTCATCTGTCAGAACATACCAAAAATCAATGAAGGTGGTCGCTACTCACTTTCTTGGCCAGGCATGACTCTGCCATGATTCTGATTTTTCTTTGTGAGCTGAAGTGGTCATAGTAATCTCAAGCTCAAGTCCTCTCTAATATTGAAAATTAGAGCAAAATTTTTAAATACAATTCATTTTCCTGAACAGACCATGGATCATGTGTATTACTATTACTACCATTCTGAAAAAAAAATTATTATCCAAGAAAAAAAATCCAGCAAAATTAATTGGGATCTAGAACCAAAACTTGGCCAAAAATTCTAATGGGCAACATAGCATTAAGTAGGTTTTGAGATTGGAGTTTGAATTGAGGGATAATTATAATTATAATTATAGGAAGCCAGAAATGCCTACAACTCTACTTAGAGGTGAGTCTTCATAAAGAAACTGTGAAGGTATGGGTACTCCTCTAGTGCTCTGCAGAAAGTAAGTTACATTTGACTTCCTGCCATTACACTTCATTTTAGACCAAAGGCTAAAGGTTTGACTTCCTGAGAGAATAAGTGTCATCCTAGTACCCATTTGTTGAAGGGGGCAAATCTATTTGCACCCAAAATGCTTGGACAGAATGGAGTGACAGATACAGAAAAGAAAGCAGTTAGGACTCTGAAATGCCAGAAAGGAACACAACCAATCCTATGGTTTTAGAAATGAAAGGGAAGTGGGGAAGAAAAAAGATGGCAGGAGAGTAAAAGGAAAGTGCAAATCTCATGCAAGGGTTAAAATGCTGCTTGTAACAATGTTATGAAGTGAGTGCCATTTTTATAATCAGAAAACTGAGGTCTAGAAAGTTTAAAATTATTCTAACCAGTGGTGGCTCATGTGTTATTTGCTTTTCTTTTAAGACAAAAAAATGTTAATGTACGAGTTGGTTTTTCTAATATAAAACCTTAATATTCGGGTTTAATTGCAGTGGTGGCACTTCTGTGATAAATAAGTGGGTTTCAGTTTGCAGTTTGGCACTCATATCTGGAAGGTTCACCATCACTGGCTTAAGCTCATACTTCTAATTAGAAACAGAATTGAATCAATCGGTTTGCATACCAAACTCTTAAGTACTCTTAACAATTTTTAGCAAGAAGGCACAGCATTGTGCCATGAAAGCCCTATGATAGATTTAGGATAAAGGCTTTTTGACCAGTAGGGAAAGAGGTTTTCCAGCATAGAATTAAACAAATTCTCAAATTCTACTATGTCCAATGATAAGTCCTTGGATAAAGAAGGAGAAAATATCAGTTTAACAGGAGGGATTTCAGCATGAAATTTCAACTTCTGGCTCTCAGTTTAAGGTGGTGGATTTTTGGTTACAGAATGATTATTTCTCATTAATACTGGTCAAGAGGGTATAAACAGTAATAGAGGAGAAAGGAGAGGTATAATATGAAGGATAGCATCTGACATTATTTAAATAGATAATGGTGGGGCTGGGGATTTAGCTCAGCGGTTCGGTGGCCTGCCTCACAAGAGCAAGGAACCGAGTTCAATCCCTGGTACAAAAAAAAAAAAATGGTAAAAAAAAAAAAAAAAAAAGATAATGGTGGCCATGTATGACTTTGAGTGTGATTTGCTCTTCCACAAAGACCCTTTCTACCATTTTTCATCTAATACGATCTCATGATTTTACAAGAAAATTATATTAAGTCATTTCCTCCGGGAAATCTCTTTCGTGACCTACCTCAACAACTTCCTTGGATACCACTATTCCCATCTTGGGTAGGTCCATCCTCTCCAAGTATTTCTACCTTGAGATTACTTAAGTACAGCAAACAAATTTTAATGGCATTGCTATTTATTTCACTTTCCCTCTGTTATCAAACAAAGGTAGTAATGTATACTAGTTAAATGTGGTGAACCTGGGCTTACAGCCTGAAAAGAAAACCTGACCTGGATCAGCTATGTACTACCTAAACGATTTTACAAAGTTTCTTAACTTTTCTGCACCTCAGTTTTCTAATGTCTTTCAATTGTGGATGGTAACAATAATTGTACCTACCACAAATGTACTAGGGTAAATATTAAATCAGTTGATTTATACGGACTTAGAACACTGCTGGATATGCTAAAATGGTATATATTTAGCTATTGTTATTGTTAGTAGTACCAGATGATGAGTGTTTGGAGTTTCCTCATAGTTGTCACAGCACACTAGAATATAATCAATAAATGTTTGTTGAATATCTCATTCTGTAGGACATGCTCAATCATCTATAGAGAAGAAGATATATGTGAATACCTGTACTTAGTGTTTCAAAAGCAGGTTAAACTAATGTGGCTCTATGAATAGTAGTGACTCTTGAATTTTTGTCCTTGCCAGTAGGTCTGTGGTAGACCTTTATACTTAAATGAAAATTG
>NW_022900951.1:101242456-101293378 GCF_012274545.1 Fukomys damarensis
CATATGTATATATGTATATATATATCTTGAGATAATTTAAAAGGCAAGTTTTGTCATTTTCTCCATTTAATGGATGAGGGCCATAGAAATTAGGTAATAGCTTTGGGTTCACAATGATATAGGGCACTTTGTCTAGGGATGTTTGAGCACATATGTTTATAAACCTCATTCAGCCTCTCTACTTTTGGTAATGTACTTATCTCTCCAAGTCACAAAACATACCTCATCTCCCTTCTCCAAAGATAATTCAAATATTGAGAATGCCAAAAGAAGCCTTGGAGGTAAAAGTGAAGTGGTGATTTTGGAGGAAACAAAGGCGCAGGGTAGGGCACAATCCTCAATGTACTGGATAATCAAGGCATTGTCTCTCTGAATGACAGGAGGCAGGCAACAATCTAAAACCTGCTCCAGAGATTGATCACAGGGCAGTCTCAGACAGCTTCATGGGTATGTATCATGAGAACACACAGGAGGAGGGCTGGCTATAAAGACTGGAATACGGTGATGAAGAGTATATTCTATTTAAAAGCATGCCAAGAGAGGAAGTAGGATGACATTATATTTGTTTACTTCGGGAAAAATGTGAACATAAGGATAGAAATACTTTTAATTAGATGAATACAGAAACAGAAAGGGACAAAACGTAGAGTCATTTCTTATGTCATTATTGCTGCTATCATTATTATTACCATTTTTCAAGTGCTTACTATGTTCATGGGTGTTTTTAGTACACTGCAAGTATTGACTCATTTACTACTCACAACAGCTTTAGTAGGTTGGTTTTAGGATCATCCTCAATTTACAGATGAGAAAACTAAAGTATGGTAATTCTGACGAATATGCTCAAGATTACAAAGCTAATAGGTGGTGTCAGGGAATCCATAAAAAGGGATTGGCTGGATGGAAGATCTGGATGCTTATTTTCAGCAGAGACCACAAAGGTATCATAGGAGTTAAATGCAGTGGACATGGGATTTCACCTCCATAGACGTTAGTTAGCTGTATCATATTTAACTAAAGGCAAGTATATGACAGATTCCTTGTTATGAGTATACCTCACAGAAAGTAGAGAACATGATAAAAGAGATTTACTCCTCTAAGGGGCGAATTGGTGATAGGAAGCTTTACAAAATTAACTACTTAATCTTAGAATCTATAAGTACATTATAAAGCCCAAATGGATGATTTTAGAAAAGCAACTCACTGGAGTGAATTAATTTGAATCCTTGACCTGATATTCTCTAAAATGGAGATAAAATAAGATAAATTGTACCTGCTGAAATCAGTGTGCCTTTGCTGGTGTTTTCCATTCAGTTTTTATTTCTGAAGACGTGTTACCAAAATAAAGGGATGAAAATCCAGGATGCATAAATATAAGAAGGCATGAAGTAAATGCCAAGAAGCTTCATACTGAAAATTAGCCTGAGGCTTTAAAAATACACCATTACTAGAAATGACAGAGAAGTTGTTTTTTTAAAAAATATATTTAGAGCAAGAAGAACAAGCATAAGAGAGATGTGCAACTCACACAGTTGCTTTCGGATGTCCAAGGTCAGTGTGGCCTTCTCAATTACTAGTTTTCTTTGTGACAAAGAATCATGGACTTACCAGGGTAAACCAAGTATCAATAACTATGAATTGAAGCCCAGGACAGGTATTCAACTGTTCTAGATGAATTAAAATTCTATCTTAGAGCACTGAAAGTTCTTGTAGATTGGATTTTTTAGAGAGCTGCTAAAGTTCTGGGGACTGTAGTGTGAGTAAAATATGGCAGAAGACGAGCTGACAAACATGGGCTTTAGATTTTTAAATTATTTACTATCCCATAATTTTTTTTGTACCAGGGACAGAACTCAGGACTTTGCACTTGCGAGGCAGGTGGTGGCACCACTAAGCTACATCCCTGGCCTGGACCCATACTTTTAATTAGATTTGTAGAATTTACTCCTCGTATTTATTTTAAATTCTTTATTATTGATATATCTTTCCAATACAAATATTTAGCATATGGTTCTTCAGAATAGGCCATGAAATGTCATTGGAAGTAAGTGGAAAATTCTAGAACAGGTTATTAAAAGGATGATTGTTGAGCACTTAAGAAAAAGATAGTAAGAGGATAAAAGCAGTGCATGACAGACTACATTTCCCAAGAAGAGGTCATATTAGACAAATGTCATTTCATTTATGGGTTTGATATGGTTGCCAGACTGGCGGTTCAGTAAAAATGTAGGCATATTATATGTGGATATCCACAAGGCACTTGACTTTCATGATTTGCCTGTGACTGTATCCAAGATGGAGAAATGTGGGTCGTGCGTATATAAGCAAAAGAATGCTGCCTGACAGATGGAGGTCAATGGTAGGGAGGTTTCCAGTGGCATGTCATAGAGCTCCGACTTTAATCAGTCATATGTCGCATTTCCTTTATAACCTATATGAAAATGAGAATGTATATTTTATAAACCTACATATCGCACAAATATAATGGCAAAGCAACTACTTCATGTGATAGAATTAGAATTCAGGTACATCTCCACATGCTAACATGATGAAATTAAATGAGGCCAGATGAAACCTCTAAACATATTTCTATCAACACTCTTCTTCCCAAGTATGTAATTATAAAGATTCCTTTACATATCTATAGAATAAATAAAACATGGCTTAGCTTCAGAACCTGTTGAAAAGGTTCATTGGTTTACTTACCAGAGTTTTCAATGTGTGTAGGTGATATGTGGCTACCAAAAAGCTAAACCTTACTAATCAAACTGCTTTCCTTAGATGATCCTACAACTACCAAGAAAATGAACCCATTAGCAGTGGGATCTGCCGCCAAAAAACTGGGGTGAGAGGGTGAAGGAGTACACTTATAGTCATGATATGAAGTGAACTCACACATTGATATGAGAAAGCAGAAACTAGAGTCGAAAAGAATAAAGTACCTGGCAAAGAAAGAGATAGAGGGGAGAAAAAATATAGAGCATTTCTGGGTCTTATTGTTATAGAGCTATAGGCCTTGCCTTTCCCTTTGGGTGTTGACTAATGTTTCCTGGTTTCCCACTGAACAATAATATATACATTGAGAGGATGTTCTTCATCACTCAAGGCAAACTGAAAAACCTCTGTTCTTTCCAGTAGAGATCCCAGTAAGAACCTACACTTGCCTTTAGCCTTGGCCATTTCAAGAGGAATTTGAATAAACCATAATGTGTTCTAAAGGAAGAGCCCAAGAAGGGAGGTTTTAAACTAGTAAACATGAGGAAAAGGTAAAGGAATGAGGGTGAAGGGGCATTTAGCACAAAGAAGAATAGACTCGGGACCAGTGAAGAGCTATTATGTGTGAGATGGCTTTTATTTATTCTGTGAGTCACTAAAATTAGACTTGGGAAGATGGGTAGAGTTAAGAAGTGGCAGAAGTTTTGGTCCCAGTAGTTGTTTGAGATGGAATGGGATGCTTTAGAAATAAGTTCAGTTGCTATTTTAGCAATAATTAATCACAGGCAGGCGATCACTTAATAGGGCTGTTAATGTTACCTTTCCTTTGCACAGTGCTTTGCCACATAAGAGGCACATTTTAAATTGCCTACACTAGCTTCACAGGTCTTCATAAAGCTGGACAGGCCAGGCTTTTTGTGTGTGTGCTGTGGATGGAACATAGGGCCTCACACATGCCAAGCATGTGCTCTACTACTGAACTAAACTCTAGCCCTGGAAGGCAGTTTTATATTAATTTTCATAGATGAGGAAGCTGAGGCTCAGAGAAATTCTGTTACATAGCTTATGCATAAGTTTATGTGCACCCACAGTTACCTTTTATTAACTAAATGTGAAATGAACATGTAAAAGGATATATTTGGAAAATTCTAGTTGATAAGGCTGATGAAGCTTTCAGGCATTTTAAAATTAATTTTTGTAATGCTGAACATATTTTAAGAGGCACTAAAAGGTTCTCTGCTCAGTCTCACATGAAAACTTATGTTCTTCACTGTGTCTTAGGAAACTGAGACCAATTAATACACTCCTTGCATAGATACAGAAGGTCCGTGGGTGCAGTTGTACAAACATGCCTAGATGTACATTTCAAATAAGAATAGTTTTCTCTCTCCATTTGCTGAGCCCATTCCCACCCTCCTTCCAGATTTCCTGCTATTTGGCTTCTTAGAGTAAAAGATTGTGTTTGCTTGTCAGAATTGCTAGTTAACCATATTGTTGCGCTGTTTTCTTAGTTCTTTATCCCTAAGCCCTGAAAAACAACCAAAAGAATGAGGAAATCATCACTGTTTGAAAATCCTTTGAGGAAGACATACATTGTTCTCTGTTTTTCTCACTTTTACTCACCCCCCCACAATGCACAAATCATATCACTAGTTCCATTTTGATGGTGGTAACTGCTATATTCTGTCTTGGGAGATAACCAAAAAAGGCAGTTTATGAACCCATCTAATTTAGTAAATGATAGATTATACAGAGATTCCTGGACTTGGGTCAGAATGGTGACATATTCTGGTGCTATGGTAGGAATTTAATTTAATATACTGATGAGGAAAAATTTCTAATGTGAATTTATTAGTCCTTTTTATGTTCTGTTTCCTACAGAATATTAAGGTGGAAGTTGATACCAAGCATTGTTTGTCACGTTACATTATGCATCTCAATGTCTTTAGAAAAAGTTGAGGCACTCAGAAAACAAATCTTGAATTAAAAATCTTGAATTAAATCTTGAATTTAAAAGATAACAGAATGGCATCTTTTACTAGTTCATGTTTTTTTTTCTTAATAGTAAGTTGCAAGTTTTGTTTTTTGCATTGCTGAAGGTAGAACCCAGAGCCTTGTACAAGCTTGGAAATCACTCTACCGCAGAGCTATATACACTGCCAGTCCTTAAAGTTTTAATTTTGATTTAAGAGTGACTAGAAATGGTGAGTCATTTCTTAATTAATCAAATTTCATGGTAAATTCTATTATAGTCAAGGGACACAGAAGAGTGGAGGAGTAGAACTTCAATCGCATGATGAAGATTTGAGAAATGATTCCAAAAACCTAAACACATGAATTGAAGGAAAAAAATAGCAAATGTTTTTCTCTAGACAGAATTTCCTTCTAAAGGCAGAATGCAGTTAATAAAGTTACACGTCTACTTCCCCTTCATGAAGGAAATCCTTTTAAAAAATATTTGAAGGCAATTATTGTTTCAAATAGCCTTATAATAAATAAAATCAAATTTATCACTGTTCCTTCAGTAGTGTTTGAATTTTCCTGTAACGTTGCAGTTTCCTTCAGCAAGGGACAATTGCCTTTCACTTTCATGCTGCAGTGACAGCTTAGATAATTGGTTCATTTCATGTTTCTGTGAGTGTCTGACAGTGAGGTATTTATGCATCTGTGGTTCCATCTTTGTGTGTGCATCTGCTTTGATCTCTGTCTGTTCCTGGGTCTGAGTCTAGATGCAGATGCCTGTGGAGGGCTCTGCACTTTTGCCCAAGCATCTGGGTGTGCATTTGTGCATCTCTGCAGATAACGATGGTGAAATGGTTTGTGCATTCCATAGAGACATCCCTTGCCAATACTTAAATTCATTGGGATTAATAGCAGCTGAAGTACCTGGTCTCCAATGGTATGTTGCTGTTCAAGACCCAGCTGTTATGCAGATGAACTGAGTCCTGTGTACTGGTTGGAGGAACTGCAGCAGCTGGGCTGGGTTGGCTGCGTGTAGTCATTGATCTCCTCTGAAGAGTGTCTGCTGTAGGAGGTGGCTTCCTGGCACAGGTGCAGGCATGTGGAGGCGGTGGTGGCGGAGGGAGGGGTCTGAAGGTGAACTGGTTGTGTGGGCTGCTCTGCATGTCTGAAAAGGAGAAAAGAAAAAAAATACAAAATAGAGACTTATTCTCCCACTTGACAGTCAGGAAAACACAGCACGACAGACTTACCATGGATTTCAGATAAATAACCTGTGGGGTAGGGGGAGAGTTTTTAAATTCAGTCTGCCTGTAAAAATGTCACTTAACTTACAAAAGCATGTGCAGCATGCTTATGGAATGTAAAACATTCACAGTTGCATTTACATGTAAATTCTTCAGGGCTTTAGCAGCTAAAAAGTAAATGAGCCCGCCTCACACAATTTGTCATAGTTTCTGGTACTGAAGAAATAAATCATCAACAAGACACGAAGTTACAGAACAGAAGTGAGCTGATTTCCATCAGTTGCAAAAATCTCACTTCAGAAAACAGTGAAAAGCACAAATTCCTGCAGGAAAATCATTCAACACTTCAAATAAAAATATAAGGCCACCTTCTGGTTTACCTCAGGAAAGGATGCTAGCTTACCTACATGGGGGCAAAGCCATACAACAGAAAAAGAGCTCACATATATGTAACTTAACTGTGTGAAACTAATCTCTCCACCCACCTCCCACTTCAGAGTGCTGCCTGTAAAAAGTAGGCCAAAAAGACTTTGTTCTGGTTGCTACACATATTTCCATGGTCACGCAAAGCAGCCTGCAACACACCCTCCAACAATAGCCATTACTTTCTAGGAGCTCTGACATGTTAGCAGCAGTTTAGGCAGCAAGGAGACTGTTCTTTTTGCTTTCTCTTGTTTCTGGCTTTTTTGTTTTCTGCTTATTTGCAGAAGGGTCAGCTTGGGGCAGTGGTCCTCAGACTTCTGTTGTTGCTATTTTTTCACTGATTCCTGGCAGGTTCACGTAAAGACAGTGAGTTAGAATTTGGCCCATGAGAAATATCCCAATTAAACCCCTTTGAAAAGAAATTGCTATTTCAGCTGATAGCCACCTCTCTTCCACAGGAGAAACATAATGGATGTCAAGTGATTGCTTGTAACACCAGCACGTTCTGGATAAACTTTGTAGACAGCACAGCTTTGTCCCACCTCCCCAGTGACTGAGAGTTGAAAAGCAGAAAAATGCCAGAGGCTTGCAATGCCTAGCAAAGGGCTCAGCTGGTTTTTGCTGCGGCCCACTTTGCAGTGACTGATCACAGACAAAATCACTTCTTTCAATCCTTCCACTTCAGAAATGAATTTTAAAGACATTGGCATGTTTTTCAGATTTAAAAATAATATTACTGTCTCAATAGCATGAAGAATGCTTGGCTGCATTTCTAGTACAGGTGGTATCTCCTTTAAATAAATGTATTATATGAAAATCTGAATTGTACAAAAGATAGATAGGGAAGGGAGTGGTGATCATTCATTTGATTATAAAGGATTATGTAGATGGCCAGCTATCCTTGTATATTTCAAATGCTTCATGAATTTTCGAAATTACCCCCATCATTCTAGGCTCAGCCCAAATCCCCTTATCCACTAAAGAGTCATTGCTTGTGCTTAACATCTCATTAATTTTTTTAAAATTTTGTGCTCATATTCATAACCATAACTGGAGTGTGCTTTCCATTCTTGGGACTTAGAGAAGCGTAGAATCCTAGAACACAAAGAACCTTTGAGTTTTTTTCATCTTGCAGATGAAAACCTTGTTCCGAGAGACATGATAAATCAGTTGTAGGGCCAATGCTAGAACTCCCATCGCCTCTCTCTGACCAATGACCAATGCTTCATCCCCTATATGAAAGATCTCTGTAATACAAGTTATTTTCCTTCTTGAGATTCGGAGATGCCAAATCTTCTATATGTTCCAGATTTTTCATTTATGTTTACATGTCTTCTTCCCTCTCAGACCACAACTCCCAAAATACAAAGGAGAAGGCAGTGTGATGTAAAGCTATGTATAGTGGGAAGAGCACACACCTGGCAAATCTGAAGCTTAAATTTTGCATCTGTCACATAGAAGCTTTCACTTCTCATTGTTAAATGGAAATGATAATCATTTTTCTTAATGATGAAGTTTAATTCATGTAAAATGTACCTGAACGCAGCATATCAGTAGCTACTTGCTTATTGTATAGAGCAGAAGTATATAACTTGAATTTGGAAAGAACCATATGAATTACCTAGTTCAGTTAGTGGAATCCAAAGCTCAGAGAGATGAAGCAACTTATTCAAAGTTGTTGAGCTTGCATAAATTTGCTCTCCCATGTCTGATGATTCCTAAACTAGAACTTTTTCTACTATGCTATTTTAGAAAAATAATATGACTTTCTTTTCTGACTTGAACATTTACTGTTCTTACCATCATTTTGGCCTCCAAGTTTGTGATAGGGTGTTCCCTTATGTATTTTGACTTATTTCCCACAATAGTTTACAGGTTTCTTAAGGAAAGCCATCTAATTCCCTTGTATGCCACACAGCATTGAGCATAGTTCTTGGTACAGAG
This sequence comes from Fukomys damarensis, assembly GCF_012274545.1. NCBI lineage: Eukaryota > Metazoa > Chordata > Mammalia > Rodentia > Bathyergidae > Fukomys > Fukomys damarensis. The sequence continues at coordinate 101,250,745 of NW_022900951.1, forward strand.
CAGGATTCCTAAAAGTTTTTACTGATAGAAAAGTATTTGCCTCGGGCCAGGGTTCAGCCGCCTGCTTTGCAAGCATCAGGTCACAAGCTCCATTCCCGGTAACCAAAGGGAAAAAAAAAAAAGGATTTGCCTCACTCATGGGGCCTAAAGAAGCTCTTGTCTCCTTTGGCTCCAATTCTAATTCAGCCACTGGTATCACAGAGTAGTAGAAGTCCCCTTTGGAGGTCTCAGTGGAATCATTCAGAGCAATGGGGAAAGGACAGCGATACCCTGAAGATGAGATTTATTTATTTTTCAGCTTTAATTGAGTTTATTGGTACATTTTGGGGATACAGTACAGTTACATTCATTGTTGGGATTTTGTACCTCTACATGACAGGTCTTGATTCTCATTTTTTCCCCTTACCCCTGCCCTCCCTTCACCCCTTCCTCTCCTCCCCATCTACAAACACTTTATTTTCATCTTTTCATTATCTCACATTTTTTTTCTTTTCCCTTATTACCCTTCCCCTACCCGTCCCACCTTCTCTACACCTTTAGCTCCTTTCTTCCCATTTCTAAATGTCAGTAATCTTATTAGAATCTTATGCATTGCTGCAGATTATTCACACCAGGGAAACTATTCGGTATTTACACATGTGTGACTTATTTATTTCACTTAGGAGTATATCTTTAATAATGCCTGTTCAAAATATGGAAAGACCAGTAGTAACATGCCACAGATTCGCCATCTAAGGCCATGTACGTGTAGGAAATGACCTAAGGAAAGTAAAGTAAAGTATGGGAGTACAAGGTCAGAGGAAGAAGACAAATCCACTATAGAGTTTGTGTTCAGAATACCTCTAAATAACACTATGACATCTAATAGCCTACGAATTTGTGTCAGCACAGTTGTTCAAAAGAAAGTTTCTAGTCAGTACAGCTGTGGCAAAAGAAATACAATTGCTCATGTTTATCTGCACATAATACTTTCTAGATTTCCTTAAAATATTTGCAATTTGCTTATTAGGAAAAATAAGAAAACATTTTTTTCATTGAAAAGTACAATCATGCTATTACTATATTGCTGCCACAGGCAGAAGGTTTGTGTATAGTCATTTCAATAATATACATGTATACGTACATACATGCACGTATACATGTATGTGTGTGTTTTTTATCTATTTTGCTGTGTGTTTTTATTCCAATGTTCCATATGCTAAGGTTTTCCTACAAGTTAATGTTGTCTTTTAATGTTTTCACAATATTGGATTGTTGCACTGAGTGGAATATATCCAGACCTTAAGCCCTTATGAAATGCAAATCATTTAAAATTCATTCTTTTTATCACCTCAGGAAAAAGATGGGGAATGCACTTGTTCCTTCCCAAATGAAGTAATTTAATCCTTGGGTTCCGTGAAATGGGATTTCCCAACATTAAATACTAATGAAAAATACATCAGTGTTCAGTGTCAGGAGTTCTAGAATGCCAATTCCAGGGGGTTAAGAATCATATACACTCACTTCCAAATATATCTGGCAAACTTATACTTTTGTGCCCAAAACAGGGAGAATTGGGGAGTGGCAATTATGCAAATGTAGATATCCAGACATACTTATAAAGCTTTCTGAAAGTAAATTAAATTTTCAGATGGAAAAGTCTAAATCATATATTTGGATAGGAGCTCGTTTCCGATTTAAGGCCCTAAAATAACTTGGTAGGATAATGTATAAAGGGAGAAATTTCTCCAATTTGTAGATCTAAGACCTTTTAGGTGTGCCAGAGCCTGTTATAGAAGTATAAGCCTTCAGAAACAACACTGCCCTTGTCTTCAAAATGTAAGTGGGGGACTTGTCTTGCATAGTTTTTTTCTTTTCTCTTTCTCTCTTATTTTTTGCAAATAAATCTTAATTTAGATCATGTGTTATAGAAAGTTTTCACCAAAAAATAGTGTATCTCTGCTCAGAAACACCATGTGGAAACCTATCACAGTGTCTAGCAGAGTGTTTCACCCCTTTCATTTCATTAACACATACAGTTCTGTTACAAGGTGATGCACACATTTCAAAAATTCACTGCACTTTGCAAAAATCACACAAGGGAAAAACCTTGCTGAGAATAATGGTGTTGGGGCACAAAAAATCCCCCCAAAATGACACATTATGAAATACCCAATAAGGATAGTAGCAGTTATACACATATTGATGCATAAAACACATAAATGATATGCCAAATATGATACCAGATGTGAATGGTAAACTGGGTAAACTGAGGTAGCTGGTTGATGTTTCAGGTGTAAGTTTGTGTCCATTTTGTATATTGTCATGCAGTCTTTTCAGCTATATACATGTTTTTGTATTTATCTACTGATTTTAGCATATAGAAAAACACAAAATTTGCCTTAAATTCAAAGCATTCTCAAATATACCAATAACTAGGGAGAAATAATGTCTTTAAACAAGCATTGTAGCTAACATGACTGAACATAAAAAGAAATTTCTGTAAGTGATATGAATATAGTATTATAGATAATTTTTTCTTGAAAAATTTCTCCAAAGTAGACACATGACCAGTTTTTACAGATTCATGTACTAAAATCGAACATTCTTTCCCTTAAGGACACTATGATAATACTCTCTCAAAGTGAATTTTCCTATATATATTATGTATATGTTGACAAAGAGACACATCTGTTTGTATAGCTCCAGAAAATGATCAGAACCCATGTCTGCACTTCCTGGCTTGATTCTGCTTTCATTACTTCATCGGGGAAGGGAAAGTGTAGCTCCACACTCATTTATCTGTTATTCTGTAATGAAAAAAAAAGTCCTGAAAGCTGTTACCGTTGTTTTTATTTTTCTAATTCTTTTGGTGGTAAAACCTGATCTGAAGCAATGTACAGTCATTTGTGATCTTTATCACATTACTGAATTTTCACCCATTTAACTGTGGAAGTACTAATGCATTTTATTAAGGGGTGCTGGCTCATATACCACCGTCAGTGTCATGTAATATACAGTATACATATATCATTGCCTTTGTAAGTTCTGAAAAAAAATCTAAATTCTGAGACAATGGACCCCAAAGGCTTTGGATAAGGGAAAATGGGCCTCTGTTATTATTTTATCACCTTCTTCAACCCTTATGAAACGGTATAAATTATTGCTTGTAAAGACCACATTAACCCACATGTTCAAAGAACGTCAGTGCACTAAGGGTTATTGCCATACCTATCTGTGTCAAGTCTCTCAAGGTCAATTATAAGTCTATAGTTCCTTGGGTGGTTTTATAAAGTGTTCCTCTTCCCAGGAGAAGGGATATTAGGAAAGAGGTTTAATAGAAGGAGAGACTTATTATTGTTACTAATAATTTTAAAATATATTTCTGCTTTAAACTACTTCACTTTTCACAAGGAGTTTTCATAACTTTTGATGTGGTTCATGAATTTGCAACTGATGGTTAATATTCATTAACTTCATTGTGCTCATGGCCATTAAATTAATCTTAAATGTATTTGACTATGAACACTTCTGTTCTCAACTTTATAATTATTATTAGAAGTGCAAAGAATAGGATGATGAGAATTGATTTTTAGAAGAAAAGAATAAACCAATATAGTGTATCAATTCTCTGGATGAAATAATACTGGTATAATATTATTGTACCAACATTCATTAGTAGAAGTAGATTCATCAGTTAAATAAATGATAGGTTGAGAACAGAAATGAGTCTGTAAAAGACCTAATGTTTAATAAATATTTATGTATATATGGGCATATGTATGAACAAGACAGACAACCACAGAAAGGCAGAAGTAGAGAGAAATTTACAGGAGAATTAGCAATTAAAGATGATTGCAGGAGAAGAGTCATAGAAACCCTGGGAAAAGGCTAACAAGATATTATGATGTTTTCTCACTTACATGAGTTCTATCTGGTTCTGAATTACTGCATTCTGCATGTCTTCCTCAGCCCTGAGACATTATACACTACCTTTGAGACTGCAAAGTGCATCCCTGTGAGAACTTTGAATAGCCCTCTCACTAACAAAACAAGGAAGAAACTATGCTTTGATAACTTATTTTTTGTTGCTAATTTCATTGGTACATTTTAGATATACATAATGATCACATTCATCATAGGGTATTTGTACCAGTACATAATATATCTTGATTCTTGTTTTTTCGCTTGTTCCCCTCCCCTTTCCTTCCTTCAACCCCTCCATATTTACAAAAGCTTTGCTTCCATTTTTTCTTCTGTTTTTCCCTTCTTTCTTTCCCCTCTCCTTTCCTTTGTTCCCCTTCTCATTGGAACTTTTTCTTCCCATTTCCCAATACCTATTATAGGTTTTGGTCTCTATTTGCAATTTCAGTTTCTCAAACCAAAGAACAATGTGATAACACTGTTCATTTGTCAGTTTTTTGAGATTTGTTTGTTACAATCGCTAGAAGTATGTCAACACTGACAAAATTACACATGCTAAAACTTATATTTGTGTTCAGTCTCTTCATAAAATGATGATTCAAAGATGTACTGGTCTACCTCCAGAAAGTCTAAACTTTCTATATCCCAAGTCACACTCATCAGTTTTCCTGTCCTAGCATAACAATGAGTTAGAAATCCACAAAACACCCCAAATCCAGCCCAACCCTCCCTGTCTCTGTTATAGGAGAAATACAAATATTGTGCACTGTATTGGATTTATGTAGTTTAATTATCCAATTTGGGCATGCTAGTCAATATTTCTGCCAATAAGTGGCTGGTTTGTTAACTCATCAACTCCCTGACGTAAATTAAGTCAAACAACTGAGGACTTCACAACCAAGAAAAAAAAAAAAAAGAGGGCTGTAATAAATGCTGTTTTGCTTAAATTACTGAAGTATTCAAATTTCTTAGTTGTAAAAAATACAGGATGGCTACAGCTTTTCTTACATTTTTCAAGAAATTTTGCAGTGTTGAAAAAAGAAAAATGGAGCCAATACATCTGTTATCTTAAAAAATAATATTTTAATAAGTAAAATGGTAGAAAGCTCTACTTCAGGGTACAATTTGTAATTTTAAATATCAATATTTAAATATTAATATATGACATTGATTAACAATTAAATAGTAGTTGGGTAAAGTATTTTTGCTATAATCTTGAAGGAAATTCTATTATCCATTATGTACCATGAAACATGAAGTAGATAATTGCCCTGTTTTATCATATGCTGACAATGATGCTGTGGTTTCCATTATTAGCCAGTCAAGTATATCTGAAATAAAATATAGAAAAGTAATGATCCTTAAAAGTTTTATATTTAGTTTATATTCAAACTAAAGTTGTATGTAGGTATTTCAATTATTCTCAATCTTTGAGTTCATTATTTATTTGCAAGTAGGTAATGAAGGGTTATGAATTAATTGACAGTGAAATAGTTAATTAACTAGTAACGTATTCTGGAATTTTAGAAAGTTTTCATTTCAGGGCTTCATTTTTATTACAATGTAATAAATTATTTCCCTGCATTTATTAAAAAAACAATACATGACAATCATTATATTTTATTTATCAAAGTGGATCTTTGAATTTTTGAAGCACAAGTCAAGAAAATATGACTATTTCAAGTTCTAAGAAAATATTTTTCAAATTACCATGTTAAATAATGGGGGCATGCTATATGGGGAGTAGCCAAAAAACAAAACGTACAACAGAAGATAAAACTTTCTAGGGCATAAAAACAAAGCATGAAGAGGAAGTTAGCCTGTGGGGGATTCACCCCCTCCTCAAATTTTTCAAATAGAATGGAAAAAATAATTCTGATCAGTATTAAGACAACAACATAACCATCGTCTGGCTAACTGGTGGGAAAGGTGACCTGTACTTTGTAGTCTTCTCCTTGCCTCCCACCACATGACTCAAAGGATGAAAGGGACCCATGAACACCTAATTGAGTGGTGAAAAGCAGTCCCACATTTGTAGTTAGGGGCTTGAACACAAGCAGGCTCCCATTTGGGACAAGAGGAACGAGGGGCAGAGATGGCACTGCTATAGCAGTATTCATAAAACCCAGAGGATTCTAAAATTTCACCTATATTTTGGCCTGCTTGCTCTAGCTCAGCAGTTCTCAGCTACAGGATCAAAACACACAACATCTTTATATGTTTTACATAGATTCCACAATTTTATTCAATGTACTTATTACTTTACTTTCAAATTAAATTAATTTGAGTGAATTTAACATTTTAAGTTGCGTTCAATCAAGTGATTTTATAGAAAATTGTAGCAACTGTGGAGGACGAGTGTCTTACGATGCCAATAACTTATTTCCCTGAAATATTCACTTTCCTACCAGCTCTTTGTTACTGTGTGGACTAATTCTGTGCCCGAAAAGGTTCTTTCTTAAAATATTCATTGATTGCTTTTCTCATTATTACAAATTTTCTTTTTTCCAACATGTTATTTGTATGAGATATTCAATAGAGTTTTTTTTTGTTTTGGACAGGTGCCAAAATGAAGACCTTTCACTAAGTGCACTTTATAAACTTTGCTTATGATAAGCTATGCATAATTAACTCACTTTTATTTTTCCTTCAAAATCTGATTCATTATCTCAATTACATTTCTGCTTATCTCCCTGGACTCCCTCCAATTTAACTAGGTCTTTATGGATCCTCAAACAAAATACAATGTTCTGGATGAACTTCACCCAGAACACAAAAAAAGTTATCTGATATATTCTTTTGTAATGATGTTTTGTCACGTGTAGCCTTAAACTATGTATAGATTGCACTTGAGACTTCATTAACTAGAAAGATGGCTAAAGAAGTCATGAGAAAGCAGCTCAATTAGGAAATATACTGATATATTGATATATAGCTATGTCTGCTAGTGGATAAAATGTAAAATGTTCATCAAAATAAGCAAATTAGTGAAATTTACCAATACAATGTTGTGTGGAGTGAACAATGATAATTTCATCCCCTAGAGATTAAAATAATGTATATATGCCTTAGAGAAATTGAAAAATTAGTTCAAGGGTGAAAGTCAGCCTATATAAACAGAAGAAGAGAATAATAACATGTGTTGAAGAAGGTATAAATATGTGAGATTGTAGAAATAAATATAGATGGTAGTGCTATAAATTAAGAAAACGTTTCGTAGGTAGTGATTGGCAAATGTTTTCTTTAAGCAAGTGTCTAAAAAAACTTAAAGTTTGGTTAAGCTCATTTAGGTGCACTTTTCAAAAGTTATGGGAAACACTGTATGAAAGATAAGGGAGATGATGAAAGGGACAAAGGATTAACCATACTGTTATGTAAAGCAGTTTCTCAAGGAGACATCTTGTACCCAGTGCCTAGAATTGGTAGCAGAGCTCCTTTCTAGGCATTAGTGGTGGAAGTGCGCACCAGCCCAGACCAAAGAATGTGGCTTAGGTTTAGGGACAGGTGTGATGACAATCTGGATTTATTCACATTTGCTTTTACTCTGGTTTATTCTCCATAATGCAATGGATAGAAATAAAATTACAGGAATACAAATGCTCATTTGGTGATCTTAGTTCTCACAGTGAGATGTCTGTCCCTCAGTGCAAAAGAATACATTATTATGAAATTGCTGTTTTTCTTACTGTCATCCTCATCAGTATTTGGCAACTCGTCTGTAAAACATAATTCTGTTGCTCAGGAACTTATGTTACCTAGGATTAATGTCCAGCTCCCTGATCTTCAAATTCTCACTTTGGCAGCACTAGGGCAATTTTCTCTTGTCAGTACTCAAAATACGTGTCTTTGATATTTCCAATTCATTCCTACTTAGAGATTTCCATAAGCAGATCTGACATAGTCTAATATAGACTTCCGGTAGTAATCATGAATTTCAACTTCAGGTCAAGGTATAGAGACATATATGACAGATGGTGAGTGGTATCCATGCACTATGGCATGACTGCATACCTTTCTTTAAAGTAGTAGTCATAGTTTACTAGTGTTATTACTCCTTATAACTTTCAAAACAAATGATTGGGTTGCCAAAGGACAAAAGGACTCAAACTAGTCAGTTATGGCACACCTTGTCTTCAGAAGCACAAGAAACAGAGGAGAGTCTTGGTTTAATTTGTGTTCAGTAAGATGAATCAAGTATAGAGGATTTTCTGTATTACTAAGTCCCTTACTGATATAATCTGTAGATAACTCACTTAAATTAGCAAGCATATTGTGATATTTCTAAATTATATAGTTAAGTTATAGGCATTAGAATCAGATCAATATGGATTTAAATCACAGATCTACCATTTACTATCTATATGATAATGAGCAATCAATTCCTTTCAAGCCCCTGTTTCATAGTCTGTAAAGTAGGGACAGTAATAAACACCTTTTAGTCTTTTATGAAAACTAGATGAGGTGATGTGTATAAAGTTTTTAGTAGAGGGCCTATCACAAAGTAAACACCGAATATTATTAAATGAACAACAAGTTATTGAACCTAACCAAATCTATAAAATTCAAGTACAATTTGGCAAGTTAAGACAAAAAATACTATGTGACTCCAAGATATTTGCTTATTTATAGCTTCCCCATTATAGTTAAAATGTTTTAGAATCTTCACAGGTTTCTCATTCTCTCCCAACAGTTATAAAAAGTTATTACTGAAGTCATGAGTTAACACAATAACAATCGACTCCTATCTTTCCCATCTTTTACTTTTCCTCCAAGCCACAGCAAAACCTCCTATTGATTAGCTTTCTTATTATGTTCTCGGTTCCTTTTACTTCAGATAACATTCTGTGTTTCATGATTTTCATTTAAGGACTTTGAATGTCCTTACTTGCATTTTCTCTATGCTAAATGATTGGGGCACACATGCATTTCTAAAGTTCCTATTTGCAATAACACCTCAGGATGTACACAGAGTAAAGGATGTGAAGAAAAATCATTTCCATGAATACGACACTAGTGCTTTGTATTTAGGAAGCACTTTTCATCTGCATCCCTCAAAGACTTTCACAAATATTATCTCATGCTTTATTCACTGGGCCAACCTTCAAGCAAAATTGATTTTCAAAGAATTTCCTCAAAGTGTATCAAACCCCATGAGGAATAAAGTTGTGTTTAGCTAGTTAATGTGTCACAATGTTCAGAGATATTTAAAAACAGTACAAACAAAAGTGCCACCTAACAAACTATGACTACTGCTTAAAATATAGTGTTCCATAGGTAGAGCTTTCACATTAAAAATAAACAGAAATGTTATCATATTAACATAAAGATCAACGGACACATTTTAAGCTAATGACATCTGATTGAATTTGTAACTGTGCATCAACCTAATATGGGAGAGATAATGCGGTTCACAACGAATCCAAACATATTTATAAAACTATTGTATATTAATGATAATCTATATTATATATAAAAAGCATGGACACCCTACTTGGATTGTATACTGAGTGCTAAACATAATGCCTGACGTGTGACAAACACAATTAATATTAGTACAAATTAAATTATTGTTGCAATTATTACGCACTATGAACTTAGATTAGGAAACAAGTTTTCTTTGGAAGAATTCAGGGAGTACTGGGATACATTCACACTTGTTGTTCTTGTTGCTGCTACTTTTACTACCACTTTTTTTATTGCCAGTTCGTACGTGCAAGGAAAGAACACCCCCCCCACCCCATCTCCAGGGCCAGCCCCACTCAAGATGGGAAGAGGCAAGGCTACTTAGATGTTAGATCTCTTCCTACCTTTGACTGAAGTCATTTACACTGTGCTAGTGTCATGGAGACTATGGTGGTATGTCATTAAAACATGAGGCTAATTATTTTGAGGGAGAGACAGAATTGAATTAGGTACTTTTTATAATCGAATGAAATAATTTATCTGAAAAATTTTAATCAATTCTGTCGGTGCCATGAATATACATTAAGCTATGCATAATCATTATGGAGGCACCACTAACTTTACTTACTGTTTCTTCCTGGTGTTATTTTTTGGCCCTCCACTCTATCTTGCCTTCTTGCCCACATTTCTAGAATGCCTTAATCACTGGACTATTTGCAAAAATGTCATTATTAAGAATGTGAAGTTTTTTAGTTCTTCTGAGGATATGATTAATGTTTGCTTCCTTGAAAAAACCAACAATATTTTAAATTCACACTCTGTATCTACTTTAGAGATGCAGAATATGAGGTTCAGAGACGTAATGAAGCTAGGCTAAGGCTTTAGGTTCAGTAGTACTAAACTGCCTTCTACTGCTGTTTCTCAGTCATCTCTCCTGGGTTTCAGAGCAAACCATATTAACTGAGCTTATAAAACATATGGTATATTTACTAGAAGCAATGAAGATAAAATAATGAATCTGAATCAGCCATGAAATAAGACATAATTAATTAAATCCATGTGATGGGTTTCTTTAATTGTCAACCCAATTCAAAATGTGTATGCACAGGTCATTAAATGTTTCTTTTTAATTTTCAGTAGCAAATAGTCTCATTTCAGTAGTACCTACATAATTTATGTGACTCATAGGAAAACTCTTGAACTTATTGGATGCGTGACTTTATCTCAAGTTGATCCTGAAGATATCAGAAAAGATTGCTTACTGGATCTGCTTTAAAAAGACAATTTAAAAGACGGTTAAAAATACAAGGACCTAAGTTTGATCCCCGGTACCAAAAAAAAAAAAATTATGCATGTTATTTCTCATTTGTATATTAAAGTCTAACTGTGTTTACTGAGGAAATATTACAGGCATAAAATCAATTCTTACATTATATAGCAACTGACATTCAGGATGTTCATGTCTCTATTTACAAAGTGTAACAAATTGGTTTCAAATAAATGGGATTAAAATAAAATATTTTCTTTTCTCTATTAAGTTTATTGTTACATTTTAGGTATACACTGCAATTACATTCATCATTTGGATCTTGTAAATTTACATGATATATCTTGGTTCTTATTTTGTTCTTATTTTAATAAAATATTTTCTTTAATTCTGAATCACATGTAGGGATTTTCCTCCTCTCAATACATGCGAGAATTACAAAAATGGGTAACACTGAAGGTGGATTAGGGTTATGGTAATTCAAGTAGCAAGTCTACAAGTTGTACTAGGACATCTGTCACTCAGTAAAATAGCTCTAATATTTGGCTGTGTTATACAAACCTGCAGTGTAATGCTTCATGGGTATACTAAAATGTAAGTCTAAAAACCCGATGGATATTAAAGCTAGCATTTTAAGAAATGTAATTTGAGTGCTATTTTATATTTTATGGATTTTAGTGACCTGTTATACATATTCACTATATTCTACACAATACAATGTGCTAATGCCATCAGTTTCTCTAGTGCCTTCATTTGAAAGAATTGAAAATGTAAAATAAACAGACATATGCTAGAGGCCTGAACATTACAACAAAAGATTGCTTAAATACAAGTCTGGTGAATAGAAATATCTGAACAACACAATTTTTCCCCAAAAAGACTTGAAAACTGTTCATTTTGCATAGCAGGGGCAGCAATCAACAGAGTGAAGATTCTTATGAGATGGAATAAAATATTTGTGAAACATTGCTTCTCAGACATTTGGCTGGATTGAGTGTAAAATATTTATAACAATATATCTAATAAGAGGTTAATACCCAGAACACATAAGGAACTCATACAACTCAATAACAAAAAAACCTGATTAAGAAACGAGAAAAAAGACCTAAGCAGCCTTTTTTTCCCCTAAAGAAAACATATAAATTGTCAACAGGTATATGGAAAAATGTTCAGCATCACTAATTGTCAGAGATGTGCAAATCAAAGCTACAAAAATCTATCACTTTGTATCCATTAGGATGATCGCAATATAAAAAGCAGAAAATAATGAGTATTGGTGAGATTGTGGAGAATTAGGGACATTCATGCACTGTTGGTGAGAATATAAACAGGTTGGTTGATATGGAAAACAATATGATAATTCTTAAGAAATTAAAAACACTTACTATATGATATAGCAATTTCATTGCAGGGATCATATTCAAATGCATCAGAAACAGGATCTCAAAGAGGTATTTGCTGCAATATTAGTCACAATAGCCAAGAGGTGGAAAGTGTGAACAATCAAATCTTCATCCATAGATGGACAAAAGAAAGAAATCCTGCCATTTGCAATGTTGTGGATGAAACCAGGAGGACATGTTTCTAAGTGAAATAAGACAGACACTGAAGGACAAATATTTCCTAATACCATTTATTTGAGGAATCTAAAGTAGTCAAAATCTTGGAAACAGAAAACAAATAGTGGTTTCCAGAGCTGGAAGTAGTGTGAAAGGAAGACTTGGCCAATGGGTATTTATTTTCAATTTTATAAGATGAAAAATTTTAGAGATCTGTTGCAGAATGAAAAGCTATGCCATTCTTAATTGAATCACTCATTTTACATGAATCCTATGGTGCTGGAGTGATACTACAGTGGTCAAATACAAGCATTATGGAGGAGATAGACAAATTATAGTAGATGACTCCATGGTTATAAACAGTAATCTTGCTGGTTAATACAAGAATTGTGATGTTCATAATCATTTATTAGCTGTAATGTGTAATAAAATTTAAATGAATTAATTTTATAAACATTATACTACCTATTCTTTAGTTTGTATAATGGAAAAAGAAAACAAGCAATTTTGCTTAGAAAATTGGACTACTTCAAATGATAATAAAAGTAAAAGATGTGTCTAAGTAGATACCAACTACTGGAGATATAAGGCTATATGTTTAAATAAATAAAATGATGCTAATAAATGTCTTGCTTTATATTGACATAACAAAATGCCATGGTCTTTGGGGCTTAAACAAGAGATATTTACTTTCTGGTGGCTGAAAGTCCAAATTCAAAGAGCCCACATGGTTGGTTTCTGGGAAAGGCTCTATTCCTAGCTTGCAGATGGTGGCCTTTTGCTTTGTCCTAAGGGCACGAATCTCATCATTAAGGCACCATTCTCACTGCCTTATCTAAACCTAATTATCTCCCAAACCCTCATCTCTAAATATTATCACATTGGTGGTTAGGGTTTCCTGATTATGATATCTTCCCTGTTATTTCCTCAAACATAAGAATTTTGGGGAACACAATTCAGTATATAGCACTAACCAGTGGTATTAAGGTAGTAACACCTGATACATTTTCTAATTCATTTGCTTTAAAACACTTGTTTATTTTCTACCATATCTTAATTCCATATTGTATATTATACTTTGTAAGACACAGAGAATTTTGAAATGTATTTCTTACTATAGCCTGCATGGCACTTCATATATGCGCATAATTTATGAGTAAACATGTCTTTAATAATTGTTTTGCTCATGTGGAATTAGGACATCTAAATTACAATATAATTAATCTAGAACAGATCGGGTCTCAGACATTCTGAGTAAATGGTTTTCTACTGTATTTAATTACTTTTAGTTATCTGGCAGAGAGGTGAAAATATCATTCCATTTATTTATCATTCCTATCATCATTCTCATTATAAGATATGGTAAGTTATTGTGATAATAAAGTTGTTAATGCAAAAGATAAATACATTTAAATATAAGATGAGGAAAATGAGGCATGGAAAATTTATATTATTTGTTCAAGTTCACAATGTCAGCCAGAGGTGGCATATGGGATGAGCATATCTTTAGTACAAGTCATAATTGCTTTCTACCTTAATACCAAATGGTCAGCATCATGTCTTTCAGAAAATACACCGTGTTGGAGCTAGAAGAGCAAAAGACATTTTTGTGCCCTGTTTCCTAACTGACCTCTTTCCCTTACAGATGTATCTGTCTAAAAAATCACTGTAAGAAATAGTATACATATATATATGACATATATATATATGTCATATATATAAGTTATATATATGTCATATATATATATATATATCATATGACTGATATAGGTAAAGAAAAAGCACCTACATATTAACACAACTGATTGAAGGAGTAGAGAATAGTAAAGCATGGCATAGTCGAAAAAGAAAGAAAAACAAGACTAGTCTATAAGTTTTCACAGAAACCTTGAATGATACTTAGGGAAGGAAAATGGTCCAGAGGGAAGGGAACAAAATACACTGGTTGCTGGAGTTATCAGTGTTTTATGGAAACAGCAAACCATTAGAAGTAAATACAGAAAAAAGGACAGGGATTAAAAAATGACAGATGTGTCAATGCTGACTTAAATCTTCCTTATAAATAAACAAAATTTGGTTAGTTAATTCACTAAACAAATTTCTGATTGCCTATTAACTGCTACCATCATCATGCATCCAAGACATAATGGTGCAAGTGAATTACATTTCTTTCAAAAGTTCATGGTGGCATTGGGGCGATTCATGGTTAAAGTCATATGTACAATTAAAGTGTATTTCCCAACTCTTTAGTTGCAGTCACATTTTTAGGTGCTAACTCTATGTTGGAAATTTTGTCTTACTGTTGAGAGTTATTTTTGACCATGAATTTATTATAATGTATTATACATAACTAGAAGTACCTCGTTTTGTTACCTTATAAATAACTCAAGGTCCTGGAAAGAAGTTAAAAAGAAAATAATTGTATATTAAATCTGCAGTTACATAGCAAAATTAATTTCTATGATCATGTGTGTATACATACACACTCATGTTGGCCAAACTGAGTTAGTGAAAAGACTCGAAAAGACATGAGATATTTTTTGTCTTCCCGGTAGCTCCTCTGCTTTTCTCTACTACTAATAACATGGTTAATCCATAGATAGTCTATCATATGCTTTGCAATGTGATCAGTGTTATGTCCACAAGTGAGCAGTTGGATCAGGTAATAATAGCCCCAGAGGTATCGCTTGAGTTTGTGATTAAGTTCAAATACGCCTGGATGTGGATTTCTTCTTCTTGAGGGCATTAAAAAAGAGTAAGAAGACACTTTTATTTATTTATTTTACTATTTACTTTATTAGTACCTGTTTGTAGTACATGATGACTACATTCCTTGTGGGGAATTGGTACATGCACATTAACACATCTTAATTCTTTTATCACTTTCTCCCCTTTTCCCCCTCCCTCCATCTCTTGGTCCCCTTCCTTCTTGCAAAAGATCTATCTCCTTGTTTCCTATTATTTATTTCTCAGTTTGCTCTTTATTATATTTTGGGTTTCTATATAAGAGGAATCATGACATTTTTATTGTAATCATGTTATTTTAGATTAAACTCTATTTCCTGGGGAATTAGCAAGGTGGGGAGATTTTCTGCTACACCTTCATTATTTAATTTAAACTCTTATTTTCAGGGTTTGGGTATAAGCTTTGTGCAACTGTGGTAAATAATTTGTTTTAAAACCTTATTTATATTACTTTATGAAAGCCCGTTATTTTGTATCACTGATGCATTGTTCTCTTGTCTTCTATGAAGATATTGAATTTCGCCAACTAGAAAATTTTCTAGTGACAAGTTTTCTTGCAGTGATGGCTAGGCAGAAATGAGAAATAAACATGACTGTAGAGTAGCAACAATAATTGCTAGATGGCTTTTAAATCCAGAACTAGGTCATTTGTGGTAACAAATGTGTATAATCTCAGGACTCTGGGAGACTGAGGCAGAAGCATCAAACTTTGAGTGTAGCCTTGGCAATTTAGCAAATTAGTGAGACCCTATCTGAATCTCAAATAATATAAAAGGGCTGAGGATATAACTTAGTGTAATGGCTCTGGGTTCAATATCTAGTGCCCATGGGGGAGAAAAAGAACTATGTATTTCATTTTGAAAACTGATTAGGTGTTCCTTTGTGCAACTGTGAAGTTTAGGGCTGACCGAGAAGTAGGGGATATAGAAAGTGATAAGGGAGCAAGGAAGTCAAGGAAGGAGATTGAGTAGTATTGCCTGTGTACAACGGTTAGGGATTATGCAAGAAAACACTTGGTGACACTTGTGTGTAGTTACCTACATCTAATAAATTTATGTGTTTCTGCTTGTCTGTCTTATCCTTCAACTGAATAGCAACTTCTGATTCGGAGTTTCTTATTTTATCAACCCAAACAGTGCTAGTTCCATACCTCACTAGATAAGCTTGTCGATGGGATGACAAATGTGTTCTAGTTTCTGCAAAATAAACTAATGAAATAATAAACCAGTGGAAGACATTATTCATGAATTTTTTGTTTGAAACGTTTCTTTTTAGTTGAGATTATTGGTACATTTCAGGGAAACAATACAGAAACGTTTCTTAAATTAAAAAAATATGAGATGTTTAAAAATATGTGCATAAAAATTGACTGCATAACAAGTAAATGCCAAGGGTTTTTAAAAAAATAATTTTGGGGGGGCCGGGGAATTAACTCAGTGGTGCCGCCGCCTGCCTCACAAGTGCAGGGTCCCAAGTTTGATACCCAGTAACAAAAATAAATAAATAAATAAACAAATAAATACAATAATTTTTGAGAGGTCAAAACGGTCTGATTCAGGCTCAGTCTCCCTTTCCATATTTCCTGTTCTCCCACCCAAAAGCAATGTTTACCATTTAACAGACATAATTAGAGCTTTCTATCTCTGAACGTTTTCTTTCATACTTGACACTTTGAATATCTTTTCATCTCATATTCCATCTATATCTTACCCCCCTGAGGACTAATACCAGTGTTGCCCCCTCATTTCATTGAACATCCCTTGACATCTAGAGAGGCGATGCTTTTCTCTTCTGATCTCCTATGGTATTGTGTTCATATTATGTCCACAGACCTCATAAGACATATGAAGCCAGGCGATAGCAGAAAGAGAACAAATACAGGAAAAAAAAAAATGCGAGACCAGCCACTGTGCCATATGAATAACAGAGCCCTAGGATGAAGATTTACAAAGTAGTTTCTAGAATTGGATTCAGCTTCAGCATTTGGGTATGCACACCTATATTAAATCCTCATTACTTACACTAATTTAAGGCTCTGTTTCATGCATCCAAAAAACCCTACTATTGCACTTTCTAATTCTGTATGTGTTTTGCCTTACACAATAAAGAACAAACATCTTTGAAAAGCATTGCCTCCCCTAGTTCTTTCAGGGTGGCACACAGTCAGTACTGAACAAATGCTTGTTGAAAGACTGAATTGAGGAAACTGGACAACACATCTGAAAGTCAGTTCATTGAATATCAGGTCAATTTTAGCACGGCAAGACCTGAACACAGGTAGTTCATAATAATACTTTACTAAACATTGCGTTTTCAAATCAATGACTTGTTTGCCTAACTGTGCACTGTTATATATTTCTTTCTATTAGAGTTTTGCAAAGGTGTTTATGACATATCTTTGCCAAAGGCTAACTTTAGCAGTGATACCATGTATCAAAAATGTGTCATATAAGCAAATTATATAATACAAAAATCATGATTCCTTCCATTATTTTAACAAGCACCTTCTTAGTTTAAAGGGTGGTGATCTGTGTCAGATTGTTTTTTGAGAGCCTAAAAATGTAAACCGTATTTGAACTGATGCCACTGTTATTCAGAATGGGAAGCACTTTGTCAACCTTATTTTCATACATATCTGGTGTGACTAGATACCCCCAAGGAAATTATTTTTCAAGAATGAATTTGAAAGATTAAAAGGTTCACCAAAGTCACATGAAATACATAACTGTAAAATATAGTTTCATTTTATGGATAACACCTCCTCACACATAGTGTTTTATGGTTTGCAAAGCACTTTGAAATATATTATCTCATTTACTGCTTAAAACAAGAGTCTGTGAGATGGACATGAAAGACATCTATTTTGTATACAAAAAAACAGAGAAGTTAACTGACTTTACCAAGGTCATAGAGATAAGTTGTGAAAAGAAACCAAGAAAAGAATCCAAATCTTTTAACTTGTATTCCAGTGTTCTTTTGACTTTGAATCTAGTTTTCATTCAACTATTCCATCTATAGCCATTTTTTCAGATGTCTGGTTATTATCAATTGATGGGTTATGGAAACAAGTTTGACCAGCATTTAAAAATAAAAAGGGCCGGGCGTGGTGGTGCAGGCCTGTTATCCCAGCACTCAGGTGGCTGAGGCAGGAGGATCACTGTGAGTTCGAGACCAGCCTGGGCGACATAGTGAGTTCCAGTTCAGTCTCAACTATATAGTGAGATCCTGTCTCAACCCCCGCCCCCTAAAAATAATAGAATATATCACAGAACATCTCATTTCATAAAGGTATGAATTGTTCCATGAAAGATTTGTTTCAATTTTGTATATTATGATGCAAAATATTTATAACTATGAGAAATGGTGAGAAAGTGAATTGAAAGTCACTGATCTATAATATGTCAACTGTTAAAATCATTAGGTTTTCCAAAAATAATTTATGATGGCAAAGTCTATGTTATTGGTTTTAACATTAAATAATTGTGGATAAGAAAAATGTATTTTTACATGTCTTAAGTTAGGTATTAATTATGCAGAGCTATTTCATTTTTTAATCCTTTTAGGAATTCTACTTGAATATTATATCTAAAAAAATGAGTTTCTCCATAGGTATGATACTGGTTTTATTCCTCTTGGTGGCGGGAGAGCTAGTTATGCTTTGCAAATAAAGCATTATTATAAAAATTTTAGCCAACTTAAAGATATTCAGGGGAACATAGGACACACTGGCTATAGATAGCATCCTGGCATATTCATGTTTAATTCTAATCAAAATAAAGATGTTTGTTATCTCTTGATTTTATTAATGGTTTATTTAAGTATATGTATTACCAATGAAGAATCAAAGTGAATGCACCCACAATTTTCTTACTTATAATGAATGCCATAGCTGTGCATTGTCTATAAGATGAAACATAAAATCCTTAGTAGTGTATATAAGTTCCAGCAGCCTTATCTCTTTTTCCTCCACCCCACATAGACTATGTACTTTCCTGTCCCCACAATACTATACATGCAGCTTTTGGTTGGATGCTGTTGCCTCCCACCCTCCTCAGTGGAGCTGCACCTTAAAGGATGTATACAAATCTTTTAGGCAATGATAACTCTCTCTGATATCTTTATTCATTCCTGTTTTTGTGTTTTCACATGACATTACAGTTATCTATCAGAAACCTCACAACATTATCATAATTATTTCTTCAGCTAGGCAGTGCAATGCCTGAGGTTGATGTCTTCATTTTATTCATCTCTGAGTTTTTGTTGCCTAACACAAAGCCTAAGCCACAACTGGACTCAGCTCTCCAAACTTGAGAGTAAATGTTATTCAGGTTGAACTTACATTAGCAAACATCACGCATATGGAAAGCGATTTTATATGTGGTCATAATTTTTAGTGCGATCTATATTTTATGATTTTTCACACTGAAGCCTTTATCATTATTTTCTAAATGTCCAAATATTAAAATGTTAATCTGGAGTGGAAAATTATATTTAAACTTATTATCCTTAAGTGTATACAGTAGCAAAAGAAATGGCCGGTTTAATCTGTTACAGCCAGTACTCAAATTACTAGCCTGATTTTATGTGCCACAGATACATCAAGGCATTTTTATTTTTGCATAGGCTAAGATCATGTTACGTGACATGTAACATAAGTATTATAATTTTTTCTACATATTTTAGTAATCATTGTATTATGAAAAAAGAATAAACCAAAAGCTAAGCAACTTTTATGGATAGTTAGGTTATTTAATATTTTTTGATATGGTGCCATTAAAGTTTCATTTATATTCCCATAGGGTTTTCTTCTCACTGTTTCAGCTAATAGAGTTTGAAGTTCCAATGTGTCTATCATTCCTTTGAGGGATTTAAAAAATTGTTGTACTGAAAACATAGCACTATCCTCCTCAACAGATAAAACAGAAACCACAGCTGGAGAAGTGTGAACGTCAATTTACCCTTCATAGAACATGAAATTAGACTCTCTGATTACAGAGGAAAGCTATATTTAATTGATGACTATTTTAATACATAAATATATTAAGACTCCATCTGTTTGAGGACTCTATTGGGTATATCTATGCTGCAAAGTGCTTAAAAATATATATGGTAGGCTGAGGAAAATCCTATATGAATTTGGGAGACAAGGATTGTTTATTTTCCTGTATTGAGTGTTTCACACAGAAACTCCGCATACCATCAACTTTACATGTCTAACTTTCAACAAAATATTAAGCTTAGGATGTCATCAAAATCTTACACTTCTCCCAATTTCCAAAGTGGTCATACTGTGTTGGCACATTGTAAGTGTTTACCAAATATTTATTGAGAAAACAAATGAATACAATATTAAATCTTGAGTTTTAAAACATTTCCTCTAGCTGTCACTTGATGTTTTCTCTTGTGTTACAATACCACAAGGGAGAAGTAGAATTATTTATACAACATATGATAATCTTTCATAGCAATCTAGTACTCTGACCTCTATGTACAAAATATTTGAATGAAATGTGAAAATGCAGTATGATAGATAATTTTGCCTAATCAAAAAAATCTAACTGGTCCATAGTAGGAAATATTAGAGTGATTCAGTACTGTACACATAGAGCCTCAAGCATCTGTTGGCTATTGCCTTTGGGTTACTTAACAAATTCATACACTGACTGTAACAGCATTTATATACCTTAAATATACACAGCACAATATATTTTGTAAAAAGTCAGTGTAATTGAAGAGTCATTTTCATTTTCTATTTTAAAATGTTATCATGTCATATTGTACATTTTTCATTTTTTTCAAAACCTTATCTTCTGTGCTATTAAAATTTATTTTAAATAACTTTTTGGATAATAATAAGAATTACAACAATCTAAAATTAAATTAA
This sequence comes from Fukomys damarensis, assembly GCF_012274545.1. NCBI lineage: Eukaryota > Metazoa > Chordata > Mammalia > Rodentia > Bathyergidae > Fukomys > Fukomys damarensis. The sequence continues at coordinate 101,271,506 of NW_022900951.1, forward strand.
AACTATTATAACAAATACAAAGAAGTATTCTGAGAAACATACTTTGTCATCTGATTTTAACCAACAAAATATTTTTAATGAGTACACAACTATTAAAAGAATCCTCAAGATGCTGTAATTATTATTCATTTTCTAGAATTGTTTCACCATGAAGCTTTATCCTTCTATGGGGACTTTAATGTTTATGTTTTGTGACGGCTGCATTGACTATTAAAAAGCAATTTGGCTGACATTTTAGGTCTTTTGTTGCCAGTTTTAATTGGATTGTTCATCAAGCATCAACTCCCCCGTTAACTGCAAAAATTTCAGACCGTCAGTTTACAGTAATGATTGTTTAATGATTTTATCCTGTCAGTATGCAAGCTTCATAAGGATATATGCATGATTAGTTTCATATCAAGACCTGTAATTAAATAATTGAAGCCTAAATAGAATGGATATAAAACATGAACACATATTTAATAAAGATTCAGAAGCTTATCAAAATACTGATTAGTAATTAAAAGTCGATGTTTTCAGTTCTTCTGGTGTTAGTACATTGATAATATTTTACCAAATATTTGTATAAAGATTTCAACTTAGCTTAAACGATGGAAATTCTTTTTAGCATGAGAGTAAAATTAGGCTTTCAAAAGGTAATTTACATCCAACGTGTACCTATGTGCTAGAGTGAGAAAACCCATTTTAACCACTACTTAGTTGGAGAAAAATAATAGCCAAAAGAGAAAAACTCTAAACCAGCAATAAACATTATTATCAATCACAATACAATTGCAGTCATTAAGAAGTTGACCCACATAACATCTATGTTGCAGAATGTTAGAGAAAGAACGGGTCTTGGAAACCATTTACTCCCATTTCCTTATTTTATAGATATTGAAATCCAGGTAGGTTAAGTGACTTGCTTGTGGTCATATAGTTTATTGGTGGAAAAGTCAAGAAAAAAATGCAGGTCTGATATTTAAATATATATTTTTGTCAGGGAGAATCAGTAGGTTAAAAAGTACTTTTGTATTGGTTAATTTTTTTCTCCCTATTTATTACATCGATGTATTTAAAAGCTAAAACTAATGTGTGTGGAATGCATATATTGAAAAACTTTACTTTCTTCTTTTTCTGCATCTGTCCCATCCCTCCTCTATTTTCTGGAGGCATCATTTTTACTAGAATTTATTCATCTTTCCAGTATTTTTTCATCCCAAACAGAATTTAAGAATATATTATTTTCCCCCATTCTATACATAAAGCATAATACATCAGGTGCACATTTTACACCTTGCTTTGTTTTTTAACTTAATACATCTTGAGATGTCTTCATATGATGCATGGAAATCTTGTCTTTTCTCTCTTAAATTGCATTCTGTTCCCTTGCATGGATACTGTCGTTTACTCAATGTGTTGGCAAATTACTAATAACTATTAGGAGGTGTTTTAGATACTGAAAGTTATTATATATGAAGTACAGTGCTTACATTTGCAACTGATACTTTGAATATATATAGATCAAGGTGGTGAGGGCTAAATTACAATGCAGTATGCACAGTACTGCAGAAAACTAGAAAAGCCACTACTTTCTCTTTAATTTAAAGTTCTACTTTTAAAGCTCATTCCATAAGTTAAGATGTTTGCCCAAATTTATGGGCATGGGAAAGTGAAACTATGTGCTGATATTTAAAATGTTTACAAAGTAGTACATGAAACTATTTACTTTTGTGCTATGTTCAGAAAGCACAGCATTTCACAGTCCTTCCACCTGCAGTACAATAGATCATGCTATTTGCCTTCTGTTCGTTGTAACCCAAATGTATTGTGCCTTTTAAAATAGTTTCATTTTACATTAGAATGGAAGGCGTGCTTACATTGTTACAGTATAGTGAAAGACATTAGGGAGATAGACCAATTAAGGTCGAATAAGATTTCTTATTAAATGACAGATCCCAGATTCCCATTTCATGAAACATGCACTCCTGCCCATTAACTTCAAGAAGAAATTATGCAAAGAAGAAATATGTAGGCTGAAGAGGGCTGGGTAAATTAGTCCAATCCTTAAACATCAATTAAGAATGGAGGGAATCATTTAAATTATGTGTAGTCATGCTATTTGGCTAGAGTTATTATACACTCACCCGCTGTCTTTGACCAAATCTTCAAAATGAGTGGAGCAAAGAATTGCTTTAAACAAAGTAGGAGTATGTAAGTAAAGAGAACTGTAAGTAAATATGGAACTTAAAATTGAGTCAGAAAAATGTAATATTTCCTTAAGAACACAACTTCAGAAAAAGAAACCACTTTCACTCAGCACATGAAATATTTACATTTAAGAAAATGGGTACAAATATTCTTAAAACAATATTAATTCAGACTAATTTGGAGTGGTAAATTTTATTAATCATCAGGTCCAAATAACATCTAAAGTGTAAACATATAATAGTTATTTTCAAGTGCACTGCATGAATGTTACTATTACTACTATCTTATACAGGTCTTCAGTTTCACTGGTTTAAAGAAAAGCAAATATACCAATTTTACCCTTATTTTCCTTTTAAAATAGCTTATTCTCATAAGCAGATAAAATAAATCCATTAAAGTTTTCATAATACCCTACCCATGGTATAGTTTAAAATAAGTTTTAGCTTATACCTTTTAAAATAAGTTTTACAAATATGAGACTTTTCTACATTAAATTAATAAAAATTTATTTCTTAAATAGCATATATAAGGTATAAACATTTCAAAAAGCCAATAACTAATTTAAAATAGATAATTGGTAGATAATAACTTGAAATTTCCTTAATGGGAACTGTAAAACAATATTCCACCATTCTGGAAGAAATTTTCATGTAAAAACTAATTTTTTTTTCTCTCATTGAGTTTATTGGTACTTTTGGGGTATACAGTACAGTTACATTCATCATTGGGTTCTTGTACCTTTACATGACAGGTCTTGGTTCTCATTTTTCCCCTTGTCCCTGCCCTCCCTTCCCCCCTTCCCCCCTTCCCATTTACAAAAGGGCAATATACATCATAATTTCTCAATTATGTTCAAAAAAATGAAATTTCTTAATTTTCAAAAATTATACTGACTTGAGTTTGTATGACTTTTGTCACTAGATGGGACCTCACATCTGTAGTAATAATTTAGCAGTAAGCTACTTTTCACCCACGTTTTATAGAACTCAGGAATACAAGCCTTCTCAAGAAAAAATAAGTCTTTATTGACAAAATAAACCTTTATAACTTACACAACTAGCCAGATGGTTCACTGTAAGATTATTTCCTCATTGTTTCTTAGTAGACAATAGCAAACAGATAATATTTAGAGCAATTTCCTTGAAATTACAAATGACCTATACTAAAAAGGGAGCGATATGCCTTTCTTGTCTTCAGTCTAAACATGACCTCTGTCTGCTGTTCCTTCAGTGACACAATATTTAAGCTTGGTCAAAACAGTTTCTAGAATTTCTCTGCTTAGCAGGTCTATGACCTCTTCTGGTTACCCTGGAAGCACTGCAATTTTCTCTGAAGCTAAATGTATTAGATTTTTTTCTAACATCACGATTTTCTTTTTTTTTTCAGCTTTATTTGAGTTTATTGTTACATTTTAGGGATACAGTACAGTAACATTCATCATTGGGATCTTGTAACTTTACATGACACATCTTGGTTTTCATTTTTTCCCGTTGTCCCTGCCCTCCCTTCATCCCCTCCTCCCTCCCCATTTACAAACACTTTATTTCCATCTGTTCATTTTCTCACATTTTTTTTTCTTTTCCCTTATTACCTTTCCCCTACACTTCCCACTTTCCCGCCACCTTTAGCCCTTTTCTTCCCATTTCACAATGTCATTTATCTCATTAGGATCTTATGTACTATTATAGTTTATTCATACCAGAGGAACTATTCAGTATTTACACATGTGTGACTTATTTATTTCACTTAGGAGTATATCCTCAATATGTATTCATTTTCCTATGAATGAATCTAATTTCTCATTCTTTTTTGTCTTTTTATTGAGTTTATTGGTACAGTTTAGGTATACAGTACAGTTACATTCATCATTGGGATCTTGTACCTTTACATGACAGGTCTTGGTTCTCATTTTCCCCCTTTGTCCCTGCCCTCCCTTCACCCCCTCCTTTCCTCCCCATTTACAAACACTTTATTTCCATTTTTAAATTTTCTCATATTTTTCTTTTCCTTTATTCTCTTGCCGCTACCCTTCCCACTTTCCCTACACCTTTAGCCTTTTCTTCCTATTACACATTGTTAATTATCTCATTAGGATCTTGTATAATATTATAGTTTTTCACACCAGAGAAACTATTTTTTATTACACATGTGTGACTGATTTATTTCACTTTGGAGTATATCCTCAAAATGCATCCATTTTCCTATGAATGACTGTAATTTCTCATTCTTTATGGCTGAGTAGTATTCCAATTTATAGGAGAACCATATCTTTATCCAGTTTCCAACTGAAGGACAAATGGGCTCTTTTCCATGTTTTAGCTATTACAAACAGTGCTGCTATAAACATAGGTGCACATATGTCACTCTGATATTATTCTTTTAATTTTTTTGGAAAGATACCCAGGAGAGGGATGGCTGGGTCAAATGGAATCTCCAGTTCCAGCTCTTTGAGGTATCTCCATATTGATTTCCATAGTGGTTGCACCATTCTGCATTCCCACCAATGAAGGAGAAGGGTTCCTTTCTCCCCACAACCCTGCCAGCTTTTGTTATTGGTTGATTTCTTGATAGTAGCCATTCGTAGTGGGGTGAGGTGGATTCTCACTGTTGTTTTCATCTGCATCTCTCGAATGACCAGTGATGTGGAACATTTTTTCATGTATTTATTGATGCTTTTACTTTTGTCTGAGATCTGAGAAATGTCTGTTCATTTCAGATGCCCATTTTTGAAATGGGTGTTTATATTTGGGGGGGCTGATTGTTTTGAGTTCTTTATATATTCTAGAAAACAGTCCTTTGTCTGAGGAGCAGCTGGTAAATTTTTTTCCCACATTGTAGGTTGTCTCTTAGTTCTGTTGATGGTTTCTTTTGCAGTGCAGAAGCTTTTTAATAAGATGAGATCTCAGTTGTTGATGCTTTCTGCTACTTCCCATGCTACTGAGGATTTGTTCATAAAGTCTTTTCCTATGCCAGTGTCTTCCAGAGTTCTGCCTAACTTATTTTCAGCAAGTTTGGTGTTTCTGTTTTAATATTTAGATCTTTAATCCACTTAGATTTTAATTTAGTGCATTATGAAAGATAGGGTCTAGTTTTAATCTTTGGCAGGTTGAGATCCAGCTTTTCCAACACCATTTATTAAAGAGGCTATCTTTCCTCCAGTGGGAATGGTCAGCTTCTTTGTCACAAATGAGGTAGCCAAGTACATCTGGAGTTGTTTTTGTGTCTTCCAGTCCATTCCAGAGGTCCTCAGGTCTGTTTCTTTGCTAGTACCATGCTGTTTTTATCACAGTGGCTTTGTAGTATAGTTTCAAATTGGGAATGGTTATACCCGGTGCCATGGGTCTGTTGCCTAGGATGGCTTTTGCTATTCTAGGTCTCTTATGGTTCCAAATGAATTTTTGGATTCTTTTTTCTAGTTCTTTGAAATATAGTGTTGGAATTTCAATTGGCATTACATTGAATATGTATAGCAGTTTTGGTAGTATGGCCATTTTCACTATGTTGATTCTTCCTACCCAGGAGCAGGGGATATCATTCCATTTTCTTATATCCTCTTTGATCTCTTTTTTCAGAGTGCTATAGTTTTCAGTGTAAAGGTATTTTGCTTCTTTTGTTAGGTTGATTCCTAGATACTTCATTTTTTTGGACGCTATTGAGAAAGGAACTGTTTCCCTAATTTCTTGCTCAGTGAGTCTGTTATTTGTGTAGAAGAAGGCTACTGATTTTTGGGTGTTGACCTTGTATCCAGCTACTCTTTTAAAAGTGTCAATTAAGTCTAGAAGTCTTTTGGTGGAGTTTTATGGGTCATCAATGTAGAGTATCATATCATCAGCAAATAATGACATTTTAACTTCTTCCTTTCCTATATGTATTGCTTTAATTTCATTCTCTTGTCTAATTGCTATGCCTAATGTTTCCAGAAGTATATCAAAGAGACGTGGTGATAGTGGTAATCCTTGTCTTGTTTCTGATTTTAACTTGAAGATTTTCAGATTTTGGCCATTTACTATCATGTTGGCTGTTGGTTTTTTTATAGATAGCCTTTATTAAGTTGAGAAAGTGATCATCTATTTCAATTTTTTGCAGGGTCTTTATCATGACTTGGTGTTCAATTTTTTCAAATGCCTTTTCTGCATCTATTGAGAGGATCATATGGTTTTTGTCCTTGACTCTGTTAATATAGTGTATTACATTTATTGACTTTCATATGTTGAACCATCCTTGCATCCCTGTTATAAATCCGACTTGGTCAGGATGTATGATCTTCTTGATGATCATCTGTATTCTGTTTGTTAGTATCTTATTGAGGATTTTTACATCTATATTCATTAAGGAGATTGGCCTGTAGTTTTCTTTTTTAGTTGAGTCTTTCCCTGGTTTGGGAATCAAAGTGATACTTGCTTCCAGGAGTGAATTTGGAGGGATTGCTTCCCATCCAATTTCTTTGAAAAGTTTGAAGAGTAAAGGCAGTAGTTCTTCTCTAAATGTCTTGTAAGATTCAGCAGTGAATCCATCAGGACTGGGCTTTTCTTTGTTGGTAAATTTTAATTACATATTCAATTTCATTGATTGTAATTGGGGTGTTTAAAATGCTTTTATCTTCCTTGTTCAACTTTGGTGATTCATAAGTATCTAGAAATCTGTCCATTTCTTCTGTGTTTTCCATTTTATTAGAGCACAGGTTCTGAAAGTAGGTATTAATGATCCCCTGGATTTCTGTTGGATCTGTTGTGACTTAGCCTTTTTCATTCCTGATTGTATGGATCTGAGCCATTTCTTTCCTTTTTTTGATAAGATTTCCTAAGGGTTTATCAATTTTATTTACTTTTTCAAAAAACCAACTCTTTAATTCATTTATTTTTTGTATTGCTTTCTTAGTTTCCATTGCATTGATTTCTGCTCTAATCTTTATAATTTCTTCTCTTGTTTGAACTTTGCGTTTTTCTTGATCTTGTTTTTCTAGTAGTCTAAGATTCATCATTAGGTTGTTTATTTGAGCTCGCTCTGTTTTCCTAGTGTGGGCATTCAGTGCTATGAAGTTTCCATGTAGAACTGCTTTCATTGTGTCCCATAGATTCCTACATGTTGTACTGCATTTTCATTTATTTGTAAGAACTGTCTGATTTCTTCTTTAATTTCCTGTGTGATCCATTGATTGTTCAGGGGAGTGTTGTTCAATTACCATGTGTTTGTGAAGTTCCTATGGTTTCTTATGCTATTGATCTCCAGCTTTATTGCACTGTGATCTGATAATATACAGGGAATAATTTTGATTCTTTTGCCTTTATTCGAACCTGTTCTGTAAGCTGGTATGTGATCTATCTTGGAGAATGACTCATGTGCAGCTGAAAAGAATGTACAGTCTGATTTTGTGGGGGTGGGACACTCTATAGACGTCTAATAAGTCCATGCGTTCAAAAGCTTGGTTCAGTTCTAGTATTTCACTGTTGATATTTTGTCTAGGTGATCTGTCTATTTGTGAAGTGGGGTATTTAGATCCCCCACTATAATTGTATTAGTGGTTATTTGGTTTTTTCATGTTACTTTATATTTGTTTTATATAGTTGGGGGCATTTATATTTGGTGCATATATGTTTATGATTGTCATCTCTTCCTCTTGAATTGTTCCCTTTACAAGGATGTTATGGCCTTCTTTGTCTCTCTTAATGAGTTTTAGTTTGAAACTTACTTTGTCTCTGAATAAATTTGCTACTCCTGCTTTTTTCTGGGCTCCTGCCACATGGATAATTGTTTTCCACCCTTTCACTTTCAGTCTATGGGCTTCTTTTTGCAGTAGGTGTATTTCTTGTATACAACATATTGTTGGATTTTGCTTCTTAATCCATTCTGCCAGTCTATTTCTGTTGATTGGCGAATTGAGGTCATTGACATTGATGGTTATAATTGATATGTACTGAATTCTTATTGTCATGGTATTATCCTTTTGTTTACTCTTTCTAATTTTTTGCCCTTTCCTTCTAGTTTCTTGCCTTGACTATTTGATTTGCTCTGTTGGGCCTCATGGTTTTGTGATCTTCATTGTATTTTTCTAGTATATTGTTTATAATTCCTTGTAGTGCTGGTTTGATAGTCACGAAGTTTCTCAGGTGTTCTTTGTCATGGAAGTATCTTATTTCCCCATCCATTTTGAAAGAGAGTTTTTCAGGATACATCAGTGTAGGTTGGAGGGTGTTTTCTACTAGGAGATGAAATACCTCACTCCAGGCTCTCCTTGACCTAAGGGTTTGTGTTGAATAGTTTGCTGTGATTCTGATAGGCTTTCCTTTGCATGTCATTTATTTCTTTTCTCTTACTGCTTGTAGTATTTTTGTTCTTCTGTTGGGTTTCTGGGTTCTTGATTGTTATATGTCTAGGTGTAGATTTTTTTTTTTGATCGTGGCTAGTTGGAGTCCTATATGCCTCACTTATGAGTATGTCAAATTCTTCCCCTCTGTTTGGTAAATTTTCTTTCATTAATTCTGTGAACAGCTTTTTAAAGTCTTTTGCATTTTCTACTGCTACTTCATGGATTCCTAACAATCTTATATTATTCTTCTTTGCATCATCTAGGAGTTGTTGGATTGATTTCTCATGATCCATTACTCTTTTTTTTCACCTTTAATTGAGTGATCTCTTACTCTTTTGAAGAGACCTCTCTTTTGACAGTCACTCTCTGTGATCCTATCTTCTATAACTGAGATTCTATCTTCACATTCTTCTATTCTGACTGGTACACTTTCAATAGAGTTTTTAACTCCTGGATATCTGTTTGAATCTATTTAATGGATTCTATTTCTTTCCTGTTTTAGGTGTTCATTGTTTGCATTTGTTTCTTATGCTGGGCCTGCATGGCTTCTATCATGGTCCTGAGCTCATCTATTTTTTTCTCAGTTTCTGTTCTAGAGTTTCAAATCATGACTTTCATTTTGCTCACCATCTCTATGGTTATCTGGGAATTATTTCTGTTTTGAATTTTACTAGAGCCTGATTGATCTGTTTTGTTACTTCCTGTGCTGTGAATTCAGAGTGTCCTGGTGCTTCTCTATCAGACGTTTCATCCTCCTTTGCCCTACTCTTTGTCATTGGTGAACTACAAGTCTGTCTTTGTGTCTTGCCTAAGTGTTTTCTCATTTTTATTTTTGCTGTTGGGTTGTCCCTGATTCAATCTCTGGGTTATTAAATCTTCCTGATATCATTGTGTTTTAGCTTTTGATTCTCTAATGACTCATAGACATTCTCATTTTCACAATATCAGAGAAAATAACTTGTCAAATCAATCCCTATCCTTTATCCCAATCAATACAATCAGCAACACAATAGGATCAATCACTACTTGCAAATTGACCACTTGTGGTAGTCATTAATCTATCACCTTTAAACCATGTGAATTAAATTAAAATCAGGCAGCAGCCCAAAATATGTTTGCAGTGAACAAACTCCTCAACATAGCATATTTACCACTTAGGATGGGGGCCTAGATAGAGTTATGATGAGAAGAGTAAATAAGTAAAAGAACTGGAGAAGGTTTCAAGTGAAGCCAGACAACACGGAATGCCCCCACAATCTTTAGGAAACTGTTAAATGGAAAGCATGAAACAAATCACTCTTCTTAACATATAACAAGTAAAAATTCTAAAAATAAACATATAGTATCAAGATATAAAACTCAATGGAAAATAAAACACAAATGGCTGAGTTAAATAGCAAGTTTAAATGAAACTCAAGCCAACTTAAATAGTAAGGAAGGCACAAATGGAGCAAGGCTTAGTGAATTTGAGTGCAAATATGAGGAAATTACTGAGAATGTAGCAGAGCAGGATAAAGAGTAACAAATCTAAAGAAAAAGTAGAAGTCATGGGAGAAAGAATGACATGACACAATGTAGGCCTACTAAACAGTTGACAATGAGAATTAGGCAAATGAGAAGAAATAATGCAACTGAGAATATTCCAAGATAGGTGTAAGAACCCAAGATTTTCAGAAAATTCTCTGATCTGGAAAGCACAGACTCCAAGCAGGAAAACTAAAAATAAATACATATCTTCAGAATATCTGAAGCAGCCATGAAAATACTCCACTCAGTTATATATGTACAACAGTGATGATAGTCCCAGTTCCTAACCTTCTTAACCCAATATTGGCTTCGTGTTCATTCCACATTTCCTATGGGCTACTTCCAGTTCGAATGATCGAATATTGTTAAGGTATAGTAAGGCCACGCCTGAAAGCTGGAGGACTCCTCTAATCAGCAACTTTTGTTCAAGATTTCTCCATCATCAGTTTGGCCAAAACTTTCCTGGATATGCAGTATAGTCTGAAACTGTTCCTATTTGGTCTTCCTTCCTTTCACCTTATTAAAAAATGTCAGACACTGCACCACGTTCTGAAGTTTCTCTTCCTCCTGTCCCCATTTCTTTATCTTTTAAGTAGTCTTTCAAAAAGTCTTGTCCATCTCATCTCATCTTGGCATGATTTTATTAGATGATATGAATTAATACAAACCAAATGTAAAGAGAAAACCATAAACCAATTGGACAGTACAGACATATAACCTATAATGGAGCTATAATTTGAGATACATCAGATACAGATGTCTCACTGGTACTAATAAAGGCTATTAGATTAAATGTACAAGCCCTGTTGTTTGCCTACTTAACAGCTATTGATCTCATTTCCACTGATAAAACTGAGAACTCTTATGTTGCTCAAGTATGAGATATGGACCTCACTCTAAACTCCATTACTGGTTTAAGGAAATCATAGTATTCCATTTTTTCATTGCCAGTGACTGAACTAGAGTGTGCATAGGTCACCCAGATCTGGCTAATATCTATCTGACAGAGAAAGAGAGACAGGAAAGACATATTATGCTCTTCTTTCTGGCCTTTGGGTATTGTCATCATGAGGACATGATATCTGAAGTTTGCTATTCTTTAGGAACTTTAAAAACAAAAGAATCACAAAGAAGCTGTTCCAACATTCTGATATATTGAGCTGCTCAGTTACTATCTTTGGTACTGTTTCACTCTCTTCTTATTATGAAAGAAATGCATATCATTATTTAAGATATTATTCTTAGATATTATGTTGTATCAAAGAAGGAACTTAAATGGTAGTTTATGAAATACTAGTGTTTTAAGTACTTAGAGAAAGCAACTTAGTATAAGATTGCACTCTTTAGAATTTCTTAGTCAAGAGTTAGGCTAAAAAAAGACAATTTCTACAAAGTATAATATACCATCAACAGAGTCTTACTGAAAGAACAATAAAGGGTGTACTTATAAAAGCATACCAATGAACTCAGAAGGAAGAATAAGCTGCAAGAAATAGTGGTGAGTTAAGCAATCGGGGAACACATGAGTAAATATATAAAAGTATTTATGTGGGAAGTACTATACTAAATAACTTTGTGGTATTTAGAAAAAGTGGAAGCAGGAAATTCGATAATTATTATATGTAAGTGAAGGAAGGCTAATCAAAATAAAATCATTCTAAACTCCTTTTATTGTTTATGAAAATCATAGAAATAATGATTCATTTTAGATGAAGTAGAGATGATAAAAATAAAAGATACCTGCTAAAATAATAAAACTTTTCATTGAATACTGAATGAAAAGCATATAAAAGGGCATCCCATTTGGGATACCTCCTATCTCCCAGGGGCTGTTCTTATACCCATTTCTATTCTCTAGTTACATTTTCCAATAAATTTTCTTACTCTAAAAAAAAGCACATCAAAAATATTTCTCTGTCAATGCATAGTCATGAGGTTTAAAGTTTAACAAAATTTTATGAGTAATTACTAATTTTTCTTCAGTATGTCATAAATATTTCATAACTGAAAAATTAAAGCCAAATGAAATGAAAGACAGGAATAGAGAATAAGAAACTTGTCAGGACATCCTGGAAAATTTGATGAGCTGGACACAAAAATATTCCTTCTCATTGAAAGCTTTCTTATACTTTCAATGATATTCTGTTAATTGAAAATGCATAGCTGCTCTCCAAAGAGGAGACAGACATTTAGAGGAGAAAGTTCCAACCTAGCAGAACTTTAAGTTTCATCTACTTTAGTTTCATCAGCAGCTGCACTTATTTTGTTTTTCAAATTTTGGGCTTTCACTTAAAATACAGTTTAAAGGAAAAGTTCTGCAAATGTAGGCTAAAGGTATTTCAGCTTAAGCAAGCATCAAGAAGATATATTTATATTTTCAATATATTTTAAGCCATAAAAATAAGAGTTTCTTCTGTTAATGTGAATAAATTACTCCTCCTTATGTTTCCCCTAGTCTTTCTGACAATGAACTCCTATACAGTGCATCTACCCTGGCTTTCTGCTTACTCCTTTCAAATTATCACAATAGCCCCCTCTGTGGGATGGCTTGAGATCAGTATTGGTGATCACTAATGTCATATAATAATCCTATGTCTGATTGTCTTTACTCAATGCAGTTATACAAACTTAACAAGAAAGGCTGAGTCCTTTCCTCTGAAAATTGATTTTTCACTTCTTGTCCTAATAAAACTGAGTTCTGTTTTGGGGTGCTCAATTGGGCTCTCAAGGTTTCCATTACAAAGTTGGAGCTTATAAGTGAAATAAATAAGTCACACGTGAAAATACCGAATAGTTTCTCTGGTGTGAATAAACTATTATAGTATATAAGATGCTAATGAGATAAATGACATTGTGAAATTGGAAGAAAAGGGCTAAAGGTGTAGGGAAAGTGGAAAGGGGAGGGGAAAGTTAATAAGGCAAAAGAGAAAAATGTGAGAAAATGGAAAGATGGAAATAAAGTGTTTGTAAATGGGGAGGGGAGGAGGGGTGAAGGGAGGGCAGGGACAAGGGGAAAAATGAGAACCAAGACCTGTCATGTAAAGGTATAGGATCCCAATAATGAATGTAACTGTACTGTATACCTAAAATGTACCAATAAAATCAATTAAAAAAAAAAACTTGGAGTATATTACCATCAGCCTTTTTTGACTTTGAAGATTTTCCTGAATTACCACTTATCATTTATTCTTGATATAAGGGCATATTAGTCAGATTTCTTATCACTGAGACACAGTACTTGACACAACTTAAGGAAGAGAAGTTTACTTTGGCTAATGGTTTCAGAAGTTTCAGTCTATGGTAAACTACTTTTGTTCCAGTGAGTGGAACTTTTGTTTTTGAGGACTGCAATGAAAGAATTTTGCCATGTTTTTTTCAATATTCTCAACATAATTCAGTTTAAATTTAAGAATTCATGGTTAAAGATAAGGGTCTAGTTTTAATCTGTGGCAGGTTGAAATCCAGTTTTTCCAACACCATTTATTAAAGAGGCTATCTTTCCTCCACTGAGGATGGTCAGCTCCTTTGTCAAAGATGAGGTAGCTGAATACATCTCGGTTTGCTTTTGTGTCTTCCAGTCTGTTCCATTGATCCTCAGGCCTGTTTCTTTGCCAGTACCATGCTGTTTATATCACAGTGGCTTTGTAGTATAGTTTCAAATTGGGAATTGTTATACCCAGAGCCATGTGTCTGTTGCCTAAGATGGCTTTTGCTATTCTAGGTCTCTTATGGTTCCAAATGAATTTTTGGATTCTTTTTTCTAGTTCTGTGAAATATAGTGTTGGAATTTCAATTGGCATTACATTGAATCTGTATAGCAGTTTTGGTAGTATGGCCATTTTCACTATGTTGATTCTTCCTACCCAGGAGCAGGGGATATCTTCCCAATTTTTTATATCCTCTTCAATTTCTTTTTTCAGAGTGCTGTAGTTTTCAGTGTAGAGATCTTTCGCTTCTTTTGTTAGGTTGATTCCTAGATACTTCATTTTTTTTGGATGCTATTGTAAAAGGAATTTTTTCCCTTATTTCTCTCTCAGTGATTCTGTTATTTGTGCATAAGAAGGCTATTGATTTTTGGATGTTCACCTTGTATCCAGATACTCTACTGAATCTGTCAATTAAGTCTGGAAGTCTTTTGGTGGAGTGTTTTGGGTCCTAAATGTAGAGTATCATATCATCAGCAAATTAAAATCCAAATATATTAAAATCTAAATATTAAAAATGAAACATTAAACTTTCTTGAAGGTAAGTTAGTCAGAACTCTGGAAGACAGTGGCAAAGAAAAGACTTTATGAACAAATCCTCAGTAGCATGGGAACTAGCAGACAGAATCAACACCTGGGATCTCATCTTATTAAAAAGCTTCTGTACTTCAAAAGAAACCATCAGCAGAACTAAGAGACAACCTACAATGTGGGAAAAAATTTTTACCAGCTGTTCCTCAGACAAAGGACTATTATCAAGAATATATAAAGAATTCAAAACAATCAGCCCCCCCAATATAAAGACAATTCAAAAATGGGCATCCAAAATGATCAAACATTTATCAGACAAAGAAGTCAAAGCAACAAGTAAATATATGAAAAAATGTTCCACATCACTGATCATTCGAGAGATGCATATAAAAACAACACTGAGATTCCACCTCACCCCACAAAGAATGGCTACTATCAAGAAATCAAACAATAACAAATGTTGGCGGGGTTGTGGGGAGAAAGGAACCCTTCTCCATTGTTGGTGGGAGTGCAGACTGGTGCAACCACTATGGAAATCAATATGGAGATACCTCTAAGAGCTTGGTCTGGAGGTTCCATTTGACCCAGCCATCCCTCTGCTGGGTATCTTTCCAAAAGAACTAAAAGCATCATATCACAGAGAAGTATGCACACCCATGTGTATTGCAGCATAGTTTGTAATAGCTAAAACTTGGAAATAGCCTATTTGCCCATCACTTGGAAACTGGATAAAGAAGATGTGGTTTTTCTATAAAATGGAATATTACTCAGCCATAAAGAATGAGAAAATAGATTCATTCATAGGAAAATGGATACATATTGAAGATATACTCCTAAGTGACATAAATAAGGCACACATGTGTAAATACTGAATAGCTTCTCTGGTGTGAATAATATGTAACAATGCAGAAGATCCTAATAAGATTACTGACATTGAGAAATGGGAAGAAAGGAGCTAAAAGTGTAGGCAAGGTGGGACGGGTAGGGGAAGGGTAATAAGGGAAAATAAAAAAATGTGAGATAATGCAAAGATGAAAATAAAATGGTTGTAGATGGGGAGGGGAGGAGGGGCTGAAGGGAGGGCAGGGACAAGGGGAAAAAATTAGAACCAAGACTTGTCATGTAGAGGTACAAATTCCCAAGAATGAATGTAACTGTACTATATTCCTAAAATGTACCAATAAACTCAATTAAAGCTGAAAAAAAAAAGAATGCATTTAGGGGAAATCTAAGAAGGCAAAAAAATAAGAGAAAAGGAAAAAAAAATGGAAACAAAGTATGTGTAAATAGGAAAGGTTGGAGGTTGGGAAGGGAGGGCAGGGAATGGGGAAATATAAGAGACAAGATACACCATGTAAAGGTACAAGATCCCAATGATGAATGTAATTGTACTGTATACCTAAAATGTACCAATTAAAAAAAAGAAAAAAGAATGCAGTTATATTTCTCATATATTTTAAGCCACATAAAAATGCAAAAGAAGTTTGATCTCTCAATATGAGTAAATCATATTCAACTCAATCACCTTGGGGAAGATTATTTACAAATTTTACATTTATATTCATAGATAGCACCTAATCTGCTTATGATTTTGTTGACAGTTGAATTTTTGCTATTTTATCTACCTAGAGAGATGCCCTCAAAACTCAAGAATTTCTACGTGATTTACCGCTTTATTTAAACTCAATTCCTAAAGCATCTGTATAAAATGTTAAGAAACAATTACATTTTTTAATTAGCTGCCATTTATAATTACCCAAACAACTCATCTTCATTAAAAAATATGGATAGTGGCAGGGTCATGGTTTGTATAATGAATGCAGATTGCACATTATATGAGTGCTTCATCCAGAATGTGCAGTTCACATTGGACACACTGAAAACTGACAGATTTATTAAAACACTGTCTGGAAGATGGCTGTAAACAGTTTCATTTTAACAATTAGTATTTTACAATAATTTTCTCATGGATTGCACTGCAGAGTTTTGAGGAAAGACTGCTATTCAACTGTTGTGGGTATAGGTTGTCATTTCACCTCCTGAGAAAGGCTGGAGGAAATTCAGGAAACCATGAAAAAGTTTTTACTTGTCATCTATTTAAAGCATATACATTTTCAATACAGCTCTTTTGGAAATGGTAGGTCAATAGGCATAGTGCATAATTTTCTGAAGTCCAGCACAGTGATTTTTATCAATAATAAATATTTAGGTCATAGAGGGGCTTACCAGAAGATATACAGTGCTTTTTAAATTGTTTTAAGTTTCCCTACTACTATTCAATATGAACAATTGAGGATAGTTTTCAAATTTTGCTAAGAAACATGTCTTAGAGATTAGAATGGGGGTTGGGTTTGGGGTGCTTCACCTTTACTTTTACCTGTTATATAGTTTGGAATTGGATACATTAGTGCAAATGAGACAAATTACAGTCATTTTATTACCCATTTGCAGTTTTTCATCTATTCAGTGCTCAGTTGAAGTCTGAAAATATTAAGGGGAAAGTTATAATTCGTGAGTTTTAAATTGTGTGCAATTCTGAGTAGCAAGATAAAATTTCATGCTATCCTTCCAGGACATGAGTCATCATTTTATGCAATATATCTACACTGTATATACCACCTGATCATTAGTTGCATAGCAGCAACATTGAGTATAAAACTTAGTATGAAGATATCACAGTACCTATGTTCAAGTAACTGTAATTTTACTTAATAATAGCCCCAAAATTCAAGAATAATGATACCGTCAATCTTGTTTCAGTATTTGCTATAAGTGTTCTATTTTATTGTAAGTTGCTGCAATCTCTTACTGTGTCTGCTGTATAAATTAAACATTATAACAGGCATATATGTATGGTAAGACCACGTAGTGTTCAGTACTGTCTGTGGTTTCAGGAATCCACTGGGTGTCTTGGAAGGTCTCTCCTATGAATAAAGTAGAGGACACTGTAGATGTAATGGGCAGCTCAAAATATAAGCATGATGCTACCCACAACATTAATTGCAGTAAGAGTTTCCATTCATTAAATAATGAATACATTATAATTCTCAAAGTGTAACCTCAAATTCCTACAAATATCTTCAAGGGGGTAGTAAACACAATTCCCATTTTATAGATGAAACAATCAAGACTCGGAGTTGGGTAACTTGCTTAAGGAAACCTTATTAGGAAGTGCTAAACTTGGGAATTGAAGTTTAAGTTTGTCTGACCTCTAATGTCTAGCCTTCCCTACTCTTATTTTTGATGCAACATATTTATTAGCACAAAGATAGGGTAGTTGGTCTAGATATCCCTCGTTTTATTTATTTATTTATTTATTTATTTATTTATTTATTTATTTATTTATTTTTTGTTATTTGAGACAGGGTCTCACTATGTAGTTGAGACTGACCTAGAACTCACTGTGTAGCCCAGGCTGGTCTCGAACTCACAGCGATCCTCCTGCCTCAGCCTCCCCCCAAGTGTTGGGATTACAGGAGTGTGCCACCACACCTGGCTCTAGATATCCCTCATTTTAAAAGAGTGTCATTCTGCCCAGTGCAGATTAAGGATGTCACTCACAGAAAATTAGACCACAGAGTCTAAGTCATAATTGATACTTATTTTGTGCATAACACACAAATGAGGACAGGCACAAAAATGCCAATGAAATAAAATTGCACTTTCAAATTTCTTCTCCTAGCACTTATTTACTATTATGTTGTTCTGAAATATTTCATGTTAAAATTACTATGCATCAAGGACCACAGTGTACTTATCTATTTCAAACAGTAAATTTTACTAAGGAAATATTGCTGTTAGCTTTTAAGAAATATAACTGCTACAGTAAAAGATACTCAGGCCTTTGGTGATTCACATCATATAAAACTTTATTTGTTGCCTCAATTTGATTTTGAATACAAGATGGTATTTGCTGGTACTGTTATGTTATCTAGACATCTCACTTTGAACAGAAATTGAGACTTAGATGCCTTATATTCATGATGGTTTACAACTGTGATTTCAAGCAGCGGAGTACATCTGCAAATGACTTTGTAGCCTTAGGGGGATGCAAAGTGAGGTCACCAGCAGCCTTCAACCTCTGATGGAAAAATCATTATTTTACCACTTTTGTTAATTAGTTAGATGTCTGAAATTGGAGAAACGTAAACTAGGCACCCAGTAAGGACTGTAGTAAGGCATACAAGAATATAAATGTGCATTTTCTGAGCATCTGCACAGGGCCAAGTGTGACGTATGATGGTGCAGATATTAACACAACCTGGTCGCTTCCCTCTTTAACTGTCAGTCCTTATTCTTGGCTTCTGCCTTGAAATGACCTTCCTTCTCTCAATAATAATCTTTGGTTTGTGTAGGCACTAGGTAAATTTCTTAGAATGGCACGAGAAGATCTTCAGACTGTCAGTGTGACTCACTCTATAGAATCATTCTTTGTATCCGGACTTCTACTCTCCTCTGACCATACAAAACAAACCTTGAAATTCAACCATAGTGGAATTATTTCAAGACAAGGTCAAAGAACTCCTTTGCTTCAAATATTTCTCTGATGATGCCTTCCTTTTTGGCCCAACCAGGCTGCTCTATCAGAGCACTTGTTAAACTTTCTCACTCTAGCTTGTTTACCACTACTAAAATGTTAGTTGTATTGAGTCCTACTCTGTATTAACAGTACGTTCCTCAGAAGCAAAGTTTGTCTTTTCTTTCTCATAATATAAATATTATCTCGTTTCATAAATGTTGTGCCTTTTTACAAGCCAGGTAGTATAGTTATCTAGCATGCCCTGTGCTTAATACATATTTCTTATACGAAAGAATAAAATCCAAACTTCAAACCTATGTCTCAATGATTCTCTAAACTCCTTACTGCAACTCTTCCTCCAAATGTCTGCAGTAGTCTTGATTCAATTTGTGTTGAATAAATTTGCATTTATTCAAGTTGTCCTTTGGATGAATTTTTCCCTCCCCACATAGATTAAAAATTCCTTAGTTCTATCCTTAGTTCTAACCTATTTTTCAACAGTTCCTTCATATTCTCTCTCTCTCTCTCTCTCTCTCTCTCTCTCTCTCTCTCTCTCTCTCCTTTTTTCTTTACTTCTCCCTTTCTCTTTCCTTTCCCTTCTCTTTGCTTCCCTCTCTTTCTCCTGGGGATGGAACTGAGGGCTCTGCTCTTCCTAAGTAAGCACTCTACCACTGTGCTACATTCCCAGCACTCCTATGGTACTTAGTAAAGGGCTCTGACCTACTAAGAACCCAATAATTAAGAGTCTAAACAAGCATTTTTTACCTCTGGATGAGCATTATTAGCATAATATAGAGAAATCACCATTAATCTAGATTATCAATCTATTGTTAAAATCAACAACCTCCCCACTTCCAAATTTTCAGTCATTAAGTCCTGTTACTGAAATGTATCCTTCCTTATACCTGTATGCTTTAAGCACTACCTTTAAGACCTCATTATCTCTAATTTAAACTATTAAGATAGGGTCTTGCCTGATCTTTTAACTTTAGTATCTTCCTTTCAAATCCATCATTAACAGTGCAACCAGAATGCGCTTGCTAAATACTAAATTTGACTATGCACGGCAAAGGCTAAGGAACTATTCACTAAGCCCCCTTTCTTCTTCTAAAAATCAGTTACCATATTTGCCAGTTTGTCCTGAAGATGAGGGTAGACATATGACTGAATTTAAAAATAAAAATGCTGAATACCACTTCCAGGCCTGACCTATAAAACACTTCCATTCACCATTGTTCATCTCCTTCTCTCCAGCGTGATATAGACTGAATATGGCAACTTTTCAAGCTATGTGTTTTCTCCCCCATTGGCTATCATACAACAGGCGAAGCTTCTACCATCATGTGAATAAAATACTTCATAATCTAAATGTCACTAACTCTAGTTTTAATCCTTGACTTTTACTTTCCAATGATCATATAAATCAAACCCTGTGCTTTAGCCACAACAAAAGTATGACACTGCAACAAAAATACTTTCATGCCTACTTCTATGCTGTTCTATTATCTTAGAGTTCATTTCTTTTCTTGTTTTACACCTACATTTTTATCATTTATGGAGGAATTGGTGTCATTATTTCTATTACACTTTCTCTGATCATCTTTGTCACAATCAATTGTCCTCTCATTGCTAATATATATTTCAAAATACTCGATATTATATCATCAACCATATTACTAAATTAAGGATCACATTTCTTTTTTTTTTGTTAAGTTTATTGGTACTTTTTAGATACACAGTACAGTTACATTCATCGTTGGGATCTTGTACCTTTACATGACAGGTCTTGGTTCTCATTTTTCCCCTTGTTCCTGCCCTCCCTTCACGCCCTCCTCCCTTCCAACAGTATTCTGGTAGGCACCTTCGGTAGTAAAAGCACAAAAGTGACCAGCTCTTTTTTCTTTTCATTCATTCATTGTACTGGAACATTTTAGGTATGCAATATGCTGACATTCATTATTGGGAATTTGTACCTTTACATGAGGTGTCTTGGTTCTTATTTTTTCCCCATGCCCCTGCCTTCTCTTCACCCCCTCCAACCTTCCTTATTTACAAAGACTTTGTTTCCATTCTTTACTTTTCTCACATTTTTTATTTTCCCTTCTTTCCTTTCACCTACCCTTCCCACTTCCCCTATACCTTTAGCCCTTTTCATCCTATTTCACATCAACTATACAATGTAAAACTTATTTATACTTTTAGTTTTTCACATCAGAGAAACTATTTGGTACTTCCATATGTGTGTGCTATTTATTTCACTTGATATATGGACTCAATAAGGGATTGCATTTAATTTCTTTTTTCAACTCTAACCAAATGGCCCAGGCTCTTACATATAGAAGGCACTCAGGAAATGGATATATTACTCATTTGTTCAACATTTTAATCTTTTCAAAGTGTTTTCATGTATTATATAATTTTTAGCTTCCCAATGATTAGATAGATTTAAGTGACTATTGTACAGTCCAGGTCTTGGTATTCTGACACTGGGTATGGGCTTGTTTTAGCCAACTAAAGATGGAAAAGAAAATAAGTTCAGAAAAGGTTCCCTAACCACAAAAAATCATTCACAAAAATCAATGTTTAATTTTCTCTATGGAAGCCTCCAGCCTATAAATATGTGTGCATGTGTGTGGGATATTTATAGTAGTATTGGTAGTAGTAGTAGTAGTAGTAGTATTGGTAGTAGTAGTAGTATTGGTAGTAGTAGTAGTAGTATTGGTAGTAGTAGTAGGAAGAGGAGGGTGAGCAGCAGTATATTTGTTTCATCTAACTCATGATTTAAGGAGACTTGGAAAGATACACATTTCAGAAAGGTGATATATAGTATAATCTCATTTGGCTAAGAAAGAGCAGGAAGAATACACGTTTCTCAAGAAGTAGCACAGTGAGAGGTACAACTTTTAAATGCATTGTATAGAACTCTGTATTATTTGATTTCCTGAAGTAGCTATTTTACATGAGTTACTTGTAACACTGAAGCATTATGTGCATGCTAGCTACATTGTTATACTACTTTTACACTGAACATCATTGCATTATTTTTTTATTTTTATTTTTATTTTTATTTTTATTTTTATTTTTATTTTTATTTT